>NC_080394.1:8865033-9213135 GCF_028751815.1 Salvia miltiorrhiza | reverse complement strand
AGGATGCATCATAATAAATAAATAATTCACAAATATAAAAAAATAATTTGAAATTATATTTTTTTAATATATATACTAATTTCATCTACAAAGTTAAATTAACATTAATACAAAAAAAATATTTTAAAAAAAGAGTTATAAAATGAACCAATATATATTCCTTCACCTCTATTACATTTAAACTATTATAATTAAAAATATATATGTAAACACAAACACATGATATTTACTTATTTTTATCTAAAAATACAAAAAAAAATTAATATAATAGAAAAAAGTAAACATGTCATTAAAGAGAAAATTAACACTCATTAAAGTAGAGAGGAAAGAACAAAATACTAATATTTTAAAACTTTAAATTATCATAACTTATTCATTCTAAATTATTTTTTTTTTCAAAAGATGAAAGATAAGAGATAAATTTTGTAGTAAAGAGAGAGAGAGAGAGAAAAAAATATAATAACAACAATTATTAAATTACAATAAAACAATTTCGATATAATATTAATAACAACAATAATAATAGTGCAAAAAAAGGAAGAGATAAAAATATAAAAGAATAGAGAAAAAGAAATAGGAGAGAGAAAAATAATTACCATAAATTTTTTAATTACAATAACTTATTTGTTTTAAATTCATATTTTATGATTTTTATACCAAATTAAAGATCTTGTCATTATCTTTAATTTAAGATACATATAGAATATCTTTCTATAAATCAATTTTTTTTTAAATCACTAAAGTATGAAAGAGAGAGTAGAAGAGAGAGAAATTGTATGAAAAAAAAATAGTGAAAAAAACGTGTGATAGAGAGAGGAGAGAGAAAATGTGAAAAAATGCATAGTGAAAGAAAAGAGAAAAATTGGTGGGAACAAAAAAACTGATGTTTCATATATATATATAGATATATAGATATATAGAGATAAATAAATTCTTTTCATACTCAAAATATATAATCAAATAATTTATAGTACTTAATATATACACATAATAATATTTATTTTACAATTTCATGTGTTGAAAATTATTATTTTCAAAATAATTTCAAATAAGTTTAATAAAATGCTTCAATTTCTTCTACTTAATTAAGACCCACTCTTTCATCAAAACTTGCGTACTGTTTTGTTCACCCTTTATTCACTATGACTCAAATTAAAAAGAGATTTACATAAAAGCCAAAGCCCAAATCCTATCTTAAAACTTCAAATCTCTCTCTCTCCTATCTCGCCTCTCACTTCTCCCATGCCCAAATACCAAGAGAAGCACCACAATATTCAGCCTCGCAGCCTTCAATATCGCCGCAGGGCTCGCAGCACTCAACTTCTTATATTCTGCTTCAGCTCTACCTGACCCACGCCTTTCTCGCGCTTCCGATCGCCGATCGTCTCGTCCGTGTGTGTCATTTCCTCCTTTCTCCCTCGATCCCTCCGCCGCCTCACTACTTTTCTCGCTAGATCTCGTTTCTTCTCTGCTCTGATCTACCGGCTTTTTGGGAGAATCTTTCAGAGCACTACTCTCCCTCACTTCTCCTCTCAATCATATGCTGAACAGTGAAGATAAACAAACCCTCCTTCCAAAATCTGCAAAATCCAGAGGTCCCCTTTCACTTCTTAATTTCCGGTAATTAGTCGACGTTGTCAATCAGCGTCATGACCACCAACCCGCCGCCGACAGGAACACCGCTGTGACGTGACTCCCTTTCCCCTATACTCTCCATTCCCTCTATTCTCTTCTTCTTTCACCCTAAACCCTTTGATGAGCGACTGAAGAATGGCGACTGAATCTGCCAGAATTGATGAGCGAACGAAATCAGAGCGGTGTTACAGGACATGAGCAAGCCGAGGCCATGGTGGAATCAGAGAAAGATGAGAAAAGGGTTGATGAAAAGGGTTTCTATTGGGGAATTTTTCGATTTTGAAATTTGTTAATGTGATTGGGGTAGATAACAGAAATTTGTTGATTTGTATACGAAGAGCAAAAGTTTTATAATGGCCAAATTGTGAGGATCGTAGGAGAGAGATAATATGATTAAACTGAAACAACGTGGGAGAGAGAAAAAATAGCGGTAAAAAATTACCGTTGAACTGATCTTTTATATAATATATAGATTTAATTCCAACAAAAATTCTACGCAAATTATAAGCACAAAGCTTTTCTTTTCTTTTCTTTTCTTATTTCTTACTTATTTTTTTTTTTGAAACTAAAGATAAGAAAGAAAAAAGGCCATATTGTTCCTTTTAACAAATGCTTTGGCCACTCCCTTGAGATAAACAACAAACACCAGCGTGTTTTTTAAATCATTTTTGCCCTCTAGATTAGACTAAGATGCTTTTCATTGCATGATTATCTATTTTTTAATTTAACAAAGTAAAAAGGAAACTCTTAATGAGTTGTTCTGAAATTAGTATATCTAGTAGGAATAGTGGACTTGGTTTATATGATTAGTTTTCCCTATTCTTTATCTTATCTTGTAATTATATAATTTGGGCGGCTAAGACTAATTAAGATGGAAACTAGTGAAGTTTTATTTAAAAGATGTGATGTCGTCCTCGTAACAAACCATCACTCTTACTTATTTAGATATAAATAAATATATAAATGTGTCTTGCTACATTATTTTCAGCCTTATTTTTTTCCCTTTCTCAATAAACATTATGCTTGTAGTATATTACCATTAATGTGATTTTAGATATGGTTTATAAATCATCTATTATATAATAGGATTAAGCCTTAACCTATGTGGCATATCTAAAATCTCACTATTTCAAAATTTACCATATATAATCTTCATCATTTATTAATTAATTAACTATTACATTCTATATAAAGATTCATTAATCATAATAAATATAATTAATAATAAATGTATATATATAATAATATTAACATTACATATAATCTAAATTAATAAATTTTATTATTTATTTTTTCTAGATAAAAATTAGATTTACATGTTTGATAAGAAAAAAAATTATAATCTATATACGATAAATTATTTTAATTGAATGTTAGTGATTAGATGTATATTTGTTATTAATTTTATATTTCTCAATAGCGTACATATTATATGTATATGTTGCAATATATTATATTATATAAATATATATATATATATATATATAATATTTATATTCTTAATTTTCAATAAAATTAATTTTAAATTAAGTTTGAATTGAGACATGCACGTATATGTAAATTATAAACGGGTCCGATAATTGATTTACATATTTGCATAATAAGGCACAAATTCTATAAACTGATTACTTTAAAACAAAATCTTATTTTATGTCTATCAAAATAATTAAAATTTTATTTTTATTTTTTATAAAATAAATCCATACATTTTATTTATATAGGGAAGAAAAATATATTTTTCATTTCTGCAAACTTTATTTGTTTCTGTTCGTCCAATAATAATAATAATAATAATAATAATAATAATAGATAAATTATGAAATTAATAATGCATAAATGAAGAATTTAGATAAAGAACATATGATATGATGTTAAAATATATTAGAAATCTTTAATCATGTATCAAAATTATAATAATCTCAATCGAGCGAATAATTCATATAAATCACCTCATTTCACATTGAGTATTTTTATAAGATTTCACCAAAATAAAACTTATACAAGAATAAGCTCTTGCTCTCCAAATTTAAAATTTACATTTAATTGGCAGAATGATTGAGACTAATACAATTTGAATTGTTTTGTCAATTTAATTTGACAAAATTTATTTAATTAAATACATGGTCTAATTAATTTAATTTGAAAAAATAAATTGGTTTGATTAAGTAAATTATTTCTTCAATTTAATTTGATTATAAAATAATATATTTTGTATAAAATTTTAAAATTAAAATTTGGATTCAACATAGTTTTTTTATGAAAATTTATCAATTAAATTACTAAATAAATTAATACAATTTGAATCTCGTGTCAACTTTCATAAGCTACACACGAGATGATTTTCAAAACTTAGTTATGGTCTTTCAAACTTCAAACAAGATAATGTTCACGAGTCAATTTTATTCTTTCAATTTTCAGACGGAATGATGCTCGAAACTCAAGATTTGAAGATAATTAATGTTCACGAGTCCATTTTATTCTTTCAAATTTCAAACGAAATGATGCTCGAAACTCAATTATGATATTTCAAGCTCCACATGAAATAATGCACAAAAAATTGTCAAGATTTTTCAAGCTGCATACAAGATGATGTTTAGAAGTTAGTTATGATCTTACAAGCTAAAGATGATAATGATCTTTAAAGCTACACACAAGATAATTCTTGTAACTTAATTGTGGTCATTCAAAGTTCAAATGAGATGATACTCACAAGTTAAATTTATTTTTTTCAACTCCAAACGAGATGATTCTTGGAACCCAATTATAATACTCCCTCCGTCCCTAAAATAAGTTCATCTTTTTCCTTTTTGGGACGTCCCCAAAATAAGTTCATCTTTTTTTCTTTCCATTTTTGGACAACTACCCCACCACTAATAATACTTTATTTGTTCTTACTTTTCACCTTTTCACCTTTTCATCATTCTCAATACTAATTATAACATATCTTTCTCCACTATCCATACCTTTTACCACTTTTTCTTAAAACCCGTGCCGTCCCCAAAGAGGAACTTATTTTGGGGACGGAGGGAGTATTAAATAGAACTAATAATGCATAAAAGTTTGTCAAGATTTTTTTAAGTTCCATACAAAATGATGTTTACAAGTTAGTTATGATGTTAGAAGCTCCAAATCATACAATCTCACAAGTCAACTTTGATTTTTTAAGCTCCACATAGTGATGTTAAAAAAACTTGACGCATAAAAGTTTATTTTTTGTATTTTAAGGTCTAGATGAGATGATACTCAAAAGTCTAATGTTCAAACGTTAGTTGTCGTCTTCCAAAATTTAGATTATGATATGATCCTACAAGGTTCAGATGAGATGATGCTCAGATGAAATAAAATTTTCAATATCGATATATTTTTTAAAATATTATTAAATAAAAATCTACATAAAAAGAATATTTATTATTCTAACAAAAAATTAACATTTAATTGAGGAATATGATTCAAATTAATATAATTTCAACTATATTATTTTAAATTAAATAAATTTAAAAATAATTTATATAATAAGTTAAAATAATTTGCCGTCGAATTTCGACGGGTTGCGCACTAGTTTCAATAATAACATTACTTTTGAGTTTGTTTCTAAATAGACACGTTTAAAAAAATTCAAAATGATTTACACACTTAGACATGATTTTTTCCACGCTCGTAGGGGATTTAACTGAGAAACTAAGAGGGTGTTTGGCTGAGCTTATAAGCTCCTCAAACCAGCTTATAAGTTATTTAGGAGCTTATAAGCTCTTTCAAAGTGTTTAGCAAAATAAGCTCTCAAACAATTTATAAGCTTCAAGAGCTTATAAGCTCCCCAAAAAATAAGTTCCTTTACCCCAACTTATTTTTTTATAATCTCATATGCAACAATCATTTTACAAATATTTTTCAACTATAATTTATTATTTTCATTATATATCATTGAAGTTCATTTTTCTTCGTTTTTCTCTCTCTAACAAAAAATTCTCTATCTAGCTTATAAGCTCAATTATACAAACACTTTGACAACTTATAAGCTCTTGAAAATTACATCTTATAAGCTCTTAAAACATCTTATAAGCTCTTTAAAATAAGCTTAGCCAAACACCCTCTAAAGTAGCGTGAAACTAATTATTCAATGTTATTTTTCTAGTCATTATAAAATTTTGAATATATTTGTTCCACTAAAAATCGAAAAATCGTGAACTAATTAAATGATTGATAAAAATATATTTTAAACCAAATTTGGGTCAGATTTGATTTTTATTTTTTTTCAAATAAACCCATTAAAAAAATATCCAAACAAAATGATTTACTTGTTTGTAAAGTGCCCAAACTATCTTTTTTTTTTTTTTTGAAGAAACAAAGAAACTTATATTAAATCTCGATGAATCTAGTCCAGTAGCCAGCTAGGGAAGCCCGACTTCCAGATCTTTACACCATCACAAAGAGAAGCGAACTTCGCTAAAGAATGGGCAACGAAGTTTGCTTCTCTACGGACATGCAGAAACTCAAGAACACACGTCTCTCGAGCATGGGCAAAAGTCTCATGAAGCTCGTCGCACAAAGCCTCTTGACTGACATTATCGTCATTTGCCACATGAACCGCTAAGAGAGAGTCCGAATACACCACGATTGGACCAAAGTCATTTTGTAAGCAGAAGCCAATGCCAATGATCATAGCATGTAACTCACCCATCAAAGTAGTGGAAGTATAACCAATTTTCTGAGCAACTGCAGCAAAAGGAACTCCTTTCCAGTCACGAACCACGAAACCGACGCCCGAAGCACCGCCTCCAGCAGGCCTTGCCACATCAACGTCCAACCGTAAAAGATGCTTTCTCAGTGGGATCCATCGCCGATCGCCCTCCCGCGAAAGAAAGCGTTGCTGAGTGTCCATGGAGGCTCTAGCCTCCTGGAAAGAGCCCAAAATCAGCGCGCAACTCTCCACCATGGTGTCAAGCTGGACTTGATCTTTCCCGTGCTTTATTTCACAAAGCTTGCTCCACATCTACCAAAGGCAAACGCAAAGATGATTAAAATCTTCCTCAAGCAACATCTCCCCAAGCTTACACAAAATATCTTTCATCGACAAATGAGCGCACGACTTCAGAAGAAGCCACCAGTTTGAAGCCTTCCAAGAAGAAGAAACCCGGGAACAAAAAATCAAACAGTGGGGAGAAGTCCTCCAGTCTGCTTTGCACCAGGAGCAGATTCCGTTACAAGGGATATGGTGCCGTTTAAGATTCATATCCGCAGCAATCCGGTCTCCCGCCAAGCGCCATAAGAAAATCTTGATTTTGGGGGAAGATCTCTGCCCCAAAGAAAACGCCATTGAGCTTCCGTCACAAGAGAAGAAGTGTTTTGGTCTGCGTTGTAATATCCCACCTCCGTCAAATACCCCGACTTAGCACTGTAGGTCCCTTTCTCGTCGAAGCGCCAATATCTGGAATCTTTCCCCCTGCCCGTGTCCAGATCGATAGCCAAAATAGCCTGCTTCTCATAGCTCAGGAAACAAGAATGTCACGACCGGTCTTAACTAAGGATAGGTAAGCCGGGAAACCGTGACTAGGGAAGGGAAATTAGGAGAGGGGACAGAAAAGGGGTGATAAATAATAATAAAGGAATTGAACTAAGATTGAGACATCATATGAGAAAAAAAACACACATAAATAGATAAGAGCGAGTAATCGGTCAAGAGTATCCGATTTAAGTGTTTATACAATAACTTGATTTGACAATCCAACATAATAGGATAATATGCATCATAACTGAGTGTTCGCAGCGGAAATAGAACGTGATACATGTATGAAGACATGTATCGCCAAGAGTTTATTTAGTAAATATGACAAAGCTCCGCACGACACCCCATCATCACTCATCACTGCTCAACCTGCACATTTAGAAATACATGCAGGGCTGAGTACAAAGTACTCAGTAGACATATGCCGAAAATCATATACATACATAATAAATGTAAATTGTCATGCCATTTCAATAGTATAACCAAGGGTTTTTACTTAAAAAGGCCCTAAGCATACTAAATTCATTTGTGATTCTAAAGTTCGTCTGATCAGACTAAGTTCTTTTGTAATCTATCATATCTGAATCCGTATGCCGGAGAGGTGGCCACCTCTCACGGTCACTTGACCGGCCAACCCGCTAGATGACTCACGGTCACTGGTGTACACTAGCCAAGGCAGGATAGCTATCAACTGCTCAAGACCCGAATTCGATTACATGATAACTGGCAAAGCCATATCAGATAGATATCATACTGAAATTAAAACATTTTATGGCAAGACAATACTTGAAATAACTTCAACTCAAAGATTTTGTCATGAAATAACTTGCTTGAATGTAACATTTTAAACTCATTTGATATATACGAAAGTAATGCCTACCTGATTGCAGTGTTTTGCTACTTAAGACAATGATTCTCTTTCCTTAGCGCGATAGGTTACTCAGGCGCTTTTGTTTATTTGAACCTTTGATAACACGAAACATGTGTTCGAGTGAATAATAGAAAAGATAACAACAAATGCAGTGAATCACTATTCACTCATTTATCTAACTACCCATATTTCTTTAAACGACTGTATCTAACTCATATACAATCGTTCTTCTTTTATCGAAATACTTCATGTACCTTTGAGGATGTAGGAAAGCCCATTTTATATTATTCCTTTATTTATCCATTATAAATAAAGAATAATTTATAAAATATTTTCCTTTTCCCCATTTAATAATGCCAATCAATATATATATATTGCTACTATTAAAAGAACTAATAAGTCATTAATAAATTCTAAATATTAATTCCTGATGAAAATTTCATTGTGAGATTTTAGGAACATTTGTAAAAATATTTTAAAATAATAAAAGGAGTTAACTATAAAAGAAATTTTCGAGAAGATCTAATAATTTTAATATTTTAACCATTTAATTAATAAATCTTTAATATTTCATTTATCAACTATTCCATCTAATATAATTTTACCAACAAGTTCTCATGAAATCTTTCTCAGAATATTTATATATCTCAATAGCTCATTTATAAACTAAAAGTGATATTTTATCAACAATAAAACTTTAAAATCCTTAATAAGAATTATTTAGAAACATTTCAATCTCAACAAAACTGTATAGATTCAACTTCAACTAATAAACTGCTTTTACTCCGAACTCGTATGGAGTCGAATTTTATATCAATAGAAACCTCTTTGAGTCTAGTTTAATTGAAAAAAAAGTATGTTGAAAAACTCCAAGTAGTTTAAGAGATATAGCGATTTTCCCATCGCCTACCAGATTCGGCAGTTTCTGCCAACTGAAAGTCCAGATTTTTGAAAAATAGCAAACGTTACCTGAATGAGCTCAAATTTTATATGTAGATAGCTAACACATATATCTTCATAGAATAAAAATTTGAGAGTTAAATATCAACATATGGTTACTGAAATAATTAACTTAATCATCTGCCTCACGACAGTTTTAGCAGATACGGGCAGTAGACTTCTCGAATTTTAAAAGGGTAGTAAACGAAGTTCAAATGATATGAAACTTTGTACGAATATTTACCACACTCCCATCTATACCCCAGAAATTTCTCATAATATAATAGAAACGGGAATGCATCGAAATAAGGGCGTTAACTTACCCTTGTCCAAGTGAGCACTAATGGAAGTTGTTCGCCGGGGTTTTTTTTCTGGTCGTCGTTCCGCGATGGGGTTTAGCCGCGAAGGTCTACGACTTAGTTTTCCTCGTGCGAGATAGATCAGGCTACACAACGGTGGTTTCTCGATCCTTTTTCGTCGTAAGGATAGTGAGAAACGAAGGCCGTAAGTTGGCCGGTGGCTAAGTCGGGAATTCGACGTTGGCCTCCGAAGGATATTGTGGCCTTTGGTCGGGAAAATATAGAGAAGGTTTCGGCCTTTCGATTGTTGGGTTTGGTAGCCTAAAGATGGAGGAACGAGTACACGTTCTCGGTTCAGAGCCTAGTGGCCGGTCGACGAAGAAATGGCCCGGCGAAGGGAGCTCACTTGAGCTCTTGCAAGTAAAAAAAACAAATCTCCTAAACTCTCTCTTGCTCGCTGCACTTCTTCCTTCTGCAGAACTCTCCTCAATTTATAGAGGAGTTTCTGCAGACAACAGAATCAAAATGGTGGAAATTTTGGTACCTGGAGTTGCAACTTTTGAAGATTTGATCGTTGAAATTTACATCCTTTGACAATTGTGATCTTACCGTGAAATTTCTTTCTCGGCGTGCTGAAGCTTTTGAAAATTGTGGATATTGGCGTGATTTTCTTCTCCTACAGGAGACTTTGGGGTGTGATGGAGTTCAGATATACTACAGGAAGAAATCTGCAATCTTTACAATCTCCTTCTGCAGTAATGGTGTATTGGAGGGGAAGGTGAATAGTATAGGGAATAGTGTAGGGAATAGTGTAGGAATTGATGTGTTGGATGAAAAATCGAGACATACGTGTAGTGCCGTGATCTAGTTTCTCCTAGTTCCTGTAATAATTCTCCAATTCTCGTTTAATAAATACTCGTCGTATTTATATAAATTAAATCCTCAATCTTGAGATTTAATACGTGAAAGTCGGAATTAATTCGCGACTTAATACCTTAACTCATATAATGCGAAATAATAAAATTATTATGCATATGATCTCAAGTTATAATTCTAGCAATTTGATTTAAATAACACGATTTATAAAATCGGTTATAAATCTAAATTTTCTAATAATATTGATTAAATCAATAAACTGGTAAAACAAAGTCTCAAACGTATAGTTAAACCAATAAATTTAATTATTGGTTTCATTCATGACTGAATATTAAATCGCAGCTCTGTATCTCTTATACAGACTTTTGCTGAAATAATATTATCTGAACAAAATAATCACCATAAATAATTAAAAGAATTTTATAACTAATGCACATATTTAATCTAATATGTATTTAAAAGAGCGGGGCATCACATACTACCCCCCTTAAAATAAATTTCGTCCCGAAATTTGCATACCTTCGTTAAACAACTCTGGATATTTTTCTTTCATCTTGTCTTCGAGCTCCCACGTAGCTTCTTCTTGTCCATGGTGCCTCCAAAGAACTTTCACTGAGGTGATTGATTTATTTCGGAGTTGTTGCACCTTTTTATCTAAAATCGCTTCGGGTCTTTCTTCATAGCTCAGGTCTGGATTAAGGATCATCTCATTTTGGTGTATCACGTGCTTTGGATCGAAAACGTACTTCCTAAGTTGTGATACGTGGAAAACATTATGGACATTTCCTAGACTTGGCGGTAATGCCAGCCTGTAAGCCACTGGGCCTATTCTTTCTAGGATCTCATAGGGTCCTATAAATCGGGGTCTAAGTTTCCCTTTAACTCCGAACCTAATGATCCCTTTTGATGGAGAAACTTTCAGAAAGACTTTTTCTCCATTCTCAAATTGTAAGTCAGTTCGGCGTTTATCAGCATATGACTTTTGTCTATCCTGGGCCTCCTTAATCCTCTGTCGGATTTGGCGAACGATTTCAATCATTTCACCTATTGTGTCTGGCCCTAGGATTTTTCTCTCGCCCACTTCATCCCAATAAAGTGGCGATCTACACTTTCTCCCATACAGTGCTTCGTAGGGTGCCATAGCGATAGTCGCTTGGTGACTATTATTATATGCAAACTCGATGAGTGGCAAAATGTGCTCCCAGTTTTCACCCTGGTCTAGCACTACTGTCCTCAGCATATCCTCCAATGTTTGAATCGTTCTTTCAGACTGACCATCTGTCTGTGGGTGAAAAGCTGTACTAAAATTCAATCTTGTGCCCAGTTCTTTTTGTAAACTGATCCAGAATCTGGATGTGAACTTGGAATCTCTGTCCGATGTAATTGACTTTGGCACTCCGTGCAAACGCACAATTTCTCTAACATAAAGTTGAGCTAACTTGTCGGATCCATGGGTGATTGGGATTGGTATAAAGTGCGCACACTTCGTAAGTCTGTCCACAATGACCCATATAGCCGTGTTACCTCGCTTGGATCTTGGCAATCCTGTGACGAAGTCCATTGCTATATCATCCCATTTCCATTCTGGTATCTCCAAGGGTTGTAGTTCCCCGTAAGGCCTTTGGTGTAAGGCTTTCACTTGCTGGCAAGCAAGACATCGTTCAACAAACGAGGCTACATCTCGTTTCATTCCTTCCCACCAGAAATTCTCTTTTAGATCTTGATACATCTTAGTACTTCCCGGGTGGGCAGTATAAGGGGTATCATGGGCTTCGCTCAAGATTTTATTCTTAAGTTCTTCATCTTGAGGAATGCATATCCTTCCTTCAAAGAGTATGGCATTGTCTGGTGCTTCTTGGAAATCTTTGAGATCTCCTAATCTTATCTTTTCCCGTAATTTTTCCATCTTCTCATCCTTTCTTTGTGCTTCTACCACCATTTTTCTTAAACTAGGTATTGTCTCAACAACGCCTGCTATAGTTCCAGGTGGTTTAATCACTTCTATCTTCATCTTGTCAAATTCTTTTATAAGCTCAACTTCTCTCGTGAGAAGATGTCCTAATTTTGACGAGACTTTTCGGCTTAATGCGTCGGCTACTACATTAGCCTTGCCTGGGTGGTAGTTAATACCACAGTCATAGTCCTTTACTAATTCGAGCCATCTCCTTTGTCTCATGTTTAGATCTTTTTGCTCGAAAAAGTACTTCAGACTTTTGTGATCAGTAAAAATCTCACACCTAACTCCATATAGGTGATGTCTCCAGATTTTTAATGCATGTACTACTGCAGCTAGTTCCAGATCATGAGTCGGATAATTCAACTCATGAGGTCTAAGTTGTCGTGATGCATATGCTATTACCTTGCCATCTTGCATCAACACGCAACCTAGTCCATTTTTGGACGCATCCGTGTAGATTACATATTCTTTGTCTGGTTCGGGGACTGCTAAAACCGGCGCAGTAGTTAGCATCTTCTTGAGTTTTTGGAAACTCTCCTCACACTCGTCCGTCCAAGTATACTTGATCCCCTTCTTGAGCAGTTGCGTCATTGGCCTTGCTATTTTCGAAAATCCTTCAATAAACCTTCGATAATAGCCAGCCAATCCTAAGAAACTCCTGATCTCATTTGGATTTGTTGGCGACTTCCATTCTTGTACTGCTTCCACTTTAGCAGGATCTACCTTGATTCCTTCTGATGATACGATGTGTCCTAGAAATGTGACTTCTCTCAGCCAAAACTCGCATTTGCTGAATTTGGCGTAGAGTCGTTCATTCCTTAGCGTTTGTAGAGTGGTCCTCAAATGCTCTTTATGTTCTTCTTCATTTTTGGAGTAGATGAGGACGTCATCTATGAACACTAAGACGAACTTGTCCAAGTAGGGGTGAAAAACCCTATTCATGAGATCCATGAATACAGCTGGTGCATTTGTTAGCCCGAATGGCATAACTACGAACTCGTAGTGGCCATACCTTGTTCGAAAAGCTGTTTTGGGTATATCTTCTTGTCTGACCTTCAGTTGATGATAGCCAGATCTCAAGTCGATTTTTGAAAATACACTCGCACCCCTAAGTTGGTCAAACAAATCCTCTATCCTTGGCAAAGGATATTTGTTCTTGAGTGTTAGCTTGTTCAGCTCTCTATAGTCAATGCACATTCTCAAGGTGCCATCTTTCTTTTTGACAAACAAAACTGGTGCTCCCCATGGGGATACACTAGGTCTGATGAAACCTAGGTCCAGTAGTTCCTGCAATTGAATTTTTAGTTCCTCTAATTCTTTTGGAGCCATCCTATACGGTGCCTTTGATACTGGCGCCGCTCCCGGTTCTAAGTCTATGGTAAATTCCACTTGCCTATTAGGTGGCAATCCTGGCAAGTCTTCTGGAAACACATCACGGAATTCTCGTACGATATCCACATCTTCAATTGCTCTTTTTGTCTCAGCTTTCCCGTTTAGGTACACGAGGAATGCCTGAGAGTCCTTCTTATTCATCATCTTTCTTGCTTGTAGGGTGGATATAATTGGTATTCTCCTACCCATTCTTATCCCGTGAAATTCCCAAGCATTTTTCTCTGGAAATTTGAAAGAGATCTTCCGCTCCTTGCATAAGATTGTAGCGTAGTTTTCAGCTAGCCAATCCATTCCTAGGATTATATCAACGTCCGACATCGGTATAACATATACGTTGTTTGCTATGACCTCTAGTGATCCTATGTTCAATTCTAAGTTCGAGCAAACATGCGTTACTGTCATTGTTCCTCCTATTGGTGAAGAGATACTCATGTCCTGATTAGATCTTTCTATTTTGAGTCCTAGGGTGTCCACACATGCACTTGCAATGAAAGAATGTGAAGCACCCGTATCAAACAGAAGTACAACAGGTGTGTTGAGTAGCATGCCCATACCTGCCAGGTTTCCCTGGTTTTTCTCGGGCTGGTTCTGTTTGATAGCATAGGCTCTTGCGTGATACGGTTGCATCTTTTGTTGCTGCTGACGTGGCTGTGGTTGTGGCAGCTGTGGTTGATGTGATTGTTGAGGCTGCGGCAATTGCAGATGACGTGGCTGGGGTAGCGCTTGGATAGCTCTCAGATGTGGGGCTTGGAATGGTGGGTTTGGCCTTAAGCTCATCCCGTGTTGCTTATTTGGGCAACGATTTGCATAATGCCCCTTCTGGTTACAGATGTAACAACTATCACTGCCAGCCTTGCAGATTCCACCATGGTTTTTGTTGCACTTTGGGCAGGGTGAAGTTTTCTGTTGGTTGTTTCCCGCCTGATTAGGAGCAACTTGCCTTCCAAAGCCCTGTTGCTGGGGTGGTTGTCCCTGCCATGGTTTCTTCTCAGTTTGGCCATTGTAATTGCCTTCCCATTTTCGTTTCCCTTTGTAGTTCTGGGATTGGGCTTGTGGGGGTGGTGGCATAGGTGTTGCCACTGGTCTTTCCCATGGCATTGCTGCCTCAATGTCTAGAGCTCTACTGAGGGATTCAGTATACGACAACCCTCCATGACTAGCCAAAGCCATCCTGATTTCATGCCTCAGACCGGCACAAAATTTTTCAGCCATTTTCTCGTCTGTATCAACTAGTTCTGGGGCATATCTGGACATGTCGCAAAACATCCTATCATACTGTGTAACCGTCATCCTCCCCTGTTTCAGGTTATAGAATTCCATCTCTTTCTTCTTTCGGTAACTTTTGGGTATATATTTATCATATATCCCAATCTTGAACTGCTCCCAGGTGAGGTTTTCTAGTTGATCAGCTGTCATTGTCTTCATTCTGGCTTCCCACCAGAAGTCAGCCGATCCCGTCAGTTGGAAAGATACACAGGTTAAACGTTCCTGGTCGGTGCAGCGCAGAAAGTTGAAGATGCGTTCGATTGCACGCACCCAAGTTTCAGCCTCAGCTGGATCTCCTGTACCGCTGAATACAGGTGGGTTTTGACGTAAAAACAATTCCTCTATTCTACGTTCTGGCCGTATTGGTTGTGGAGCTATTTCTGGTTCTGGCCCTGGTTCTGGACCTCTTTCATCATTTTGTGGGATTCTTCTCCCACCTCTTGGACGTCCTCTCTTTGGTGGCATTCTGATAAGTCAATATAATATGTTTATTAGTACATGGTAGATGTATTCTAACACTCGTTCATTGCTTCTTCAATTCCTTGTACTAGCTATATCGTATGCAAAACTTTTAAATCAACGAAATATAATAAGTACTTAACACACGAATTTACTGAAGGCGTGAATTTATATATAAGTACTTAAAGATTCTGCCTCCTAGAGGCCTCTTCGAATAATATGGAGTTATAGAACGGTCCATAGGTAGTTACCGTTCCTGTAGTAACAACTTCCTAGATAGATGAATATTACAACCCACGAGTTCGAGATACATCATACAAGCAAATACAACTGCCCTAGACTATCGATCCATGGGAGCTAGCAGACTTGCTCTTCTCCGGATCCTCTTCTGGGTCTTCCTCCGGATCCTCTTCTGGGTCTTCCTCCGGATCCTCTTCGGAGTCGATATCCAGGTAGTAGTCCTCTGTTTCCTCACCCTCTGCCCCGAGCTGAACACGACCACCGAGAAGTCGGATTTTCACCACATCCTTGCAGGGCGTTCCTGCATCGGAGGTCGTAGTACCCTTCTTAAGGGAAAGAGGCTGAGCAGGTAGTGGCTTCCAACTCGTCTTGCCTGGAGTTTTCTTCCTACTTCCCCCAGTGTCATCATGGGCTGGAGTTTTCCCTTTTTCAGCAGTCTTGAGTGCCTGGCGCAAGATCTCACCTTCATCGTTGTCAGTGCCTGCCAGGGCTTTGCCCTTATCAATAAGTTCGCGTGCTTGACGCAAGACTTCTTCTAATTGTTTCATGGCCGCACTGTAAATGGGGTCCTCTTCCCCTGGTGGAGGTGGCTGTATCGGGGGTGTACCGACTGGTGATTGGGGTGGTGGCGTCTCTTTCCTTTGGGTTTTTGGACGTGATGTCCCGGCCTCGAAGTCGTTTCGGCATCGACGACCGAGAACAGACAGTTGTGGGGAAACACTCTGCACTGGGATGGGTGGATCTGCTGTTATAGGAGCCTGAGTAGGCATAAGTGGGGTCCTTTCTTCCGGACGAACTCCAACAGGAGCAAGGTCTCCTGGCCTCATATATGGTCCCCTGAATGCTCTGCCAAAGGCATCATAGGTGTAGTGAATTGCTGCGATGAACCGTGGAAAATCGCCTTCTGGATCAAACGACTCTTCTGCAGTGTGTACGTAGTCACCTGCGAGCTCTGTAGCCCATCCCTGCCAGTCTGGTGGAAGTAATAAGATCAAGCGCATGATCCCGTCATAACCAGTGGCTCCATGGGGATGTGCAGCTTTCCACAGTCGATAATAATGGGCGAGGAACTCTCCTAGGTCATCTCTCCAACAACGTGTGTAGGTTCGGTATTCCCTGAGGATACTTTCAGGACTTGGTCGCCTCGTCATTTGCTTTCTAGCGGTGCGTCGTGTTCTTGCCATCTTTGAAAGAATGACGTTCTATAATTAAACTCATAATAAGTTATTATAGCAGTAGGTTTCTAATTACTCTCATGTATTAACAACACAAGTCGTGATCATATCATAAGTAATATTGGTCTTAATCTCTGACTTATGCATAATTAATAATTCACAAGTCCTAGATCGTGCAGTCATAATCCCAATACTTACATATGTATTGAAATTTTAAGGGTTGAAAGAGATTCAACTCATTGCACAAATAGTAAATCATTCAATGCACTTTTGTCACTACGAGCTATATAATAAATAATTTTATTGGGTAAGGCAATAGTTGATATGTTTGAACAATTCGAACTATGCCCGTATCATCATGAGTGACACGCTCCGTCATGTCTCTATCTTTATACATCCTCGAGTGACGCCTGATTTTCTTTCTTCTATTGTGTTTTTCATTTCAACTGTAATGAATGATAACTAAACTCATGTATATGTTTTGCTTCTATGTTCTTTGTAAGAGTGATCAAACATTTCTAACGCATCTAAGTTCATCAAGGAATCTACTCAATCATATAGCATGAGATTTAAGCACTTGTACAAACATTTGAAAATACAACTTTCTCAACATTTAATAAATATTTACCTCTGTTTCTCTGTTGAGCAGGATGTTGTGATGAGGTGCTGAGCTTTTGTCAACTGACCTTTCTAACACTAGTATTCAGTAAAGAATAAATTTTGGGATAACTCTTGGGTTCAGAGCAACCGAACTGCTCTGATACCATTCTGTCACGACCGGTCTTAACTAAGGATAGGTAAGCCGGGAAACCGTGACTAGGGAAGGGAAATTAGGAGAGGGGACAGAAAAGGGGTGATAAATAATAATAAAGGAATTGAACTAAGATTGAGACATCATATGAGAAAAAAAACACACATAAATAGATAAGAGCGAGTAATCGGTCAAGAGTATCCGATTTAAGTGTTTATACAATAACTTGATTTGACAATCCAACATAATAGGATAATATGCATCATAACTGAGTGTTCGCAGCGGAAATAGAACGTGATACATGTATGAAGACATGTATCGCCAAGAGTTTATTTAGTAAATATGACAAAGCTCCGCACGACACCCCATCATCACTCATCACTGCTCAACCTGCACATTTAGAAATACATGCAGGGCTGAGTACAAAGTACTCAGTAGACATATGCCGAAAATCATATACATACATAATAAATGTAAATTGTCATGCCATTTCAATAGTATAACCAAGGGTTTTTACTTAAAAAGGCCCTAAGCATACTAAATTCATTTGTGATTCTAAAGTTCGTCTGATCAGACTAAGTTCTTTTGTAATCTATCATATCTGAATCCGTATGCCGGAGAGGTGGCCACCTCTCACGGTCACTTGACCGGCCAACCCGCTAGATGACTCACGGTCACTGGTGTACACTAGCCAAGGCAGGATAGCTATCAACTGCTCAAGACCCGAATTCGATTACATGATAACTGGCAAAGCCATATCAGATAGATATCATACTGAAATTAAAACATTTTATGGCAAGACAATACTTGAAATAACTTCAACTCAAAGATTTTGTCATGAAATAACTTGCTTGAATGTAACATTTTAAACTCATTTGATATATACGAAAGTAATGCCTACCTGATTGCAGTGTTTTGCTACTTAAGACAATGATTCTCTTTCCTTAGCGCGATAGGTTACTCAGGCGCTTTTGTTTATTTGAACCTTTGATAACACGAAACATGTGTTCGAGTGAATAATAGAAAAGATAACAACAAATGCAGTGAATCACTATTCACTCATTTATCTAACTACCCATATTTCTTTAAACGACTGTATCTAACTCATATACAATCGTTCTTCTTTTATCGAAATACTTCATGTACCTTTGAGGATGTAGGAAAGCCCATTTTATATTATTCCTTTATTTATCCATTATAAATAAAGAATAATTTATAAAATATTTTCCTTTTCCCCATTTAATAATGCCAATCAATATATATATATTGCTACTATTAAAAGAACTAATAAGTCATTAATAAATTCTAAATATTAATTCCTGATGAAAATTTCATTGTGAGATTTTAGGAACATTTGTAAAAATATTTTAAAATAATAAAAGGAGTTAACTATAAAAGAAATTTTCGAGAAGATCTAATAATTTTAATATTTTAACCATTTAATTAATAAATCTTTAATATTTCATTTATCAACTATTCCATCTAATATAATTTTACCAACAAGTTCTCATGAAATCTTTCTCAGAATATTTATATATCTCAATAGCTCATTTATAAACTAAAAGTGATATTTTATCAACAATAAAACTTTAAAATCCTTAATAAGAATTATTTAGAAACATTTCAATCTCAACAAAACTGTATAGATTCAACTTCAACTAATAAACTGCTTTTACTCCGAACTCGTATGGAGTCGAATTTTATATCAATAGAAACCTCTTTGAGTCTAGTTTAATTGAAAAAAAAGTATGTTGAAAAACTCCAAGTAGTTTAAGAGATATAGCGATTTTCCCATCGCCTACCAGATTCGGCAGTTTCTGCCAACTGAAAGTCCAGATTTTTGAAAAATAGCAAACGTTACCTGAATGAGCTCAAATTTTATATGTAGATAGCTAACACATATATCTTCATAGAATAAAAATTTGAGAGTTAAATATCAACATATGGTTACTGAAATAATTAACTTAATCATCTGCCTCACGACAGTTTTAGCAGATACGGGCAGTAGACTTCTCGAATTTTAAAAGGGTAGTAAACGAAGTTCAAATGATATGAAACTTTGTACAAATATTTACCACACTCCCATCTATACCCCAAAAATTTCTCATAATATAATAGAAACGGGAATGCATCGAAATAAGGGCGTTAACTTACCCTTGTCCAAGTGAGCACTAATGGAAGTTGTTCGCCGGGGTTTTTTTTCTGGTCGTCGTTCCGCGATGGGGTTTAGCCGCGAAGGTCTACGACTTAGTTTTCCTCGTGCGAGATAGATCAGGCTACACAACGGTGGTTTCTCGATCCTTTTTCGTCGTAAGGATAGTGAGAAACGAAGGCCGTAAGTTGGCCGGTGGCTAAGTCGGGAATTCGACGTTGGCCTCCGAAGGATATTGTGGCCTTTGGTCGGGAAAATATAGAGAAGGTTTCGGCCTTTCGATTGTTGGGTTTGGTAGCCTAAAGATGGAGGAACGAGTACACGTTCTCGGTTCAGAGCCTAGTGGCCGGTCGACGAAGAAATGGCCCGGCGAAGGGAGCTCACTTGAGCTCTTGCAAGTAAAAAAAACAAATCTCCTAAACTCTCTCTTGCTCGCTGCACTTCTTCCTTCTGCAGAACTCTCCTCAATTTATAGAGGAGTTTCTGCAGACAACAGAATCAAAATGGTGGAAATTTTGGTACCTGGAGTTGCAACTTTTGAAGATTTGATCGTTGAAATTTACATCCTTTGACAATTGTGATCTTACCGTGAAATTTCTTTCTCGGCGTGCTGAAGCTTTTGAAAATTGTGGATATTGGCGTGATTTTCTTCTCCTACAGGAGACTTTGGGGTGTGATGGAGTTCAGATATACTACAGGAAGAAATCTGCAATCTTTACAATCTCCTTCTGCAGTAATGGTGTATTGGAGGGGAAGGTGAATAGTATAGGGAATAGTGTAGGGAATAGTGTAGGAAATAGTGTAGGAATTGATGTGTTGGATGAAAAATCGAGACATACGTGTAGTGCCGTGATCTAGTTTCTCCTAGTTCCTGTAATAATTCTCCAATTCTCGTTTAATAAATACTCGTCGTATTTATATAAATTAAATCCTCAATCTTGAGATTTAATACGTGAAAGTCGGAATTAATTCGCGACTTAATACCTTAACTCATATAATGCGAAATAATAAAATTATTATGCATATGATCTCAAGTTATAATTCTAGCAATTTGATTTAAATAACACGATTTATAAAATCGGTTATAAATCTAAATTTTCTAATAATATTGATTAAATCAATAAACTGGTAAAACAAAGTCTCAAACGTATAGTTAAACCAATAAATTTAATTATTGGTTTCATTCATGACTGAATATTAAATCGCAGCTCTGTATCTCTTATACAGACTTTTGCTGAAATAATATTATCTGAACAAAATAATCACCATAAATAATTAAAAGAATTTTATAACTAATGCACATATTTAATCTAATATGTATTTAAAAGAGCGGGGCATCACAAAGAATCAAGCTTTTGTTCGTCCCAAGAGCTGGAAGAGGAAGTAAACTCATTAACACACACAGTAGAATCAATGATGCCTTTGCCCGCTGCCACACCATCTCCAAACCCCGGAATCCAGGCATCAACGTGCCCAAACTATCTAAACTCTAGACAATTTTCACGGGACATGAAATCTGACAAGTATGTAAAAATACAAAACAAATCAAAATTACACATAGTTAAAATGACGTCGCTGTACATCCGTTATTCGTTTCGTTTCGTCATTTTGCAATTTATCCATCAAATTCAACGGAAATGTTTTACAAATATGCTTTATCTCTGAAAAAATTATACATAATGTACTTTTAAATTAATTTTTTTTAATTTATAATTTATTACAAATTTAAAATAGAGCTATATGGGTAAAATAATACAATTATAATTTTTTTATTATTTTTTTAAATAAGAGGTTATAGTGAAAAAATTGGGGGCTGTGTTTAAAATTACCCTTCAATTAATAAGGTCAATACAAAAATCTCGAGTAACATTTCCGCTGAATTTGATGAATAATTTGGGCCTAATGCATTTTAATAAAAGAGCCCAAAATTAAAAACAAACACCGAAAACCATTTAAAACCCAAACCCTAATCCATAAATTTCTCTACTGCTCTCCCAACAGAAGAAAAGAAACTTGTCCGGTTCAGCGGCGCCGCCATCCTCCTCTTTCTCCTCCAGGTTCTCTTTCTTCATCTACATCGTTAAATTCTATCACACTCCAACTTATATGTGTTGGTATATTGAATCGTACTTTGTTAGATGTTCGATCTTTTGTTTCCAATGATGTATATTTTTTGTTGGGGGTAATTGGATGAACTGCTTGTCATTGTTATTGTGTAATTGCGCGCTATTTGGAGAGAGATTTGGACTCGAGTGCGAAATAAATACTATTGTTTTTTTTTTTTAAATTACTTCTTGATGTTTTGCCATAGGTTTAACTCGTATTTGTTTTTACTTCCGATTATCATGTGTTAAATCTACAATTTAAAAAGAATGGGGGTTACTATGTATCTTTTCTTTAACATGATAGTTTGTAATACTTGACCGTATTCGCCTAAAGTCAATGATTACATGTTTTACTATTTAGAGATGCATACACTGATATGTGACTTCGTAAGTTTCACCTATTCGCTGTTGAGGAGCCGAATCCGTAGTCAGCTGTAGTTGTTTGAAATATCAATATTGGTCAGGTTTTGTCATATGCTTGATTTTTATGCTATATGGCATTTTGCCTTTTTGATAGGGGACATGGTTTTGCATCTTCTCTCGTATAGAAGATGTTGCATCTTCTCTCTAGACATGGATGTTTTTTCTGTGAGATTTGAATTGTGCATTTTTTTGATATGATTCTGGGAGTACACAATTCATCAAAAATATGTCATTTAAATTCTTTATGGATGTGTACTCTCTATAATATGGCATACTATGGATTTGTTGCGTTTTGCTGAATGCAACTTCATGGTGGAACAATGCAGTATCTGAAGTCTTCTTAAGCACCTTATAAAGTATGATATGTTGGGGAGACAGGATTTCATGCATGATGGGTTCAACTCATAGCTAGGGAATGATGCGTAGTCATCTTAAGCATCTTTTACTTATTATATTTGGCAATCATAGTCTTATTTGTATTCCTACTTATTTTTACTATCATCTCCAATCAGGTAAGGCAGTTTCACAAGATGGTGAGGGTAAGTGTTCTGAATGACGCTCTGAAGAGCATGTACAATGCCGAAAAAAGGGGGAAACGTCAGGTCATGATTAGGCCTTCATCAAAGGTCATCGTCAAGTTTCTTTTGGTCATGCAGAAGCATGGTATAACAATTTTTTGTAGCATGAGTCTTAATTTTGAATTAGTTCCTATTTGCATAAGACTGAACCTTCTGTGTATGGCAATTTCAGGATACATAGGAGAGTTTGAGTTTGTTGATGACCACAGATCTGGAAAGATCGTGGTTGAATTGAACGGAAGGCTAAACAAGTGTGGTGTTATTAGCCCTCGGTTTGATGTTGGCGTGAAGGAAATTGAGCCTTGGACTGCTAGACTCCTTCCTTCAAGACAGGTAGAAAATTGGTTGCAAGTCAAATTCATTTTATTTGTCTAAAAGTGTTGACTCAGATCTTTATTTATTATAGTTGTGGGGTATTAAAATCAGGAGTACATTAAATATGAAGAGTAAGATTAGATCTATTGTTGTGATATCAAGTGAAAGTTGATATCAAGTGAAAGTAGCTGGGTTGTATTGTATCTGATGAAAGTTGTGATATTTTGTGAGTAGGAATGATTGTGTATTAACAATGTTAATTACTTTGTTTGCAGTTTGGTTACATTGTGTTGACTACATCTGCTGGTATCATGGATCATGAAGAAGCTCGGAGGAAAAATGTTGGAGGTAAAGTACTGGGCTTCTTCTATTAAGCTGGTGACGGCATGCCAGTAGCTGTCTATTGGTAGTGAATTTAATGTTGAGGTTGGAACAGCTTAGGTGCAGTAGCTTTCTTTTTGGCTTCATTACTGAGATATTTGAGGATTGTTGTCTTTATAAATTTTGGTGATTGTTTTATACTTCTTATTTGTGGGCGGTGAGAATTGTTATTGAATGTTTTTGCAATTGATTTCTCATTGTTGCTTTTTTTTTCTTTTTTTTCTTTTAAATACTATGACCTCCATCACAAAAAGTTCTATTTTACCCTTTCTATAATTTATTGTAGGAATTGTTTTGCTAGATGCGAAAAGATCAAATAAAATTAAAATTAATAATAAGATTGATTTCAATTATTTTTTATTTATTTATTCTATTCCTCAAAATAAATTTCCAAAGAGAAAAGCTTCTGCGATGGATAATAAGAGGAATTGCAAAGTTGTGAGTTAATGCCCAAGTTATAGAAGCACTGGTGGTTACCGTGGTGTAATATATGCTGTTGTTTCTTTGTTGCACTCAAAAATCTCGAGTAACATTTCCTGCTGAAATTTTTGGATAAATTGCAAATTGCAATAAGGCCAATTATGACGAAACGAATTGACAGCAAATTTGTCTATATGTTCTCATCATCCTAATTACATAGGCTATATTTTTATTTAAATGTTCCTTTTCAATAGGCTATTTTTTAAAATGTTAAGTTACACATAACAAATATTTATACATAACTCATTATTTGTATCAAATGTTATTATGATCCACATATGATTATCTATTATTTCATTTAAAAAAATAATATATTCATTTATCTATCTGATTTTTTGGATAAATATATTCTCAAAAAAGTTATTTTTTCCCTTTTTTTTTTGAGGCAATTTTCCTTATTTTATTAGTATAAACTATTTGGGTAATTTTTGAAAGGGTTTATTTGAAAAAGAAAAAAAAACACTTCTTCCGTCTTACTCTAATGGACTCACTTCTTTTGGGTATGTAGATTTAGAAATTTGCTTTTTATGATTAAAGTAGTGTGGTCCACATCAATTAAGTATATTTTTTTCATTTAAAATAGAAAATGAGCCTATTCTAGTAGAACGTCCCAAAAAGAAAAACAAGCCTATTAGAGTTGGGCGGTGGAGCAATTTTTTTTTTGATCGGTAAAATTAAATATTTTATTGAGATAAAAAGCAAGGCACCAGGGATGCCAATCAAAAAACCAGGGGGCTTAGTCCACTGGCCACCGGGTCCTCACTTAAGTGAAGTGACCTGGGTTCGATCCCTCTTGGGAGCGAATTGGAGATTGGAGATATAAGGTGGACTTTGGTGAATGGAGAGATAAGGTGGTTCTTGGAGTGGATAGGGAACTAATTACTAACATCTAACATAACTTTGCCCGATCAAAAAAAAAAAAGGGATGCCAATCAAAACAAGAAGGAAAGATTGAAACCCTTTGAGCACCACATGGTGAAAGGGATTCTCAACTCCAAAACTTTATAAACCTCTTTCCAACTCCAAAGTCTACCCTTGATCTGTAAAACAAGTCTCTCAATATCCCAATTTTAGTTTAAAATATATTTTATTATCAATCATTTAATCAGTGCACCATTTTTCGATTTGTAGTAGAAAAAATATACTCAAAATTTTATAATGACTAAAAAAATGCTAACATTGAATGATTTGTTTTCACGCTATTTTAGTTTCTCAGTTAAATTTCCTTCCAGCGTGGAAAAAATTATGTCTAAATCAGTAAATTATTACTCCCTCCGTCCACGAAATAAACTCCCAGTTGGGGTTCGACACGGAGACTAAGAAAGCTGAAAAAGGTGGTGTAAAGGTGGTGTAAAAGACTAAAAGGGTAGTGTTTATATATTGTTATTACTTTTACTAATCTTTAACTAATAATAATAATAATAATAATAATAAGAATAAGAATAAGAATAAGAATAAGAATAATAATAATAATAAGAATAATAATAATAATAACAACAACAATAATAATAATAACAATAGTAATAATAATAATAATAACAATAATAATAATAAGGATAATAATAATAAGGATAATAATAATAATAATAATAATAATAATAATAATAATATGAATAATAATAATAACAAGAATAATAATAATAATAATAATAATAATAATAATAATAATAATAATAATAATAATAATAATAATAACAATAATAATAATAAGGATAATAATAATAATAACAACAAGAATAATAATAACAATAATAAAGATAATAATAATAATAATAATAATAATAATAACAACAACAAGAATAAATAATAATAATAATAATAATAATAATAATAATATAATAATAATAATAATATATATAATAAGAATAAGAATAAGAATAAGAATAAGAATAAGAATAAGAATAAGAATAATTATAATAATAAGAATAATAAAAATAATAATAAATACAACAATAATAATAATAACAATAGTAATAATAATAATAATAATAATAATAATAACAATAATATAATAATAATAATAATAATAATAAGGATAATAATAAGGATAATAATAATAATATAATAATAATAATAATATTAATAATAATAATAATATGAATAAGAATAATAAACAGAATAATAATAATAATAGAAGAATAACAATAATAATAATAGCAATAGTAATATTAATAATAATATAATAATAATAAATAATATAAAACAAACAACAACAACAACAATAAACACAATACAATAATATAATAATAATAAATAATAATAAGGATAATAATAATAATAATAATAAGGATAATAATAATAATAACAACAAGAATAATAATAACAATAATAAAGATAATAATAATAATAATAATAATAATAATAATAATAATAATAATAATAATAATAATAATAATAATAATAATAATAACAACAACAACAACAAAAGTATAATAATAACAACAACAAAAAGTATAATAATAATAATAATAATAATAATAATAATAATAATAATAATAATAATAATAATAAGGATAATAATAATAATAATAATAATAATAACAATAATAACAATAATAACAATAACAACAATAATAACAATAATAACAACAATAATAACAATAATAACAACAACAATAATAATAAGAATAATAATAATAATAATAATAACAACAACAATAACAATAAAAATAAAAATAATAAGGATAACAATAATAATAATAATAATAATAATAATAATAATAATAATAATAATAATAATAATAATAATAATAATAATAATAATATTTAGTTTAGGGGAGACTAATTATATAAGTAATGGTGGAATAAAGTGGGCCCAATAGATAAAAGTGTAGTAAATTTAAAAGCAAGAGAGGGTATAATTGTCCAAAAAACAGAGTAGGAGTTTATTTCGTGGACAAATATTTAAGGGCAAGTAGGAGTTTATTTCGTGGACGGAGGGAGTATGATTTTTTTAGAACGTTTCTATTTTAAAAACAAACTCAAAAGTAATGTTATTATTGAAATGATTTATAAAGCAAAAAAATAAATACTAATGTTTATTGAAGGAGAGCATGGCCGCATGGCATTTTCCGGCAGATCATGTTCCTTGCGCCTTGGGGGAGGGATGACGCCCGTCACACTCGTCCGTGCGAGGGAAGAGGCAGAGCATGGCCTCAAGGCATTTTCTGGCAAATTTGGTGAAGAAGAAAGAATGAAATAAGCTTAATTGCCCCAAAATTGATGTGGGTCCCACTACTAACGAAATAAAATAAAATTAAAATATTTAACATAATTAAATGGGTATTAGGGGATGACTTAATTGCATCGATCGAAAATTTGATTGATTTAATATTGAGTAGAGGGGGCCAAACGCCGTAAAAATGTCTATTTTAGAGGTGTGTTTGCTATTTAACCGTTAAATAAACAAGTATAGTTGGAGCCTCGAGGGCATACACAAATGCCGGGAATAGATATTTATTCACGCAATTTGAAGGCATACAGTTTGAGGTTGGACAACTAATTGAAGCAGACTCTTCGTCCCACATTGAATGTGAAAGTATATCTGTAAATTTTTTTTACCGTTGACATCTTTTTTCTTTCTTCAATTTTCTAGGGCTATATGGAATATGGATAATCATATCTTTGGTATTCATTTATTATTATTTTATCAAAATTTGAAAATGAAAGTTTTAAGGGTATACAAATAAAACCATTATTAATTTTTTATTATTAAAATACAGAGCTTCAATGAATAAATTGGGACTATGTTTAAAATTGAGGTTATTGCTGGAAAATACCCATAATTTGTCAATTTTCTGATTTATAACACGACGTTATAATTTGACCAGAAAATACACTAATTTTCAATTTAATCGGAAATATAACATAATCTTATAATTTGACAAGAAAATATATCAAGTTTCAATTTAATCTCAATTATAACATAACCTTATTTAGATCATTGTTCATCATCATAATTCATAGATATATTGATATTTATTGTAATTCCATATTAAATTGTTATGTATAAATTATTTTTAATTGATTGATTTATTTTATAAAGAGTAAGTTACATGGTTAGTTATTTTATATTAATATTGTTTATATATATATATATATACATTTCTACGTTTTCAACACAAAAATGCATATATATAAATTTTATTTTAATATTCTATTAATATATTAAACATATAATAAGTATTTATCTATTTATTTTATGAAATTATAAATTATTAGGACCAACCGAAAATTAGTATATTGTGAAATGAAAAGAAAATTAAAAATCTTTAATGTTAAATTTTGATATTATTATACTAAATCATAAGGTAATGTTATAATTGCAAATTCAAAATTGATGTATTTTCTGGTCAGATTATAAAGTCATGTTATAATTACGATTAAATTAAAAATTGATGTATTTTCTGGCCAAATTATAAGGTCATGTTATAAACTAAAAAATTGGCAAACTATGAATATTTTCTGGCAATAACCCCTTTAAAATTACCAAAACTGTGCATATATATGTAACAGATTTTAAATCATGGGTTTTTTTATTGTCATAAGGTAGCATTGGGCTTTCTTTGTAAAAGTTTTGTTTGTATATAATTTAGCCCAAACGTATAGCTCTCCTATCAATCTGTAAGCCCAATTATTACAATAATCAAAATAACCCTAAGCCCAAATCCGACATAAATATATGGTTTTACGATTTGGCAGTTTTCTCCCCGTTGCCCGCTCTCCTGCACCAGCAAACCCTAAACCCCAATCCCCTAGAGACGAACGCGAAATGGGTATGACCGTATGGGAAATTATCTGTTTCGGCAAACAAATATTGATTTTCTATCAATTGATACATTTTTATTGTCTGTTTGGTTCAATGCAGCGAGAATTAAGGTGCACGAGTTGAGGCAGAAGAGCAAGGTGGATCTGTTGGCGCAGCTGAAGGATTTGAAGGCGGAGTTGGCGCTGCTGCGGGTGGCGAAGGTGACCGGTGGTGCCCCCAACAAGCTGTCGAAGATCAAGGTTGTGAGGCTGTCTATTGCACAGGTACTCACCGTCATTTCGCAGAAGCAAAAAACCGCCCTCAGAGAAGCTTACAAGAATAAGAAGTATCTGCCGCTCGATCTCCGCCCTAAGAAAACTCGCGCCATCCGCCGCCGTCTGACCAAACACCAGGTATACCCTTTTTCAATCTTTACTTTTACAATTCTGTGAAGGTTCTGCTAAATTAATCGTCTCAATGTTGGATTGTTGGTATTTACCTAATAGTTATTAGTTAAGTTAGTGTTTGTTAAACCGTTTTTTGCAATGTAGCTTTTTTATTTTGGATGTTCAAAATGCAGCATGGCTCTATGTGTAATTTTAGTAATGTGAATATGGCTTGGGATATAAATATTTTATGTATATATTAAGGTACAAGTAAGCCCTTTAAGTTTTTCAAGGTACAAGTACATCCCTAATGTTAGCCATTATTGATATCTATTCACCCTCTAACCATAGTAAAATATCAGTCGTTATAATTTCTGTTAAACTGAACATTGTGGAACTCATATAATGCTTATTTACAAGTATTTTACAACATATTTACCTAAAGAACTTGTATAAAATTGCAAATCAACAAGAATTTCCATGCTGCATAAAAAACAGCAATATTACCGGATATGTTTTCAGTTTGATGTTCTGTACTGAGTTTTGTTCGTCTTCTGCATTGAAATAAACTATTCGTTACAAATCATGAGGATTTGTTTCATTTTTGCCTACGGTACCATCAATTAATTGCATAGCTTTGGCTGTTATAGTATAATAATGAGAAAAATTATGAATCGAATTATTTCATTCTGTTCAGTTTGACTGATAGACTTTTTGTTTATTTAGCTATTCCTTGCCAATATATTCCATATACTCCATCTGTAAGGTTCATTTTTCCATCTGTTTCCCTTGATTTGTAAGAGCTGATGGCGTGACAACCCTTTAGTTTCGCCCTTATGAAGTAATGCTAGAATTGTTTCTATAGTCATGTGTGCTGACTGCTGATTACAAGGACGTCATATAAGAGTTAGTAGCTCTGTTCTTTTTATCTTATGTTATCCAAATGCTTGCGTCTTTGTTATCCAAAAAACTCTTTATACTCTTATTTATATATTGTCAGTTGCAACTGGCTTTAAAATGCCGCCGAAAATTCCTCGTTAACTCTAAAGATTACGGTTTGGATAAAATGCATTCTTCTTAGGTGGGCCATGGTGGTTTCCTTATTGCAAGGAATTCTTAGAATGATTATTGTGGTTTTCAATTGGGACATCTCTTTTATTGCTTTAGTTAGATGGCCAACCGATATAGCCAAGGTTGCATCTTCGCTAGAACGTTATATGTATGCATTAGCGAATTTGGCTGAAGTTCTTATGCTTGCAGTAGTTCTTTTTTGTTGGTCCTTCCTGTTCTTACACACTGTTGCATTTTGTTCTGTTCTCTTTTGTAGGCGTCTTTGAAGACAGAAAAGCAGAAAAAGAAAGAGATGTATTTCCCATTAAGAAAGTATGCCATTAAAGTTTAACTTTTCTGGTTCTGGAATAGCAATTTTGTTACTGTTTGGAGGATCTTTGATATTGTTTCCATCTATTGTTAGAATTTGCGATTTAGATATATGTGGTTTGCGATGTCCAGACATGAAATTGAAGTATTATTGTTTTTCTACACAATGTTATCCTTGGCGTTTCCATAAAAAATCCAAGAATCTTACTAGTCAAAGTCAACTAGTCTATGTTTTTTTCTGCATAATTTTCTACTTTAGATGTGTATTTGCACTAACCACCAGAAACTTGTTTTCTCACGCGAGTAGACTTATTGCCAATTTGCCATGTTTTGTGGTTGTATTAATTGTGTTTGTGTGGTGTGTGTGCGCCTGCGTGCAGGTCGTATCTGATTGATGCAGACCGAATGTATATTTGTATGCTTGAAAATGTGTGCCTGTTATTGTTACAAATATACTACTATTTGAATATGCTTTATTTGACTCTCATTTCATTTTAAAAAGCCGACAAAGTTTTGCTTGTTGAATACTATTAGAAAGATGCATAAAGGATGTTTCTGAAGAGGGTTGATTATTCATATTCTGGTTTCTAATGGATATTGTTTTTTTTTTTTTTGTCAATTATTAATAAATACTCTCTCCGCTTCATTACAAGTGTCCTACTTTTCATTATGGAATCTTTCATTACAAATGCTTCATTTCATTTTTAGCAATATATTTTAAATATTTTTTTACCAATCCACTTTCTTTATTAATTACACATTTCTTAATCACCGTGCCCAAAAGTAATGAAAGTATTTGTAATGTGACGGAGAAAGTATTTAGATGTGATAAAATTTACATGGAAATCAGTGATTTTACATCACTGATTTAGTTTTATTTCAAAAGGACGTGCATCAGTAAAATACTAGTAATATTTTCATTTTTTTTCGGTTGAATTTGACCAAATTTCTCTCTTTATTTTTTTAATTATTTTTTTTCTCTTCCGTGCGATTTTCCACTTTAATTAATTCTCTCTCTCTTTTTAGCTTTTTTTTTTCACTTTTAGAATTTTTATTTCTAAAAATTGTGCAATTTGATTAATAGTAAAAGAATTCATAAGTGTATCAAATTAAAGATCGTCACTAATTTGATATACAATATATAAAAATGGATTTAAATTAAACAGAATATGCAAATTTAAAGTAAGCATTTTTTTTTCTCTTTCTTCCCTCTTATTTTATACTAGAAGTTAGTTTTCTTAAATAAGTTAAATTTTCAATTTTATTTTCTTTTTGTTATTCACTGGGAGTGTTCTGTGAAATCATGGAAGCATAAATATGCAGAGTTCATTATGCAAGCTTGGCTTCTTCTTTTTTTGCTTTTTTTTTTTTTTAAGAATTATGCAAGCTTGGAATTATTTGCACTATTTTCTTATTATGAGTTTCTGTTTTATTTTTTTTCACTATTTTCATGCTTTAATTTTGTTATCAGGTATTTATAGTTTCTTTTTGTGTTATTTATAAATTGTGTTTATTGTACATAGATACCAATTATAGTGCATTTAATTGTTTCCATATGTTTGAATTGCTTAACAATTCATTTCATATTAGTTGTATTTGAAAATCTAAAATTAAATGTTATACAATTGACTTTTACATAATTTTTAATTATAAATATCTTTAAATTAAAATAAGGTGTAGGAAATTATATTGGTTCATTTCAGAACTCTTTAATCTAATAAAAAAATTAAATATAATATTTAATTAATTAATTTTAATGGTATTTTTTATTATTAAATAATTTTCAATTGTTTAATATACCATAATTATCATTACACTTTATATAAAGTTCATAATTTACATTTTCAAATTCGGATTTTTATTGAGTAATTGATGTGGATTATTTTATTTTATTTTTAAAATATATTTACATTTTCTTATATTTTAATTTTAATTAATATTTATATTTATATTTATTTATTGTTAAACATATCGTTTAGTTTCAATGCTCGTCGTGCATCGCACGAAAGGGTGTACTGATTAGTATTAAAGCTTAGTATATAGAATGAGCTGCTTCTTCTTTTGGAGTTCCTGTGCTCTCGGCTCAATTATTCGGATGAGCAAAAAGTTGGTAACACATTTAAATCAAGTACCGAATCAACTAAATAAACAATAATTAGGCGATTCCATTTTGTATCTTGACTTGGTAAGTAAATGATTAAGCAACCAAAACAATTATTTCCTAACTTTATCAAAAAGGTGACGATAGCAACAATAATTGTACCTTGAAATGCAAAGTGGAGCAAGTTTGGGACTAAAATCTCATAATCTATAGTAATATTTAAGTCGTGGTTAAGAGATTCCCGAGATGCATGTAATTATATGTGACCGACCAATTAGTTTAATATTTTGATTGGGTGACTTCACGTGCGACATTATATATAGTCAGTCTGAATTATATGACATAATTAACTTCAAATAGGGCACGATTTTCATATTTGGTGAACTTAATTAAAACTCGGGGCCTTAATGTTCTAGAGCCTCCTAACCCATAATTAGCCAAATTTGAACATGTGTGGCTCTAACTATGGAGAAATAAATTGTGGATAATATGATTAATTTGATATAACTCCAATTCTTTATTTTAAAGTCGTGCTTAATTTCTTCATGAATACCGGTCAATTCACAATTAAATATTGTACCAATGAATTGGAGTTGATATCACCAATCAATACTCACACAAACAATTTGCAATAACGCAGCAATAACAACGGAACAAATTAAAGTGTTTTAACCCTACTTTGCATGAACGATGAGCACATATATCCATGGAAAGATTAATAAGAAATTTATTATTGTGTCACAAAATGAAGAATTACAAAAAGAATCGATCGAGAAAAGAGCAAGAAATCGTCTCACCAAGAATTCACAACCACAACACATACACTCGATTCTTTTTTCTCTCTCTTTACTAACTGATCTCTTTCACTCAAGAAAATAGAATAATCAGTACCCATCTAAACTGAACAAACTAGCATATAAACTGACTAAGAATGATCTTGATTCTTGACAATCCAATAAGTAACGGCCAAGATCACCTCCCAAAGACCACATCCAAAATAATACTTCATCCGTCTACAAAAAATAGTTCATTTTTGTCATTTTGGAATGTCCACAAAAATTAGTCTATTTCCACTTTTAGAAACTTTTTATCATATAGTGGACTCATTTCTCCACTCACAATTCAATTAATTAGTATTATTAACACTACCTTTTAAGTGTGACATTTTCTCCACTTACAATAAACTAAATCATTTTCATTAAAACTCGTGTCATCCTCTTTTAGGACTATTTTTGATGGACGAAGGAAGTATAATTAACTCCACCAGCTTTTGCATATAAGTTCTCAAATTATCAACCATACAGACTGTGAGTCCCTTAGTTTAAGTTTATTATATAAACACCCCAACAATATGTACTAATGAAATCAAATGTTGGTAATATATAATTACCCTTTCATAATTGTTTCTCACATTTAGAACTTCCTTTTTTGTTTGTGACGAACGAAACTCCCATCTACTACTTAAGCGTGTCTCAATTATGCAAACAAAGTTTCATGCCAGCTAATTAATTAAGGAGATGTGATGGGCTTATTATTAGCCTCGGTACTGATACTTTATGGGCCTTAGTTTATCTTGAGATGCCCAAAAAAATGAAACCAAAAATCGAATCGTCGAACCGAATCGAAGTCAACAGTTCCGGAATCAGAACCGTGGTCTACCGTGAACCGTTCATTTTTTTTTTTTTTAAATTACTATATTTTGAAATGTTGTATCAAATGTAAAGAATGTTGAACCATTTATTTAGGTTATAAATGGTTGAAATTTTCGTATGAATTACATTAGATGTGAGGATAAGAAATGAGGATTGACCATTTTATTTAGGTTGTAAATGATTGAAATTTAGTAAAAATTCGATGTGGGAATCATGGGCATTGAAAAACTATAAGTTTATGTGCATCTTTTATATCATTTACTTTTATCTATCTCAAATTCTTATTTCCACATAGAATTTATAGTAAACTTCAACCCTTTACAATCTAAATAAAATGGTCAACTCGCATTCCCACATCTAATTCATACTAAATTTTAACCATTTTACAACCTAAATAAGTAATTCAACATTATGTACATTTTATAAACTTCAAACCAACACTTTAAAACATAAAAAAAATATTAAAAAAACGGTTCCATATTTTGGAACCCTGAACTGCCGGTTCGGAACCGACACCGTCGGTTCACAGTTCGAACCGAAATCATGAGGGAGCTTTCATGGTTCAGTTTCGGTTCCGAATTCCGGAACTATGGAACTGCTGATTCAATTCTGGTTCGTACCGGAACCAGAATCGTGGCCACCTCTAAGTTTATCCCGAGAACATCTGGTGATAAGAAAAAGATTAAAAGTTGAAAATAAAGAAAAACATAAAATATATTTTTCCTAACAATCTTCGTAAATCGGTTATATATTTGATTAACAGATCCGCACAAAGAACTCTTTATTTATTCAATGGTCATTTGACACTTAATTATCTAACAAATCAACTTTGGTGACCCCTTTTTTAGCTTAATACACATCTCTCATATTTTATTGAGACTTACGTCCTCTCATTTGCACTACACTTATCGTGAACGGACAAAGTATAATATTTTTAGTCTATTGTCCGCGGGCCTTAGATGGTCACACTCCTAACTAGGGTTGTGCATCGGTCGCTCCAACCGATCGACCAAAAAACACAAACCGACCGACCGCCGATTTGGAGGATTTAAGGGCCTAATCGGCCGACGTTTGGAGACCAGCCGATCGAACACCGAACTGTCGAAATAATCGGTTTTCGACCGACCAAACCAAGTCGAATAGTTGAATGAACTGGTGGAGGACAGCACGACGTCGCGCTCGAAGAAGCAACAGCTGGAGGCGAGGAGAAGCAACAACAGAAGTCGGTGGTGTCGAAGGAAAATGCGTGTTTGGCGATGGATGTGCAGGTGAAAGAGGGGGATGAATTAATGGAGTAGCTAGCAACAGCAGTTCATAGTGGTGTGGAGGTGAGGCGGCGGCGTGGAGGAAGGCTCGTTGGTCGGGAATGGAGCGCGTCTCGCCGGAGGTCTCGTCGGTCTAAAATGGGGCCTGGGGGTGGGGGAGGCAAGTTTTGGTTTGAGGTGGGAGGAGGCGCCGCATAGAGTGAGAGAGAAGTGAGATGATTATGAAATTAGAATTAGCCTGTTAGGATGTAGGACAGTAGGAACTTAGCTTTAGGAAATAAAAAAATATATATTACTAATAGATATATATCGGTCGGGTCAAAAATGTTTTCGACCGATCAAATTTGGGAAAACTGAACTGGCCAAAAAATTCGTAATTTCTAGAAAAAATGGACTGAGTCGACCGACCATGCATAGCAAAAAAAATTGATCAATTCAGCCTATTTTCGATTGATTTTTTTGATTGGCTCGATTTTGCACACCCTTACTTCTAACCTAGGCGCATGACTGGCCTTGCCTATTAGCCTGGAACCTCAACCCAAAGTTGACAACTTGTACTAATGAATGATTATGAGTATCATTTTTGAGCCAGAATCCAATAATGTGTACGTATGATACATAATTAACTTAAAAGGTGATGGCTTCTGAAAGTGTTGCTTCCTTCATACTTTGATGTTAAGCACTGTGTTAGGGCAGCACACCAGTGCACACAGAGAAATATTGCAGCGGAAATAAAGATGGAAGACACAAAGAGATGGAAAAATTCTTCAAGTTATAAATTATAACTTGAAGACGCCTTATGGCAAAATGACTAAATGGAGAATGAACACTCACGTTCAATACCTTTACAAGACTCTAGGTATTTGAACACTAGACACTCTCATTAACAAACAGAAACTGGATTCAAGAGCTATACTCCGAAATCCGACGAAATCAATGAATGCTATAAACAATGTTATCCTAACACTCTAAACAGCATTCGTACACAGATCACTCAAATGACTCGATTTTGATCTTCAAACTTCGTAATCTGAACTGAGACTTCTCCTTGGTATATATAGGCATCTCAATCTTGCTTCCCAAGGCTTGAAGTCGTGGCTTTGATCATGGATGAAGTGGCCGTTTGATAGTTGTTGGATTTAGTCCACCTCTCCGTTGATTTTAGGAGCTGCCAACAAGCTCCTCTCTTTTCTCTCTCTTTATCTCCACTTCCTCCTTTTTAGCAACTGAAACTCTTCCCCTTAATACCTTCGTTTACAGCTTCAAATCTCAAGTCTTGACTAGGTCAGTTTCCTATCAATCAAAGACGTGAAGAAAGAGCAAAACAATAATAAATCATTTGTGAGTTTAATTTTGAGTTAGAAAAATAACTCCAACAAACTCCCCCTTTTTGCCTTTCTTCACAAAACACATACACTCCCCATTGCTGTAAACTCCCCCTGCATACATACTCTCTGCAAAACAACGGTGAAGAAAGCGCAAAACAAAAACGATAATGTTGGAGTACATGTGAGCATAACACACACGTTAACGCACACTAACAAACTCCCCCTTTTTGCCTTTCTTCACAAAACCAAACAAGATCTCCCCCTTTCTTCGAGCTCCCCCTGCACAAGCAATTACTAACACAGCAGTTGTCTAAACATGCAGGGAACACAAGGTAAAACCGATTAGGAAAAACCGATTAGAGAGTTCAGAAAACAACATCAAGTCACCAAAAACAAACAGAAGGTTCATCAAAAACCAACTGCCAACAAACTCCCCCTGTCTCCTCTAAAGATCTCTTGATGTGGTCATTTTGCCTGTTCTCTTGCTTCCTCTGCATCTGCTGCAGCATCATCTACTCCCCCTTTTTGGGAAGAAAGAAACTCGACAAAGTTCTTCTTTGCTTTCAAATGATAGAGTTCCATATCGTTGACGCGTTGCAAGATCGATCGAAGATCTGCCACAGGTACTGTGACCATAGCATCTTCCGCAACACTAAAAACAACTTGAGAAGTTCAAAGGTTCTCTACGTCAAACAAAGATGATGATGAAGAGTGATGAAGATGATGTGATTGCATGGCAATAAATATAGAGAAAAACAGATCCAAACACTCAAAAAACAAAATCGTTGAAATATCTTCATCACAATTTCGAAATTTAGGGTTAGAACTTAAGGAAACCAAGATAGAGATAGGCACAAATCAAAAATCATGGAAAGCTTCAAGATTCACAAAAAACCGTGGATAGAGAGAGAGATCCCACAAAAATCGGTCACTGGTAACTTCCCAAACGTTACAGATTTTACGCCTAATGTGATTTACCATGTTACCATAACATCCACTAACACATATCTCAGCTTTTCATAATTCACACATACAAGCACAGTACCAAGTAAAATTCACTCATTTATAGTGACATAGAGTGCATCGTCGCAGCGAACGCCGTGCCCCTAGTCTAAACTTGTGAAAGCAATCGAGGATGACCATTTTGTAAGGTAGCATCGTCGCAGCGAACGCCGTGCCCCCCAAACTACTTTGGTTTTTTCTGTGCTTTAAATAAATTATACACACACATATACTGAGTTAGTGTAGAGGAACATGTTATAGTAACAGAGACCATCACACAGGCAAAAACACGTTGCATCCAAAAGAATAGTCACTTTACACATGATGCAACAAATAAACCCTCTTTATTTAATCACGAAAGCAAAGGCCAAGAGACCTTCTTAATGTGGTAAATCTCTCAAAATCCAAGGGTTTTATAAAAATATCCACAATTTGATTTTTGATTTGAACAAAGTCTAGCTTGATTACCTCTTGTTCCACCAAATCGTGAATAAAGTGATATCGGATTTCAATGTGTTTGGTTCTTGAGTGTTGAACCAGATTTTCCAAGATATTAGTTGCACTGATGATATCACAGTACACCATCATCTCATCGCACATCACACCATAATTCGACAGCAATCTAATCGACTCAATTTGTGCCACGGATGCGAATGTATCATCGAAATCCATCCATTCAACTCGAGTATAGCCCTGAGCAACCAACCGGGCTTTGTTCCTCACGATCGCTCCACATTCATTGAATTTATTCTTGAATATCCACTTTGTGTCGATCACATTCCTGTCAGTAGGTCTACGAACCAAATACCAAACATCACTCCGAACAAACTGATTTAACTCATCTTGCATGGCAAAAACCCAAAACTCATCACGTAAAGCCTTTTTAACATTTTTAGGTTCAAGTTTTGAGACAAAACACATAAAACCAGGCAAAGACGTGCAAATAGAAGATAAGCAAATCATTTTTCGGTAATCTAATGGTGCTTTACCTCGTGTCTTCACACCATCACTCACATTACCTATCACTTGAGAGACTGGATGATTTTTGCGTATTCTTCGAGAAGGCTCACATTTCTCACTCCCTTTTTGAACATCTGCTACCATATCTTTTTCGTTGGCACTTTGATCTTCAGGGATCTCTGATGTGGTGGCTTCTGTCGTCTCAGCATTTTCTGTTGCATTCCTTGATGTGGTGGCTTCTGTTGCCTCAACATCTTCTGTTGCATCTGTCGAAGGGACTAGTGCTTCTATCACTTGATATTCTATGTCCTTCTCATCTGTAACACTACTCAAATCATCAAATACCACATTGACAGATTCTTGAACCGTTTGGCTTCTCAAGTTAAAAACCCGAAAGGCTTTACTATTCGAGGAATACCCTAGAAAAATACCTTTATCACATTTATTATCAAATTTTGTGAGGTATTCTCTGTCATTCAGTATGTAACACACACAACAAAAAACATGGAAGTATTTGAGATCTGGTTTCTTACCCCACAATATCTCATACGGAGTTTTGAACGTACCTGGTCTGATGTTAACTCGATTGTTGATATGGCACGCGGTGCTCACAGCTTCTGCCCAGAAGCGTTTTGCCAATTTCTTTGAAGCCAACATCACTCTTGCCATCTTCACCAGGGTTCGGTTCTTTCGTTCCACAACTCCGTTCTGCTGTGGCGTCTTGGGGGCTGAGAATTCTTGAAAAATTCCTTTCTTCTCGCAAAACTTTGTGAAGGCCACATTCTCGAACTCACGTCCATGATCAGACCTTATTCTTGCTATTCTCACACCAAACACGTTAGCAAAACGGGCAAAGAGTGTTTTGAAGACATCAATAGTTTCAGATTTTTCACGTAAGAAAAAGGTCCAAGTATACCTCGAAAAATCATCCACTAAAACATACACATACCGTTTACCTCCAATACTCTCAACACCGACTGGTCCTACCAAATCCATGTGAATCAGTTCAAAGCATCGGGTTGTACCATAATGTTGTTCAGCTTGTTGGATAGCACGATGAGTGGCATGGATCTGCTTCCCTTTTTGACAACTCTCACAAACTTCCTTTTCCTTTTGTGTGATTTTTGGGAGACCTCGGACTGCTTCCAACTTGGACAACCTGTCAAGATTCTTAAAATTAGTATGCCCTAATTTTTTATGCCACATCATGTTTTCATCAATTTGGGCCTTGTTGCACTTAGGGTCATCGACAAGGTAACAATTATCACTAGATCTTTGCCCCTTCATTACACAACAATTTTGGGTATCAAATACCTCACACGAGTCCTTGTTAAACTTAACATGCAGGTTCTCATCGCATAGTTGACTAATACTAATCAAATTTGCTATAAGACCTTTAACATGAAAAACATTTTTCAAACAAGGTAAGCCGGGAACATTTAAGGTACCTTTACCAATGATTTTACCCTTCGAACCACCACCAAAAGACACACATCCACCATCACATACCTGATAGTCATTAAGGTAAGCATTGTTACCTGTCATGTGTCGTGAACACCCACTGTCGAAATACCATGAACTTGAGATGTTAGTTTTTAGTGCTGTGAACACAACATTACATTTCAGTTCATCTTTTCTAACCCACTTCCAGACTTTCCTACGAGCTTGTGGTGGATTTTTCTTCCCTTTGGCTTTTGTTTTCTTTGAGTTGACAAAGATCTTCTTCTCATCATTGAACTTCCTAAAACAGAACGATTGAATGTGGCCAATTTGAAAGCAATAGTGACACACATACCTCTTTCTTTGTGGTCGTGTCTGACCTACTGAAGTTCCTTCCACAACAAACTCTTTTCCATGAGTGGATTTTACCTTTGTCTTTCCAGGTGTGGGTTCAGCAGCGGGTGCAGCAGTGTATCCAAGTCCAGTGGTTTCCGTAATTCCTGCAGACACAACATCATCATACCTATGCCGACTTGAATTCCATTTGGCAATGGTGATTTGAGATTCCTCCAGCTGGCTTGTAACATGCTCGAGCTTGACTTCCTTTTGTGTGATTGAGGCTTCAAGCTTTGCCAAAGATGCTTTTAGCTTGGTGTTCTCATCCCTTGTACTTTCAAGCTCCTGCCCTTGCTTTTTCCACTTTCCGAGAAGCTTATCATAAAGCTTTTTGAGCTATATGACGACATGTATGGCCTCTTCGGTATTTTCTTCAGTGTCACCTACACAGGCATTAAAGCACATAAAATTTGAAATAATCTGAACCATACCTGTTGGAAATATGGTCTTCTTCATCATCAAGAATTGGTGGTCGCATAAAACCCAGATTGCCAGGCTCCATGTGGAAGCAACTGTTACGATAACAACGAGGATCACACTCAGTGTGTCGAGTGTTGGCTCTGATGCCAATTGAAAGTGTTGCTTCCTTCATACTTTGATGTTAAGCACTGTGTTAGGGCAGCACACCAGTGCACACAGAGAAATATTGCAGCGGTAATAAAGATGGAAGACACAAAGAGATGGAAAAATTCTTCAAGTTATAAATTATAACTTGAAGACGCCTTATGGCAAAATGACTAAATGGAGAATGAACACTCACGTTCAATACCTTTACAAGACTCTAGGTATTTGAACACTAGACACTCTCATTAACAAACAGAAACTGGATTCAAGAGCTATACTCCGAAATCCGACGAAATCAATGAATGCTATAAACAATGTTATCCTAACACTCTAAACAGCATTCGTACACAGATCACTCAAATGACTCGATTTTGATCTTCAAACTTCGTAATCTGAACTGAGACTTCTCCTTGGTATATATAGGCATCTCAATCTTGCTTCCCAAGGCTTGAAGTCGTGGCTTTGATCATGGATGAAGTGGCCGTTTGATAGTTGTTGGATTTAGTCCACCTCTCCGTTGATTTTAGGAGCTGCCAACAAGCTCCTCTCTTTTCTCTCTCTTTATCTCCACTTCCTCCTTTTTAGCAACTGAAACTCTTCCCCTTAATACCTTCGTTTACAGCTTCAAATCTCAAGTCTTGACTAGGTCAGTTTCCTATCAATCAAAGACGTGAAGAAAGAGCAAAACAATAATAAATCATTTGTGAGTTTAATTTTGAGTTAGAAAAATAACTCCAACAGCTTCCAAAAAAAAAAAAAAAAGAAGAAGAAAGGATGACTATGCGATTTAAAATCCGACCTTGTATCATTTAATGATTTATGAGAATTAAACTCCAATTTATTGTAAATAATATTATTTATTATATATTGTACATTACTTATTCATATATATATACTAGCATTTGCACCCCGTGCAATGCACGGGAAATATTTTTATATTTCTAAATTTATATAAAATTGATAACAACTCAATATCACATTTATACATATAATAAAAAAAATTAACTTTAACTAATTAAATATATTTTATTGAATATTGAAAAAAAAAAAGAATCCACAATAATAAAAAAAATTGATATTATGTAAATAAAAAAAATAAGTTAAAAAATTAAAAATTTAAACAATTAAAAAATTATTCAAAAAAAATGAGAGGAGAGATAATTTTTAAAAATTTTAATTTTTAAATAAATATAAATTTTATATTATAAATAAAATATATCAAATTAAAGTTCTTATCACAATCTTTAATTTAATATGCATATTAAATATTTTATAATTAAACGAATTTCAAAAATTTTGAAAGGAACAAACAAAGAAATAAAAAGATAAAGAAAAAGAAAATAAAACCCTTTTTATAGATTCTAGAACTGTAAATAAACGTTTGTTAGAAATGTGAGTTAGTTGACTTAAATATTTTAATATTTTATTTTAAATTATGAATCGTCAAAAAAAAGTTTACAAAATTAAAAAATAATGAAAAATGAATTAAAGAATAGATTTAGTAAAAAAAAGATGAGAGAGGAGAGAGAAAATTTTAATATTTAAACTAATATAATTTTTACATTTTAAATCTTATATTTACATAAACTATATCAAATTAAAGCTCTTATCGTGATCTTTAATTTGATAGGCATATTGAATATTTTATAATTAATCGAATTTCATAATTTTAGAAATAAATAAAACAAAAAAATAAGAAGTTAAAGAAAAGAAAATGAAAAGAATAAATAGAGTTTATAAATAAATCTTCAATTTTGTCTTAACTACAAAATCGCCATTCAATTTTCAAATTGATTTGAAATCAATTTCTAATTGAAAACTGCTGTTTTAATATAGTATAGATATATATATGTGTATGATGGAACTTGCAGATACGGTTATGAGAATACAGAATCTGTTTTTCTCTCTTCTTTCTCTCCTTCTCTTCTCTCCCTGAATCTTCCATTCTTTACTTTGGAATTGCTTGATAAAGGAAATATTACAACACGTTATCAGCACGAGTCTCTAGCCAACTGAGTGAACACAGAGATAGACCATAAGAAAAAAATCGTGTTTTTCTTGTAAGAATGTCAAACTCAAACTTGCAACTCATGGAGAATGAAAGTACATTGTGTCTAGTGGATAGTGCCACAACACATACTATACTTACTGATAGAAAATATTTTCAAACTCTTACTGAAAAAAGGGGGAGCGTCACTACAATTGCAAATGACAATATCCTTATTGTCGGCTCTGGAAGAGCTTCTCAAATACTCCTTATGGGTACAAAATTAATTATCAATGATGCACTTTTGTATCCACAATCAAAACGTACCCTTCTTAGTTTTAAAGACATCCGACTAAACGGTTTTCACATTGAAACTGAAACTGATAACAATAGTGAATTTCTTCTCATCACTCAAAATGTTGGATGTAGGAAACAAATTCTTGAGAAGTTCCCTTCTTTCTCCTCTGGGTTGTATTATACTCATATTAAATCTAACAATCATGTTGCGTTAAGCATAAAATTTAAAGACCCAAAATCTTTTATATTATGGCATGAACGATTGGGTCATCCTGGGCATAATATGATACGTCGGATTATTACTAATGCTATTGGGCACAATATACAAACAAAAGATCTATCACCTTCAAATGAATTTGTTTGTGAAGCATGTGCAAAAGGTAAGCTTATAGTACGACCTTCTCGTACCAAAGTTAAATTAGAATCTCCTTCTTTTCTTGAACGAATTCAAGGAGATATATGTGGACCAATCCACCCAGCGTCCGGACCATTCCAATATTTTATGGTCCTGATTGATGCTTCTACTCGATGGACTCATGTATGCTTATTATCTACTCGCAATAAAGCATTTGCAAAGCTTATTGCCAAAATAATTGAATTAAGAGCTCAATTTCTTGATTACCCAATAAAGTCCATTCGAATGGACAACGCTGGTGAATTCACATCAAAATCTTTTGATGAATATTGTATGTCATTGGGTATCAAAGTGGAGCATCCTGTTCCATATGTCCACACACAAAATGGTCTAGCTGAATCCTTAATCAAACGTTTAAAACTAGTAGCTAGACCATTGCTACAAAAATCAAACTTACCTATTACTTGTTGGGGTCATGCGATTTTGCATGCTGCAAATTTGCTCCAAATCCGACCAACTGCATATCATGAATATTCCCCAATACAATTAGTACGTGGTAAAGAACCAAACATTTCCCATCTGCGAATATTTGGTTGTGGAGTTTATACTCCAATAGCGCCACCAAAACGTACCACAATGGGCCCTCAGCGTAAGCTAGGTATATACGTGGGTTATGAATCTCCATCTATAATTAAATTTCTTGAACCCATGACTGGGGATCAATTTACTGCCCGGTACGCTGACTGTATTTTTGATGAAGATCATTTCCCGACATTAGGGGGAGACAAAAGCCCAACTTCAACACAATGTCGAGAAATTTCATGGAATGAAAAGAATCTTCACTATTTAGATCCACGTACTAATGAATCTGAACTGGAAGTTCAAAGGATAATTAACTTGCAATATTTAGCAAGTAATTTGCCAGATGCATTTACTGATCATAAAGGAGTGACAAAATCTCATATTCCTGCTATGAATGCACCACAAAGGATTGAAGTTCCATATGGACAAAATAAATCAGCTGATAATCCCGAACGCCAGAAGCGTGGGAGACCTATTGGTGTTAAAGATAAAAATCCCCGCAAAGCAAAATCAAATAAGAATATGATATCACTCCAACAACCTCTTGAAGAGGATCATCCTGTAGATGATAATCCCAGTACTTCTAAAAGTGCACTAACTAATACTGGGATTGCGGAACAACCAGATCATAATATAATGGGAATTGATAAAATCTGGTTGATGTCAACATTGAAGTTGCTATGAACTTTATAAATACGGGAGAAACTTATAACAGAAATGTTATTGTAATAGACGATGTATTTGTCTCTACAATTGCATGTACTATTTCAAATGATAATCTGGATCCAGAACCAAAAACAGTAGCACAGTGCCGGAAGCGCTCTGATTGGTTGAAATGGAAGGAAGCAATTGAGGCAGAGTATAACTCGCTAAAGAAAAGAAAAGTTCTTGGTACTATAATACTTATACCCGACAATATTGAACCATTGGGATATAGATGGGTATTTGTACGAAAGAGAGATGAGAACAATGAGGTGGCAAGATATAAAGCGAGATTAGTAGCTCAAGGGTTTTCGCAGAGACCTGGAATTGATTTTGATCAAACATATTCTCCTGTTTTAGATGGCATAACATTCCGCTATTTGATATCTCTGGCATCATCAATGAATTTAGAAATGCAGTTAATGGACGTCGTGACTGCATATTTATATGGGTCACTAGACGCTGATATCTATATGAAAATCCCTGAAGGATTCAAAATTCCTCATATGAAGGAAAATGAAACTCGTGACATGTATTGTGTGAAATTAGAAAAATCGTTGTATGGTTTAAAACAGTCGGGAAAGATGTGGTATAACCGACTTAGTGAATTCCTCTTGAAGAAGGAATATGTGAACAACGATATATGTCCTTGTGTGTTCATTAAAAGATCACAAAATGGTTTTTGTATCATTTCTGTTTATGTTGATGATATAAATATAATTGGAACACACAAAGAGGTTGAAGAAGCTCGTTCATGCTTAAAGATGGAGTTTGAAATGAAAGACTTGGGTAAAACCAAGTTTTGTCTCGGCCTGCAGATCGAGCATCTCCCTGAAGGAATTCTTGTACACCAGTCAACTTATGTGAGTAAGATTTTAGAGAAATTCTATATGGATAAATCACATCCACTTAGCACACCTATGGTTGTCCGATCACTAGAAGTAGATAAGGACCCATTTAGACCTAAAGAAGACGATGAGGATATTTTAGGACCAGAAGTTCCTTATTTGAGTGCAATTGGAGCACTACTTTATCTCGCAAATTGCACAAGGCCTGACATAGCATTTGCGGTTAACTTGCTAGCAAGATTCAGTGCTTCTCCAACACGAAGACATTGGAATGGTGTTAAACACATACTTCGTTATCTTCAAGCTATTTCTTGGAGATCTGTTAAACAGACTCTAGTTACTACATCCTCAAACCACTCAGAGATTATCGCTTTACATGAGACCGCTAAAGAATGTGCATGGTTAAGATCATTGATACAACACATTCGCGGATCTTGTGGTATTGCGGATGATAAATCTCTCACTGTCCTATATGAGGACAATGCTGCTTGTGTTGCACAAATGGATAGCGGGTACATCAAAGGAAATTTAACAAAACATATATTACCTAAATTCTTTTACCCGCATGAGCTCCAGAAGAACGGCGAAATTAAAATAAATAAAATTCGCTCTTGTGATAATCTGGCAGATTTATTCACAAAATCCCTTCCTACGTCAACTTTTGAAAAACATGTTCATAATATTGGAATGCGTAGGCTTAGTAGATTATTAGTTTGAGGGGGAGCGAATTCATTATGCCTTGAAGGTGTATTTTTGTTGTACTCTTTTTCCCTTACTAAGTTTTTCCCATTGGGTTTTCTTAGTTAAGGTTTTTAATGAGGCAACAAATGCAACACAAAGTCATACATATCAAATGTACTCTTTTCTTTGACTGTTTTTTCCCACAGGGTTTTTCAGCGAAAGAGGCATGAACATAATCAAGTAATGTACAAGGGGGAGTATTGTAAATAATATTATTTATTATACATTGTACATTACTTATTCATATATATATATATATATATATATGTGTGTGTGTATGATGGAACTTGCAGATACGGTTATGAGAATACAGAATCTGTTTTTCTCTCTTCTTTCTCTCCTTCTCTTCTCTCCTTGAATCTTCCATTCTTTACTTTGGAATTGCTTGATAAAGGAAATATTACAACACAATTCTAATTCCTTCTTGTTAATTTATTCAAAATTCGCCGTGATTTGTCTTGGAATTATCACATTTTACTAAAAAATAAGGGTTAAATGCTGAAAATTCCGAACATTTTATGGAAAACACTAAAAGTTCGGGACATAATACACTATTAATTCAAAAATAAAATAATTATGACCAATAGTGCATGGAGTACAAGTCGAAGAAGCTTCGCATGTTGGGATGATGAAGATACCTTAAAGTAACACATATATCTTGTGAGTTTTGCAAGTTGGGCATGGCTTCTAAAGAGACGTTTTGTCTCCTAATTACTTTCATTAATACTCCATTAATATAATATACTCCATCGTGGTGTAATTAACTATAATCATGCATGCTGAAATTAAATTAATATTTTGGACTACAGTCTTGCTTTATTAGTTTTTAAATAGTCCTTTGTTTCCAACCCACAATTTGTCGTACTCCATATTCTGCTGTCACTTATTTACATCATAAACATCAGCGAAAGTTTTAGGCAAAACACATCTTAATTAAGCTTTTTAGATAATATTTTAGACATGTTTATGCAAAACATCATCCCTTGTATTATTATAATGTATATATAGGAGTATATTGAGAAATATTTGATGTGAGCTTCTGATAATGTGTGTATCGTGTGCATATGTTTCTTTAAAGTTCCCAGTATTGCTAAGTGACATCAAATACTAGACTTGAAAGCTCGGAAGTAACAAATATAAAATTCGTTTCCTTCTGAATAAAATTTCATTTTGAATTATTTTTCTTTTTTCTTTTTTAATACAAAACACTTGATTCCAATCATTTTCAAAATCTTATACCAATAACAATAGTCTAACAAAATAAGTGATATTCAACAAGTCAAAAATCAACAATTAATAAAATACAACAAAAATATAGCATTCAAAGTCAACAGACTCAACACTAACTACTAAATAGTTTAAAATATTAATACAAAATCCTACAAATAACCAAATGTATAATTGAATCAGAAATAATATATATTACATTATCTTTCAGTGTTCTATTCGGTTCAATCGGAAAATTTTAAACTGATCAAAGATTGAAAAAGTAAATATTTTTTCTTGAAAAAATGTATTGTATTAGTCAAACCAAACCAAATTTATTTATTTTAATTGATTTAAAAAATTTGTTCAACCCTAAATATGATGAACACTTGTGATACAATATCTAACGGGAAGATAATACTTGTCCAAATTGTAAGAAAAAAGAAAAGGCAAGATAAGTTTCATTTTAGAATCTGCCCATACAAACACACACAAAGGACCTTTTTTATTTAATATTGGTAAAAAAAAATCTGCCGCTCTATCATTGGTGGTGCTATATATTTTGCCACGCCTGCTTTCGTCTCTAATTAAAACTATGTGATCTCTATTATTCTAATTTAGTTTATACACATAAAATGACATCTCTATGAAAGTGTATTAATCAATATTTTGACCTGAAATAACGTGTTGCGTCTATAAGCTAAGTTTTCGTATCATTTATTGAATTCCACATCATGAATTTATGATACACTGATTAGTTCCTTATATTATTTTTTAATAACGTTATATGCTAAGATAATTTGCCGAGTACAAAAAGAGAAAACAAAGGAAAGGCTAAAAAATAAAAGTGAAATTCTACAATCGTGGATAACGAGCTAGTGGTAAAGTCTTTGCTTTTCTTTAATATGATAATGATTTCATAATCAATGAAAGGAAATATAGATATTCGCATATCACAATCGTTTACAAATATTCACAGGCTAGTATATATGCCAAAAAAAATCCTTAATATAAAGGGAATTCATTAAAGAAGAAGCGAAAGCGAGTCTTCATAGAGCAATTGGCACATTGTCTTATTAGTCTATGTATTCGGACCATCGATTCTTGGTGATTTGGATGATATATGCAATTCATTTTTATTTTATTTTTATTAATCAACATTCAATTCTTGACAAATTAATGAATGTAAACAGATATATTCAGCCCTAATTTAGAATTAATCTCATCTCACTAATAAATTAGAAATCAAGTTACCCTTAAAGCCAAACTCTCCCGATTTATTAGATTGCTGTCTATTCAGTAATAAAACTTGGTTTGGTTACTATTCATCCCGATTATATATGTGCATGGATAGAGTTTTTCATATTGATTAGAAAATTGCATTGAGGATGAGTATAATAATATATAAATTAATTTCCCCAAATAAATTATTGTATTAAAAAATCGAGTTCATCGCAATTCTTTCTATATAAGAGAATATTAATTAGTAAATAAACTAAAAAATTGTATTATAAAATTAAATATACATATTCCCATGGAACAATCGACAACGAAAGTAGTCTTGTTTTATAACACACAATAAGCAAGGATATCTTGATATGCAATAAGAATTAAATTCTTTAAAAATCGAACTTCTTAATAAGAAAATGTTTGGTCCGTGAATAAGAACAAATCTATTTTCATTTGTCTGATTGCTTTGGAATGTTCTTGTGAGACCGTTTCTCAAAAATTTATTTATATAAACATTAGTAATGTTAAACAAGGATGCATGAAAACAGAAAACTTGGATCAAATTATATATTAATTAAACCTACAGGGCTACAGTGTGTTAGGGTTTAAATGTTTAATCACATTCGTCCAATTAGTGCACCTATCTACAGCTCTCATTTTGCCACGATTTCAACGAGAGTAACTGCTTTCTTCTTTATTCTTAAAAATAGAGACCAATATATATTTTATCTTCTATATTCTATGGATGATTTAATTGGTAAAATTAGTTATTTTGTAACTAATTAAAAGGTCACGAATTCGATTATGTTAACTCATTATAGGTGAAGCGAAGCCTTACCAATTTTCGGAGAGATCATTCATGGGTTTTTGGCATATATATCATTTCGCCAAAATTGGCTATTCGAGTTAATTTTAAAGTTTTAAATTGGTAGAAGTATTCTTCTTTTTTTTTTTTAATAAACAATAAAAAAAGGTAGAAGTATTCTGATTTAGTGAAGTTTAAAGTTTCAAATTGGTAGAAGTATTCTTCATTTCGCCAAAATGATTAATGAATTTTAAAAACGGTGAAGTCCATGCATGGCAAACCAATTAACCCAAATAAATATTCAAACATACGATTATAACGAGAGTAGAGGTTCAAATATATATAGGGAGAGGTTCAAATAAGAACCACTAAATAAAATTAGAACGGAGAATCATTTTAAGCCATTCGATCATCAAGATCTACGGTGGATGCATCATCTTGGTGGATGAATGCAGATCCTGAGTTCGAATCCTGAAGGGAGCAAAATTTTTATTATTTTCGGATGCATTAAATTTAATAGCGAATGCATTAATTTATATAGCAGATGCATTGATTTTAATGGTTCTTATGTTCTCACGATAAGTGTGGTTCTCATTATAACCACACCCACCACACTTATCGTGAGAACATAAGAACCATTAAAATAAATGCATCTGCTATATAAATTAATGCATTCGCTATTAAATTTAATGCATCCGAAAATAATAAAAATTTTGCTCCCTTCAGGATTCGAACCCAGGATCTGCATTCATCCACCAAGATGATGCATCCACCGTAGATCTTGATGATCGAATGGCTTAAAATGGTTCTCCGTTCTAATTTTATTTAGTGGTTCTTATTTGAACATCTCCCTATATATATATATATATATATATATATATATATATATATATATATAGGGGAAGGCTAAAATAAGAACGCTTCTTAAAATATAAATTAGGAACCATTTTCAGCCCTTAGATCATCAAGATCTACGGTTGATTCATCACCTTGTTGGATAAATTCATGGTCCTGAGTTCGAATCCCAAAGGTAGCAAAAAATTATTTTTTGCAATTCATGCCTTTATACAGTTTATTCATGCGTGTTATACATAAAATTCATGCATTTTTGCTGGTTCGTAATTCTTAAAATAAGGGTGGTTTATTGAATAACCGCCCCCTATATATATATATATATATATATATAATACAAATCATATCATATAACTGACTAAACATTAGAAATAATTCCAATAAGTACAATAATAAGCAAGTTAGTATATATACTAGATAAGATACAAACCATATCATAATTGGCTAACATTATATATAATTCCAGTAAGCAAGTTAATTAGTACTACTAAATCAAATCCAAATAAATTAGAAAGACTAATCACACTTTTGATGCTTCAATCTTGCCACTTGAACTAAACTTTATCGGCGAGAAGAAATAATATACGATATGCATCCACTTACTAATTAAAAATAATTTTTTTTAAATGATGATTTTTAGAAATAAAAATGAGAGGACAAGACATTTCAACAGTTATCGCCCCTTTGTCGTAAGATCCAAACGCCCCAAGTAAAGTACTCTCAAAATTTTGATCACATCATAGCGGATTATAATTTATAACACTACTAATTAAATTATATAAACAATAAGTTTTCAAGACTTAGATAAATCACTATAAATAGCATATATGTGAGTCGCGTAGAAACTTCACATGTAATTGGACTATTTGCAATTATCAACACATAAATACAGTTTTACTTATAAGCAACATGGATTAGCTTTTCACCAAATAGCAATTGCTTTGATAAAGTCTACGCCACTAATTTAAAGATGTTACTTCAATTATTATTATTACTCCATTATTTAATTTCACAGTAGAAAACGTCATACGTAATCAAAGCACAGTTTGAAAGAGTCTCAATCTTTTTCTGCAATTATTAATTTGCCTAAAATAGTAACGCAGCACGCAATAAGTTATGTCGTCCGACGTTTTTGTGCTGAATGTGACTATCGACAAGACTGGATTTTGTGATTCAATTTTGCATTTAATATAGTCGAGACTTGTTCTTATGTAAAAGAGAGAAGATTAAAGAAAATTTCCATGGTCGCACATTACACAATTTTTATTTTTATTTATAATTACAACACAGCTTTTAAAATGTTATTACGATTATAACATAGTCTTTTAAATTATTGTAATTTTCGAACATCCCCAATCTTTTCAGCTGTAAGACGGGCATCATCTTAGCGATATATATTAGGCAAACTTTGTTAGTAAAATGTATATATCATTGCAAAAATTCGAGGATTGAATCCTTAATCACTCTTTATACATAAAACGCTTCATTGTTCGAATCCACAAAGAGACAAATGAAAAATTGATGTTGTTATTACAACATTTCAAATTTCACCGTGTTCTTTATTTAATTAAAAATGACTAAAATTTAGCTAGTTTATTTTATTGCTACGTCATATATGGATAGAAAGTACTAATGATACAAAATGTAGTAATACTAATCATACTAGCTATATCATGATTCGTCGTAGTTCGTGTTATTTCATAGTTAGCGAACTTCTTATTTTTTCAACTTTACACACATAGTTTTTATATATAGATTGAATAAATCATAATGTCCTATATAAAAAAATTCAAGTTATAATTACAAGTAAGAAGAATTTTCCTCTCTCGATAAGACACAAGATAATCTTCTCATTAATTTATTCCCGCTAAATAATACTATCACATTTTTCTAGAGATTGATGCGGTCTCGATCGCGTCGGAATTTAATAATATCAGCAGCTGTATTATATTTATACTCATCGATTAGGTAGGGAAAGAAAGGAACAAAATTATTAAGAAAAATCAAATTTAAATTCCGTTTTTGTCTGTAATGTATGGATGGAGTCATGGACCATAGTCGATAAAAATATATTGACGGAAAACGTGAGCAAATAGTTTGGAGGACAAACGACTTTTTCGTGATATTTTAAAAAAGGTTACTTCAAAAAAAAAAAAAAAAAAAAGGTAATAAACAATACTACTCGACTATGGTTGACCGGTCCTAACTGCAGGGAAAGCAGGAACACTTACATGCATCTACATGCATCTACTACTCCCTTACATGTCAACTAGAAATAATTAAACACTTTAAGACTCATAACATTTGTTTAAATATTCTAATTGGTTTAATTAGTGATGTTCAGGTTAATTAAGTCGAAACCGGGTTGGCCGAACTGTTGGCCACGGGTTGAAATCAAAATTGGAATCGCCAAACACCTGATCCAATTACGAACGTTGGCCGAACTGTTGGCCACGGGTTAAATATCCTATTTTTATAGAACCGAAAATTGGCGATTAATTGTCGGATACCAAATCATCGGGCAAGTAGGATCGCAGGATGGTAGGGTGGCAGTGGGTAAGAGGCAGGGCTAAGGGTGCCAGGCGTGGCTATAGAAGCATAAAATCGTAGATTTTGGGTTAATAGGCGGTTTTTGCATAAAACCGCCACTTAATCACCTAAAATCAGCAGCTTTTCGGTTTTAATTAATTTTTTCTATTCAGATTCAAATTCAAAATTTCCATCAATTTCATCTATAAATAATATCCCCCCTCCTCCCATCTTCAAACTCACCTACCCCATTGTGTAAATGATTGTATATTTACCGTTCCCCTTTACTTCTACTTCTCCTCAATTTTTTATATGTTTAGTTGCTCTTGCTAAATTGCTATTATAATATTCTTTTGCTCTTGCTAAATTATTCTCTTACTCTTGATAAATTAACCTCTATTTGTCCCACTACTACATAGTCTACATTTCTTATATTTATCATCACATCTTCATCTCGTGATAACTGTGGCAAGTCTATCAACCTTGACTCCGAATGCGAAGAAGTTGTTGGTAGCATTCCAACATATCCTCCTTATTCATCATCATCAAGGAAAATGAGAATAGCTCCATTAATATCACGCTGTGAGGCTGCCGAAATGATCGGTGAACAATATGCTCGACAATTGCAAGAAAATGAGGATGCACGCAATTTGCAAAGGGATGAGGCCGGTCAAGCACAACATGATGTGGAGGAAACCACAACTAGAGGTAATGATAAGGGTAAAAAAAATACTTACATCTAATATATTTGTTAAACATTTCAGAAAATTAAGTGAGTAGATCAAGAGATCCAAATGAAGGTTCTAATGCCCCGGAAAAATTCAGGGCGTATTATAACTATTGTTCAAGTAGTTACAAATAGACAGTGGGATGAGGTTATGGCATAGTATCAAGACATATGGAGAGGAATCATTCGCACCCTCAAAGTTGGAATCAATACTATTCAAACTCAACTACATCCCCAAATATGTAATCAATCAGGTACGCCTGCTAACATTCTTTAGAAATATGATCATGAAAATGCTCAGGATTTAATGGCTCGTTTTATTTTTATAGAACAATTACCTTAAAAAAATATTTGGTGCGTTTAAATTTGAGCAAAAATTGAATTTTTGGCAAAATTACTATAATATTAAAATTCAAATATTTTTTTACTTTTTTCAAAGTTCATATGCAAAATCAGACTACCTCTGAAATTGGTAAATTTAAATGCTAATAACCTTTAATTGTGTTTCTTTTTGGATAAGTTTACAATATTAAATAAAGAAATTAAAAGGCTGCGCCACAGAAAACTCGAACCCAAGACCTTTGGACTTAGACATTAACCTTTACCGTTTGGTCAACACACGCACACCCTTTAATTGTGTTTCTTACTTCTACTTCAGTTGGTTTGTTTCTATGAGCTCAATTTTGTTTTATTAATTTGAGCTTGGATCCCATAAAATTAATGAGTTCATCCACATCAACAATATGATAGCATTAAGGACTTCAGTTCACCTTCGATATTTAGAATGTAATTCGAGTTATTAGATAATCAACTTGTCAATGTTGTGCATTCATTAACTATTTTAATTAAGTAATGGATTATCTAAATCAATTAAATGAAATATACAATAAAGTAAATTGTGTACATAAAGTTGGGGACTGTCAATATATTTTTCTGTTATTCAATGTTAATATGATCATTACACATATAGTACATAGTATTATAGAAAGTGAGGAATGAGGATCCAATATATTCACAAGATTTTGTTTATGACATCAATCTTAAAAGCGAGTCAACGCGGATTGAAGTTACAAATCTTAGTCCTTGTTGTTTTGCACCTCGGTTTTCACTGCAAAATGTACATATATGCATGAAATTTGATGGAAACTGCAGCTTGAGACAACCTGGTAAAACTTCATGTATAACATCGTCCACATTCGAATCCATGGTAATTATCGATGCTGACTACGACACGCCCACCAATCGCCTTCGATTATTATTCAACGAATAACACCCACACCGCGTCGCCCTTTTCAAACCATCTTTCTCTCTCATCAGTCAAACCCACTTTTCTCTCTCTATATATACCCCAGGCCCCTTCCTCATTATCATTCACAGTAATCCATCAATCTCAATCTCAAGCAACAAAATACCACCACTCAATAATTACTTGTTCTACTCAAACACCATCATCATCAAACGTAATCTTCATTTCTCATTATCAATCAAATATCTTGATTTCTCATTATCAATCAAGATTTCTCATTATCAATCAAATTAAAAATGAAAGGTTCGATTTTTTCCAAGAGGTCTTCTCCGTCGCACCATTCCTCTGCCTCCGACTCTCCGTCATCCACGCCGTCGTCTCGCGCCAGCCACCAAACCTTCTCCGAGACGATGATGGAGGAGAATCTCGACCTCGCCGAGGTTATTATCATGGCATGCAGCATCGACTCCCACAGGCACGAGGAATTCTCATCGCTCTTCGTCGATGATAGAAGAGAAGCGAGAAGATTTCTCGATGCTGTGAGCGGCCTGCAGCAGGCGATGCACTACTACGTCAAGCTGAGTTCGAGCTCGGACAAACTCGTCCGAGCTCAGAACTTGATGCAGATTGCCATCAAGAGGTTAGAGAAGGAGTTCTACGTCATTTTATCTGCAAACAGAAAAAATCTCGACTCCGAATCGGTTTCAAGCCGCTCGTCTAGGGCTTCAGCCCGATCCAGCGTCTCGGACTACTACCATGAAGATGAAATTTCCGATGAAGGAGAGGAGAGCACAAGCACGACGCCGCCCCGCACTCCGCCTCGCGGCGAGAATACGGAGGCGGATCTTGCGATGGCGGATTTGAGGAATATTGCTGACTGTATGATTGCGTCTGGTTATGCGAGAGAATGCATCACAATATACAAACTCATCAGAAAATCGATAATTGATGAGGCTTTGTATTATCTAGGAGTTGAGAAATTGAGCCAACACCAGATGCAGAAAATGGATTGGAACGTTCTGGAGCAGAAAATTAAAGTCTGGCTGCACGCCGTGAAAATTGCCGTGAAAACCTTATTTTGCGGCGAAAGGATCCTCTGCGACATCGTCTTCTCCTCGTCGGAGAAGATCGCGGAGTCGTGCTTCACCGAGATCTCCAAGGATGCGGCGTTGAGGCTGTTCAGTTTTCCAGAGGTGTTCGGGAGAAGCAAGAAGATCCTGTCGCCGGAGAAGATGTTCCGCGCTCTCGACCTATTCGAAGCGATTTCCGATCTGTGGCCAGAGATCGAGTCGATCTTCTCTCACGAATCGGTGGCGGCTGTGAGGATTGAGGCGGAGGCGGCGTTGATAAAGCTTGGTGAAGGGGTGAGGATTATACTGACACAATTCGAGGCGGCGATTCAGAAAGACTCGTCGAAGACGCCGGCCGGCGGCGGCGTCCACCCCCTCACGCGCTACGTGATGAACTACCTTGTCTTCCTCGCCGACTACAGCGGCGCTGTCTCCGTGATCATGGCGGACTGGTCGGTGGCGGCGGAGACGCCTCTGCCGCAGGCCTACTTCTCGAGCCCCACCTCCGCCTTGGCAGACGACCCATGCGTGGCAGCGATCACCACCAGATTAGCGTGGCTGATTCTCGTGCTCCTCTGCAAGCTCGACGGCAAGGCGGTGATGTACAACGACGTCGCATTGTCCTACTTGTTCCTGGCCAACAATCTAAACTACGTCGTTTCCAAGGTCCGAAACTCCAAACTGGGGCTCCTGATGGGACCCGAATGGATATCCGAAAACCGATTGAAAGTAAGCAAATATCTTGGAAATTACGAGCGGATGGGATGGAGCAAAGTGATCTCTTCACTACCCGAGGATCCGATGGCCGAGATTTCTCCCGAGCAAGTGACGGATCGTTTCGAACGGTTCAATGCAGCTTTCGAGGAGGCGTACAAGAAGCAGACTTCGTGGGTCATACCCGACCCGAAACTGCGAGACAATGTGAAGATCTCTCTAGCCAAACGAGTCGTGCCGGCTTACCGGATCTTTTATAATAAGCATAGAGACAACTACGCGAGGAGATTCAGATTCGGAGTGGAGACAATTGTCAAATATGCCCCTGAAGATCTGAACAATTACTTGTCCGACTTGTTTTTCGCTGCATCGGCGGGGGGTGCATCCACTACGACGACCACGTATGATAACGATACGTCGATGTCGTCGTCCTGCGGCCGTTGATGCCAATAATCAACGGTCGGCACCCATGTATAGTTTCATACCTGAATATTGTGATTATTACTATTATACATTATACATCTAGTTTTTTTTGTGGATAGGATACCAACGGCAATTTCTAGATGAAAAAGTGACTCATTGAGAAGGACTTTTTATTATTTGGAAGTTTCACTTTTGTTTTTTATTGATAATTTTTGCATTTGTATAAGGAGTATAAAGATGTTACAGTCTTGCAGGATAAATTTCAGCTTACGACGAATATTATAGAGACGTTACAATAAATATCTTAGCTTACGACAAAGATATTGTAACATATATGTTTTATTCTAGTTCTTTTTCTTTTTTTTAAAGACACGTTTTATTCTAGTTTTAGTTGAAAAGTTTTCAAAATATTGGGCACAATTGGTAGACAAAGCGATGTGTGATACCCAATTCATTCTCTTTGAATCAATCCAATCATATAACTTCACTTTCTCGATTTTTTTTTTTCAAATATTAAGGCTTGGTTTCTGTAGGCTCTGAATATTCCTAACTAAAAGAGTATTGGATCTTTTTTTCCTAATTAGAAAGAAAAGGTAATCAAAATGTGTACATATAATTTTTTCCGGGACACGACTATAAGAAATTTTTGAAGGTTATTACATCATCATATATTGACAACAAATTCTTGAAAAATATGGACACTTCTCTAGTTTTCAAACCCAATAAAAGCTAAGTGCACTAAGCGATTTCTTTTCGGCCTAATATGTTTTTCTTAATTGAAGGATAGCCTTGAGAAACACATAATCAGAAGTTGGCTCCTTAACCAAACAGGAGAAAAGGTGAAACTCAAAAAGCACTTTGTTTTCTTATTATAATTGAAAGACACTAAGGACATGAAAGAGGTTTTTTAGTATAAAAAACAGAGAATAGCAGTACCTATGTGTGAGATATCAACACCATATCCCTTTACCATTTGAATCATGTTGTTCCCACAATATGTTGTTGAAATCAGAAGACACATGGTTAGTTGTACTAGGATTAGGAAACCAAATTCCATTAAACTTGTGTTCCAAAAGTGCAGAGGTTAGGGCACTGCTCGCATTCATATTGTGAGCTTGACCAGTAGAGTGCTGAGATTGTAGTTGCAGCCTGTTATATGGCATTAACTTGGTGGCAAAACGTTACCACATTTTGGTGTAGTGTGGCTGAGTTGGAAGCACAATTGGTAAGTGAGTTTGTTGGATCATCTACCTCCACCATAGCCTTGTTGATTGTCTTTTTCTTTAGAGTTTTGACATGTCTCATTTCTCTGCCGAAAACACGATTTATCACATTGGTAGACTTGAAGATGTTCCATCTTCTAGTTGTCACTCCTAGGCATGACTGTGACCATAACATAATCATACTTTGGTCCAAGACTAGCCAGAATGTAAACAACTTGATCTTCCTTATTCATCTTAGATCATGTTAGAGTTGATGAGATCACAACAAGTTTTAACCTTACCCAAGTATTCTTTCATGGAAAGCTTTTCTTGCTTGAGTGTTTGCAGCTGAAGCTTATATTGCATAATCCATATCTTCTTGTAGTGCCTAATCCAACGACTGAATCAAGGCTAACCTAGACGGAATAAGTTGGGGTAAAATCAACCTCTTTCGTTTAAGAAGCATCAATGAAGGTGGCACTACATCGTGGGAGATAAACGACTCCAATCCATACCCTCTGATGGTAGCAATAGCGCTAGCATGTTGTTTCCATATGAGATAGTTGGCTTCTCTAAGCTTGATTGACACAAGAAAGTTTGGTGGTATTATAGGTGCTTGAAGCAGGAATTGAGGTCCATGTTGCACCGCTAGATCCAGTAGCAGATCTATCATCTAAGTAAGAGGCTAATTAATCAATGGGCTCATCACTTACTCTCTCTTTACCTACTTTTACAAATTTCAATTTATTTTTCTTTCTCCATCAGCTAACTTTATTTACTTATTATATATTTTTTAATTTACGTGTTCAAAAGTAATGCGACATTTGTAATGAAACGGATGGAACATATATTATTATTTAATTTGAATGGCAGAAATGCAAAATTTCACTCTTTCATTTATATTGGAATGGCATAATGCAAAATTTGCAAATGATTTTTTTTTATTTTTATGGGTGCATTTATTTTGATGGATAAATTCATCATGAAAAAATGATGGATAACAAAAATATATGTCTTTAAATACCTTCTTTCTTTTCCCACATTTTATATAAAAGAGAAGTTCATCATTTTTCCTTCCTTATTTTCTTTCCAAGGATGGAACGCACCCTATATGACCTTCATCACTCATCACGCATCACTTGTCAGCGACGGAAGCAAGACAATTGGACAATCGCAACGAAAAAAATAATCGACGCCAATTGGCGGAGAGAAGGGCATGGTCATCGGGGTGGGAGGCATGGGTCACTATTTCAATCCTGAGTCTTCAAGTTGGGCGGGTGTTAGGGTTCTATTCCCATCTTCTTCTTTTTTTTGTCAATTTCAAATATTTAAATAATATTTCCTCCATTTACCATTTCTTGATCCATTTCATAATGATATGAGTTTTACTCGTAAACCTGTTGAGTGTACTCGATACCCGCAAAACAGGTCAACACCACACCCGATATCGGCCTGCAACCCAACTTTACATTCGCTCGGTCAGAAATACTTAATACTTATTATCCCTCCATTTTTGTGTGGTAATATTATCTCTTTTTGAAGTGAAAATAAATGATAAAAAAATGGTAATTAAAAGTATTTTTTATAGAGAATGAGGGTAAAAAAGAAGGAAGTGAAAATGAAAGACGAAAAATGGTAAAAATCTTTTTTCATAGAGAACAAAAGGAAAAAAAAAAAAAGAAATTTAAAAGCGGAAATGTTGTTATCACTCTTTTAATCATGATAGATTTAACAACTAAAGTGAACATATCCTAAAAGGATAATATATACTCTCTTCGTTTACGAAGAACTTTCTAATTTTTTTTTTTTTTGGACTTTCACAAAAGAACTTTCTATCTACTTTTAGATTATACACCACCGCTTATAAATATTTCATTTACCATTACTTTTCACATTTGCATGACTCTTAATACTAATTAAAACATATTTTCATTATTTATAATACAATCAATAATATTTTTTTCTATTCTCACATTCTCAATATACTCGACAACTTTTTTTTCTTAAAATTTGTGTCATTCCCTCTTAAAAAGTTATTTCGTGGACGGATGGAGGAGAGAGTATAAAACATCATCTCTTTATATATACATGAAATATAATCTCTTTTTTATATTGGAATTCAACGTCAATAAGAAGAAGTTGTTGAATTAAACTTTCTACTTTCAAAGCTAAAAAACTGAACCTTGGGATATTTTTATTAAAATCACTTGTAATAAAACCTACTTAACACGGAGGATTCGCCAAACAAACCACAAATTACTGCAAAATTTTATTTTTTGAAGCAGGAAACATTTTCTTGCTTAAACCCCCGGATCCAGTTCTGCACCCATTTCTTCCTCGATCAATTCCCGATCATCATACTTCTTTCATCGTTCCAATTCCCAATTCATATTGCAATCGCCGATTTTCAGTTGGCAGCAACAGAAGCGGGAGAAGAAGAAATTTGAAAGCTGAAATCCAATCACATTTTTGAATTGTTTGGAGCATAGGAAAATGTCGGTGCAGGAGTATCTGGACAAGCATATGCTCTCCCGGAAGATTGAGGACGCCGTCAATGCCGCCGTTAGGGCAAAGACGCCGGATCCCGTGCTCTTCATCTCCAATCACATGAAGAAATCCGTCCCCTCCGTCATCACCAACGTTAAAGCCAGGCAAATCCTGGATAGCAGAGGGATTCCCACTGTCGAAGTCGATTTGCACACCAATAAAGGCGTCTTTCGCGCTTCCGCGCCAAGCGGTTTGACCTCTGGGATGTAAGCGCTGCTTTCTCTCTCTTCTCCACCTCTCCTGTTTGTGTATGCCTGTCGTTCCGTAGTCTTTCGTTTGCTATGGGGTTTACGTTCTGAATTTGGCGATGTTGACCTTCTGTCCCTGCATTAACGTAGAAATTGAGCTGGGGATGCCACGCATTTAACGTATTCACGTTAGTTGAGCTAAGCTAAGCTAAGGCCCTTAGATGATTTGTATGGGCTTGGTTTACTATGTTAGGGCCCCAATATGCTGACCTTTGATAGCTTATGAAGCTCGACTATTTGTGTTCAGGGATTACGAAACAATGTGAATTATGTAGCTACTCAGGTCAACTTGTTTCAAACACAATTTTGTAGTTGAAAAAGTATATGTTGAGCTTGATAAATGAGTCAACTAAACTCTTTTAAGCTCTCCATGCTACAGACATTGCATTATGAATAGAGAAATGGAGCAGACACATGTTCCTTATGTATATGTTTGCAATGTGTAGATGTATGTGTTCTTGCACTTTCCATACTTACTTTGAAACCTTGCAATTTGAGGTGAGAGGCTTCTGATGTTCATTCAGATGGTGATGGACAGAGTTGTGCATCATTGAGCTGGTGTGACTTGTCTTCTTGGGCTTCCACAAACTTTGGGTTATTTTCATTGCTCCAATCAATCCACTTTTTAGTCCAGATTCACAAAAGTTATAGGATTCATTGAGCTAATATAATAAAAAAATCCATTAAGCACAATATATTACTCCAAATTGTAGGGAAGTTGATATATAAATATGGCAAGTAGTGGACTTGGATCATTAAGCGTTCTGCAAATTGTAGGGGGTTGTTCTGGTATTTTAGTGTTTGGTGACTGATTCAAAAGAGCAAGAATGAGAGAAAAGAACTATCTGTAAATTAACAGTGTTCAATATTCAACTTGATTTAGACTGCAGTTATCTTAAATCCACTTATCTAATTGAAGTATTGAAATTTTAGGAGAATTATTGCAGTTAATTTATGTGGTCTAGCCACTTAAAGGAATAGATAGAAAAGCTGAAGCAGCATATGTTAGGCATATAAGTTAGTGCTCCCTAACTAAACCCAAAACCATGGTCAAAGGTAAAGGCTTGACCCCCTCTTATATACCATTACACACTTTCATGTGGAACCGATGTGGGATATCTTAACAATCCATCCCCCATTGAGACTGGACGTCCACGGACGGCTCTCTCTCTTGGGAGCCTTCAATCAACCCAGGCAGGTTGCCTTCGAGCCCCTTGAGTCGTGTGACATTCTCCCCATGTAGTCCTCTCCCGTAAACGTCTGGTTCCGGCTGGTCGGACCAAATTGTTATCTGAATTTCTTGTGGTCACGCTGCCTCCCATGGACCTCCCTCCAGCCATCAATATGACCATTGGATAACCTTGCAGGAGGGAGGGCCTCTGGTGTCTGTCCATCCATACCGATACAACCACATGCCAAAAGATGAGATGGAGAAGCTAGTATCAGAGATGCTAGCAGCAGGAGTTATTCAGTCGAGTAATAAACCATATTCCATTCCGGTGTTGTTAGTACGCAAGAAAGATGGCTCTTGGAGATTCTGGTGGATTATAGGGCCTTAAACAAAGTGACTGTGGCTGATAATTACCCAATTCCAATCATCCATGAATTTCTCAGTGAGTTACATGGTGTGAGGTGGTTCACCAAACTCGACTTGCGGCTGGATATCATCAAATCATAGTAGTACCCGAGGACATCCCAAAGACAACTTTTTGCACCCACTAGGGACACTATGAGTTCTTAGTTATGCCCGTTTGGGCTTACTAAGGCACCAACCACCTTCCAGTGCCTTATGAATGACATATTCTGGCCGCACTTGAAGAAATTCGTATTATTATTCTTTGATGACATATTGATCTACAATGCCAGTTGGACTAAGCACTTACTCCATTTGCACGACGTACTTACTATACACAATGCCCAATCCTTGATTATTAAGAAGTGTGTAGTTGGCGCATCGCAGGTTGAGTACTTAGGCCATATCGTATCCAGCAAGGGCGTGCAGGTGGATCCGACAGGTCGGACCAAATTATTTGGCATATATGTTAGGGAGTCCTAACTTAACCCAAAACCATAGTCAGAGGCAAAGGGTTGGCCCCTTCTTATATACCATGCCACACTTTCATGTGGAAGAACCTATGTGGGATATCGTAACAGCATAAATGCAAGGTAATGACTTCCCCTTTCTTGGCGATTAACCGAGTTTCAGTTATCATCCTTCTTCGTGGAAAAGAGCCATCTGGTGAGTTGTCTATGGGTTTGTGATATAAGATGTTGCTGCTTGGATGCTTCTCTCCTATATTTACTCATTCTAATGGATCTCCCATCAGCATCTGCTTTTGAAACTCTCTTAGTGATCATTTAGCAGAATTTGGGCCGCTGTAGGCAAGTGTCAGAAGATCAGAAATTTGCTGTTTGTCACAAAGAGTACCTTTCATGGTCCTAGCAGTTCCTCTGATGTCTGATCACCTTTATTAGTTTTTTGATGATTTGATGTCGGTATTGATCTGAATCTTCATTTACCATTTGTATCTTGCACTAACTCTTTACCAGAATGTTTGGAATGAAATTTGGGACTTGTTTTATATTATATGCCTTGTTCATCTGAATTATTTATGTTTTCAATATAAGAAATACCACACTGTATCCATGTACATTTTGATCTGTGCTCATTAGTCACCATCTTCTTTACCCATCTAAAGATGCAGTGTCTTACTACTTATCACATTCTGAAGTAAGATTCTTGTAAATTTATAATTTCCTTTTATATGCAGGTATGAAGCTGTTGAGTTGCGAGATGGAGACAAGGGAATGTATCTTGGTAATGGTGTATGTAGTGCTGTCAAGAATGTTAATGAGAAAATATCTGAAGCTTTAATTGGTATGGATCCAACTCTCCAAGTTCAAATTGATCAAGCCATGATAGACTTGGACAAGACAGATAAAAAGGTTGCTCCATTTCAGTGTACAGTTATCTAATTTTGTCTAATATTCTTATTTATGTTTGCATGGAGAGGCTCTGAATCATGTGAGATCTGCTTTATATTCCTACTTTTATTGCAGTTTCCTGCCATTTCTAAGACATGCTAATTTGTATTTATGCTAAATGGAGCTCATTTTTTTTTTTGTCTATTTGATAGGGTGAACTTGGGGCAAATGCAATTCTAGCAGTCTCAATGGCTGCTTGCAGAGCAGGGGCAGCTGAAAAAGAGGCATAATTCCTGACTCATATAGCAACTTAGTCTAAGTCTTACACAACATGAATCTTGTTTTGATTCAAAAAAATCTATGCAGGTCCCATTATACAAACACATTGCTGATTTAGCTGGTAAAACAAGTTATCACCTTCCTGTTCCAGCTTTCACTCTCATAAGTGGCGGAAACCATGCTGGGAACAATCTTGCCATTCAGGTAGTATAAATCTGTCGTTGAGTCTATGCATGTCATTGGATGTTTACATACTTATTTGAACTAATCTTTTATCTAAAAACACCCAGCTTGTTATAAAGATGGCTTAGCCTGTATTGGTAATTATTCCAATGTGGATTGTTTAATGGATTAAATGTGTCGTCTCCCAGTACTCCCTTCTTTGTTAAATGGACTCTGTTGATGCAAGAGTCGTAATATGTTCAAGATAGGATTAGTTATAAATTTGTTATTATAGTTACAGCTAGAATCCAAAGCATGGATGTGCGCATGTATCTGATTATGCCACAATTTATAGTGATTAAAAATTTAAAAGGTTACTTAACTAATCCCTTTGCTATAACCTATCTTTAATATATGAGACGTTAGGAGAGTGTTATTCTATGTGTTGAACTTTATTCTATTAAAAGACATTTTATACCAATATTTTATGAGCCTTTAACGCCTTGTGTGACTGACAATTTTTGCTTAATGTGATCAGGAAATCATGATCCTTCCTGTTGGGGCAAAAAAGTTTGAGGAGGCGTTGCAGATAGGAGCTGAGACTTATCATCATCTAAAGGTGAATCCTCCCAGAAACAAAGATGTCTTCACAACTTTGTATTATTTGTGGAGAAATTCTATGTTTTACACAATACACATTTATATGCTGAAACACCTTATTATTCTCTGCTTTTACAATCATATTCTACAATTTAACTTGTATGACTATTTTAGCATTTCACATTGCTATCTTGCTATCTGTTTCTGCTTAAAAAATTTAAAAATCAATTTCAAAGGACTCCATCTGTGGTTAATTTGAATATCGAAATGTCACAAATGTAGTTTTACTTTACACTAGTTGTATGCAAATAGATTCTATATGCCAGTATACTTGATGTTGTATATATGTGCGTATATACCTCAAAGATGAAGTTTTTGATGCATAAAACTGGCATAAGTTATCACTATCTTGATCATCCAGAATATTGGTAAACTTTCAAGAAACTCTTGTCTATGTTTATGTTTCACAAACAAAGTATACATATACCTTGTTTGATTATTTTGTTACATATTTCCTCTTGGTTGTTTCAATTATTTATATGTGACTTCTTGTCCTGGTTACTCAGGCCGTGATTACTGAAAAATATGGTTCACACGGATGTAATGTTGGAGAAGATGGTGGTTTTGCTCCCGATATATCCAGGCAAGTTTCCTCATTTGGTCTCATCTGTTGATCTGGATCTAGGTATCTTAAGTTTTTGCACCTGCAGCTTGAAAGAAGGCTTGGATTGTGTAAAGGAGGCCATTGGAAGAACGGGATACAATGAGAAAATAAAGATAGCAATTGGTGTTGCTGCTACTAAATTTTGCATAGGTGATATTCTTTTTCTCATAAAATGACATCTTGACTATACGCGGAAAAATGTATTCTTGCTGTATTAAACTACTATTAAAGAGGCTTTAAAAATCCATTGTAAAGATTTTCCCTTCCCAGATTATGTGAGAAGTTTTGGTGTCGTACGATTCACCTATTCTTTTATAAGCACGTCAAAATCTTGCTCGTGAAACTAACTAAGAGCACAAATGGGATTTGGTGGTGTCGTGGTGATGACTATGGTGGGACTCAACTATTCCAATCCAAGATTTGCAATAGAGATAATTACTCTTCGCTCTAGTCTAACCTGTTTAATTTGAAGGAAAAAAATGAAGAAAATGGTACGAAATTCTGGAGAAAAGACTGAAAGTTTGTGGATGAGACCATATTAGTACAATGGGGCCTTGAAATTTATTAGTAGTCTTGTGATGATTAAAATTGGAAGCTGTTCTGCATCATCTAAGCTTATATCTTTCGTTGATCTGCTTATAGAATTCATGACATAATGATTTATTTCATGTCTTCTTATTTAGGTACCAAGTATGATTTGGATTACAAAACACCAAATAGATCCGGTCAAAACTTTAAATCAGGGGAGGACATGATTGATATGTACAAAGAACTTTGTGAAGGTACAACATTGATTTATGTTTTGAGTTCATTTATGTGCCATGCATAAAGGACTTTCTAAACATCTTTTTATTGCAGCTCACGTATCTGTTCTAAAACTTTTGACTAGAGCTGTTTGGCAATCTAAGTAGGCTTCTATCATGTTGTCACTCTTCCTCTAAACCTATAATGGTTCTCTCTCAGCCTACCCTATTGTGTCAATTGAAGATCCATTTGATAAAGAAGATTGGGAGCACTCCAAATATTTCTCTAATCTTGGGATATGCCAGGTTTGTTTATCACATATACTGATACATCTTGGTTCAATATTTATCCTTCTGAAGTTATTATGATGGACAGCATACGAACTTAGCCTGCATTCTATGAAATTACAGCTTCAGTTGTAAGTACTTATGTTTGTAATGTAACCAGGGGGCTTAGCCCATTGGCCACCGGGTCCTCACTTTAGTGAAGTGACCCGGGTTCAATCCCTCTTGGGAGCGAATTTGGAGATTGGAGATATAAGGTGGTTATTGGTGAATGGGAGAGATAAGGTGGTTCTTGGAGTGGATGGGGAACTAATTACTAACATTTAACATGACTTTGCCCGATCAAAAAAAAAAAAAAAAAAAAAAAAAACTTATGTTTGTAATGTAAATGATGAGTTCCAACATTGATTCGAGCATGTAGAGTTTGGTTATATACATTTTCTTGTTCATAATATTCGCAGAATTCATGATAGACAATATATTTAAGAGATGACAGACCTAACTTTTCTTGCTGATTCAGTTTCTCTGGATGCTGGCTTCTTGATTTGATATATATATTCGGACCTCTTCTACTTTCCAATGACCCACCAGCACAAAAAAAACCCACTTTGCTGAACACTTGCCATCACGTGCTCAAGGCAATTTTGTAATTCTACTTCGAATTACCGTCTATGGGAAAGATCGCGATTCACATGGTTAATAGATGTCTACAAATCCCTATTTAGTCAATGTTGATACTTGATACAAACTGAGTTGAGTCCCTCCAAATATTAATGTTAAAGCAACTATTCTGATGAATAATTTTGAAAAAAGTTTGAATTTGTGCCTATGGGGTTGAGTAATGCAAGGTGTCATTGATCACCTTGAAAGCGTATATGCGTGCAAGCTAAGGTGCATGGTATCCTCTCAGATCTGAAGTGGCTTTTCATTTCAGGTTGTAGGCGATGACTTGTTGATGTCAAATCCAAAACGAATTGAGAGGGCAGTACAGGAGGGAACTTGCAACGCTCTTCTCCTTAAGGTAACTTGATAAATAAATTATTATATTTTGGCTCACAATCTATGAAATTGTTGTTAACCTTCAAATTTGAGTTATTGTCTGTGCATTTTCACTTTATGCACTATAAGCAAAATAGATCAACATAGGAAGCATTTAGATTTAGAGCAATGAACCTCCTCATTGTTCGGAAAGAGAATACGAGGAAGGTATGCCTTTCATGAGATTTTATTTTTGAAAAGGAAGTCATTAGTTCAGTTGAAATATGCTTGTCCAGTCTGAGTCTATTCTTTCCAGTTGCAGATATTCATTGAGGTTATCATGCAGTGGTGGACAGAGAGTAGGGCGGTGGGGGTACAGCTGTACCCCCAAAATCTTTTTTTTTAATACTATTATACTCCCTCCGTCTCTTAAAAACATGTGGCGGTGTGGGTGGCACGAGTTTTAAGAAATGGTAGATAAGAGTGTATTGTGAGTGGAAAAGGGGTCCCACTTTATGAAAAGTAGAGATAAAAAGTAAAGGGATTGGGGTGGGATAGTGTTCAAAAATGGAAAGTGTATGTTTTTGTGATACGGCCCAAAATGACAAAAAAAAATGCATGTTTTTAAGAGACGGAGGGAGTATATATTTATGTATTAAAATATTTTATAATGAGTATTTTGTACCCCCAAAAATCTGCATTTCCCTTCACTTCAGGCTTTAGTCCTTAGTTTTGGGCTTTGGGCTTTTTTCTCACTCAAATCTAATTTTAAAAAGACCGCTGTGTGATGTGCTTAATTATTTTTTCTTAAAAAAGCTAAAAAACAGAAACAGATTTGAGAGAAGATGAGAGTCCGAAGGTTAAGCAAAAAAGAAAGAAAGGACTGCCTGCCAAAGCTGGAGAGTTGAGACCTTGAACTATGAGTTTGGAAAAAAATATTCTCTTCATTTTAATTTGACTGTGTCCCCCTGCTTTGTCGCCTTAAGTCGAGCTCTTTCATCCAATTCTAATGTACTATCACAATTTCTTCATTTAAAATTAGATCTAATAAATAGTGCACATAGTCTATTTGATAAAACTCATTTATAAATTATATTTTTGATTATTTGAGATGCGAAACTTGTTTATGTTTGTAAATAGCTTTAGTTTTCTTTAAAATTCTTACAATGGTGTATTAAATATAGGAATGACAAGTGAAACACCTAAATCAAAAAAATCAAAAGGAATGATAAAATAATTTGATCCTATTTCAAGTTCACGCATTTTGTCGTACCCCAAATTCAAAATCCTGGGTGCCACTGTTATCATGGTTTATCAATGATGCTGGTTTCATGGTTTCCGCTGGCCTTTAAATTAGCCACTACTTAATTATTACACATTTAAATTTGATGACACTTCTTCACTGCTCTTTTCTGCTCTTACTTCAAGTTCAGGTCAACCAGGTGGGAACTGTAACTGAGGCCATTGAAGCAGTCAAGTTAGCTAAGGATGCCAATTGGGGAGTGGTAATTTCTCAGAGAAGCGGGGAAAGTGAAGATTCTTTCTTAGCTGATATAGCTGTTGGTCTCGCAACTGGTCAAATTAAGGCAGGAGCGCCTTGCCGCGGGGAGAGACTAGCGAAGTATAATCAGGTTAAGATCTATTACTTTCATCCTGTGCTTGTTTGCCCTTCCCTCATATATGGTCTAAAGGGTAGACACTACTGCTCCAAATTTACACCTTTCTTCGTTTAGTGTCTTATATCTTCTCACTTTCATTATGATAAGTTGTGTAGTCAAAGTTTGTGATGGATATACGTTTGGCTTATACATCAATAGTTAAACATATTTTTATCTGCAGCTGCTCAGAATTGAGGAAGAGCTGGGTGATCAAGCAATTTATGCTGGTGACGACTGGAGGCACCTTTAACAATTTCAGAAGTCTTTATTCACCGTGATTTTCCATAAGCAAAGCAGGCTCCTCTTAGTCCTGTTGTTCAACACGTGAGACTGGGGATACAAGGAAATCTCCAACCACCTTCCAATGATGGTCTGTGATTGTTATTTTGGTAATATTTGAACAGTTTCAGGGGAGCACTAATTCATGAAATCCAAGTGCGAGAGCTCAAAATATGCAACAATGGCTTTCGAGTCGTAGCAGTGACCACAATGGACAATTGTGCTTAAGATTTGGAACATGAGCCTGAGGCAACTCAGTTTTGCAGCGGCAACGCCAGAGTCCCCATGAAGATTTCAGGATTTGTATCTGTCATGTGGTTGGGTTTAGTTGGTTTAGAACGTCAAGTATTAACCATACGGTTCGGTTATCTCAACCCCAGAGTCTTTTTTGTCCAAACTTTTATCATTTTTTATTTGTGATACAAGTTTACCCATTTTGGATGTGAATTAGTAGCAAGTAATGAAAGATACTTCTAAGTTCTAATCAACCTAAACAAGTAGAACTGTAGAAGAACAAGAGCACCTTTTATGCATGATTGAGATAACCTGAAACTGGCCTTCATTTAACTCGGACTCTGCTAAAAATGGCCTTTGACAAATTTTATCATTTGTAGTGGTAAATTGGTAATCAATCACATAAATCCTTACCTATATAATTAAGAAGGTTAATTACATACTCCCTCCGTCCCTGAAATGGCTTCCTCTTTGGGGACGGCACGGGTTTTAATAAAAAGTTGTGTATTGATAGTGGGGAAAAAGTAATATAATTATTATTGAAAGTTGTGAAAAGTGTTATACTAGTATTGGGAGTGGTGAAAAATGAAAAGTAAGAATAAATAAAATATTATTAGTGGTGGAATAGGTTTCCAAAAATGAAAAAAAAGAAAGAGGAAGTTATTTGAGAGACGTCCCAAAATGGAAAAAAATAAGTTATTTTAGGGACGGAGAGAGTATAAATTATTGAACTATTGACAAATTTTAATATTTGTATTAAAGAAAATTAATTATTAATTTCTCTCATTTTAGATACGTGCTCATTTCCATCTATTGCTCATGTACAAATGAGAATTTGTTCAAAATTCAATAATTTATATACAATTAACCCAATTAAAAAACTAGCAACATCAACAATAAAATACCCATGGATAAATATGGTGCTGCACATATTTATCCATTAAATATCCTTGATAAAATCTGAATACATCGATTTAGGAGTGCAGTACTTGGGAAAATGTAATCAAACGCAATATGAGTAACAAATCCTGGAACATAAAGCACCAAAAAGATATACAATAACTCGGGCCTGTGGATTAGCTTTCAGCAAGAACGCATTCACTTTGTAATCAGATCAAGGCTTAGTCTCTTCCTCGTCCTCCTCAATCTTGGGAGCCAAGTAGAATCGTATGTAGCCCATCTCTGCAATCTTGTACTCGACCACCACAGGAAGCTCTGAGGATAAACTAATGGTGACAGTGCTTGACAATGGAGTCGCCTTAGTGAAGGAGTTCAGATACCTAAGGGCAAATGTGAGAGATACTGGCTCATTCATCTCTATTACAGTGGCATCTTCTGGCTGCAACACACAAAACAAAACATGAGTATCAGTGATCAGCCACTTATGAGAACTAACAACGCCCTTATTAAAGATGAGAAGAATTAACCTTGTCAACAGTGGTGTTCTGCCTACATACGACATTTGCAGTCCCAATATCACCTCTTGTCGAGAACTTCACACCTTCCTTTGTAACAGAGATGACAACTGCAAGAAACAGAGACAGGGGTGAGTCCCGCAGCAATTACACTAATCCACTACATCTTAACACACCACATATATCAAGTATATTGGTATATCACCTGTGTCCCCAATGCTACTAAGATCTTTGCAAATCCTTGCAAACTCAGCAGATGGCATGCGAACTATAGCATGGTACTCAGCTTCTGGGATTCCTAAGTGCTCACTGTCAATGTCCATGAGCTTCATCTCAAAATCCGAGATCTTATCTTGTGCTGATAAAACATCAGAATTACAAAAACAGACTCAGCATTACATACAAACATGAAAAAAAATGACATTTATGATGCAAGTATCAGATCCAAACAAACGTTTTATACATGTTTCATCAGATCCAACACATTCGTGAATTCATGGAAATACACACTAGACTAATAACCAAACTTCCATAACCAAGATGTTAGGTAGAGCACAATCCACTTTCACGGATACTTATCCATGTGACATGATCGAAATAATCACTCCACAATTAAATCACATCACTAAAACAGAAACCTAGAACAGCTCGCCCAAAAAATTGGGAAAATTGTCATCATAATTTGTCTAGGTAAAAATCACGAATATTTAACATATAGAGATAATTTAAACTCATCCTAACTACAAGACATATTTGAGGCTCTAATATAGGGCATATGTACCCTAATCTGTAGAAGGAAAATAAATAGCTGGAAAATTATCGTAAACAAATCAAAATTATAAATGGTATAAAGGAAATAGAACATACTGGGACTCTCGAACATGAAGGTGACGGTATCGCTGCCGTCGTCGGCCTTCAACGTGATGATATCATCGTTGCCAGCGCATTTGAGCATTTTAGCCATGTTGTTGAGATTCATCCCCATGGAGATGTTTCGGTCGCAGCGGTAGTGCTCGAAGCCCTCCGAGCGGAGCAGCAGCGCCACCAGCGCCACGTGGCTGGAATCCATAGCCTGCAGAGAGAAGCCGGTAGCGGAGCAGTCGAAGTTCGCATCGGTCACCAGCTCCTTGATCGCTTCTAGAACCTTCTTCAACAGGCTCCCCTGCACCAGCCGGAGCTCCAACATCCTCCCCCGATTACTGAAGGAATGGGAAAAACTTCCTGTTTTTGGAGGGAAAATTTGGGGGGTTAGGGCTAGGGTTACGGTTGAATTTTTTTACGGGGGCAGAGGTGGGTTAGGGTTTATATAGGGAAGCGACGAGGCCTTTTTGACTGGCGGGAGAAGTGCAAATATTTTTAATTCCCGCCATAAATTTTTAGAAAAATAAATGTGTGACGGGTCGGACCTACAGAGCGGGCTGGGCTTGTGTGTAAATGGAAAATGGGCTTGTCCGTAGTAAACAGACCCAATACAATATTAAGCATTTGGAATTGATAATTTTCATTTTATCATGCCACCCCATATTGTTGGAAGAGAGAAACATTGGCATCAAATCTAGGGGTGTTCGAAGTTTGGGTCATGCAAAAATTTGACATCAAAATCAAATCAAATCATAAAATATGATTTTAATAAACTAAATTAAACTGTTAGTATCAAAATTATACCTAATCAAACCGTATGATTTGCAATCTACGTATATTTTTTTATCTTAATTAATAATAAATCAAATCATATACTCCTTTATAAGTCGTTTTAAAAGAGGGAAATATAATATCGTTAAAAATAAAATTTAAACGTCAATATATATGAAGAGCAATTATAAGATAACATATTAATAACTCAAAACATCACTAGTAATGCAAATATACAATAAACATTTAAAATATCAGTTTTCGTAGGATTTGTCAGTATCCTAAAATTAATTATAATATCGCATTTATAAATATAGATACGCACCGTCTCGATTCGAAAGGAGCATTTACTTTCATAATTGATAAAATGAATGATTGAATATTTTTTATCTTTAAGAATATGATTTCTCCAACTTCATTATTTCATAAAAGACAAATAAAATTAGCTTAAATGATACAAATAATCAAGGGCATTAAGATATATCAAAAAATATTATTTTTATCTATCAATAATGCTATTTCTTTTCATGGTTAAATGTTTTTCAAAATTCTTAATATTACTCATTTTGAAATTCCTTATGATTACTCAGCTCTAATTAGTGTCTATAAATTTGAGTTAATGATGGTGACAAAGTCAAGACAAGATCAATAACTAGAACAAGTTCTGTATAAGTGCCTTTTTTTTAATGTATAAGTAGCTTATTGTTATAACTAGAAACATTCATATTGTGTTAATCTTAGGGCGGCCATCATTTTTAATGATTAAGACAGGTTAGCCAGAATTTATGATTCCTCCATATTCAACTAAGTTAGTTGGTTGTTAAATTAAATGGGGTTGTCGTGCTGGGTGGGAATTTAATCATATTATAACATTGACTTTTAGAAATTTAACAAACTTCTTCATTAATTATAATTGACTATACTAGTATTGAATAGTCATTAATTAAAGCCAAGGTTGAGATGCTTCGATTTCTATTGACTAGTGAGGGCATAAGTCCTGACTTATGTGTTAATTGTTTGTATAGTTTACTTTGAATTGAATTATAATCCCTTCATCGTAACATTATTGCTATTAATTTCTAAAATGAATGATCTTTGTTATGAGTGACACGATAAATTGATAAAAAACATAGGAATAAGTATTTAAATAAGTATTTAATAAAATAATCAAAATTCAAAATTAATCAATTCAACAAAATTAATACACTAAATTGGCTTGATCTACTTTTTTTTATCTATACACTTTATTACTCATGGAGTTTTTTTTAGAGAATATAGAATAACGAACAAATCAATAAATTTTACGAACAAATCAACATAACTAATGAACAGACGTATCTGGTAATTATGGTGAAAATCTTGCCTCATTCAAGATTTGAACCCAGATTAAAATACTTGTTCATATTATACAATGGTTTGTTTATAAAAATTATTAACTTGTTTGCCCCTTTCTCATGCCTTCTTCATTCTCTAAATATTTAACATTTTATGTGGAATCTTTCTCGTTATACTATAACTTAACTTTTTTTTATATCAATTGAGAATTGTGACATTTAGATATAGATGTATATGTACGTTATTGACTTGTTTGTCAACATACGACGTGCCTTCATTAATATAACATTCAAATACACTGGATTGATAAAGTAGCCATTTTAATTGGTTAGAAGATATTGTCACTAAAAACTTTGTGTTTTGATTAATGCTAAAATCAACGAAGCATATCTTGATGACGATCAAAATTAACTGAACGATCAAGAAATTTTCAGTTAAATTGCAATAAATTAAAATCTAAGTTTAAGAAGAAAATGATTTAGAGAAAATCTATAAAGAAGTCAAAAATATTAAAACCTAGCTAAATATTCAGTTGCAAAGGAGACCCAATTGATAAGAAGATCCAGCTGACGAAGAGATCTCAGTCTAAAGGATCAAGTGATGGTCCAACTTATCAGTTTTGTGTTATGCCTCCGACAAAAAGATTTCACGAAGTACTAGATGACCAGTTGATTCTCGATCAGCTTAAGCTGGTTGACTGATTGAAGGATCCAAAGCTGACACATATCTAGTCTCACTTATGTCATGTCAGCCCTAAAGTCAAAAAAATATAAAGCAAAGTCAACCTTTGAAACATATCAAGTCATCTCGAACATTTAATGCTACAAATATAGCATTAAATGAAGATCTAACTTCTTAAAAAGAAAGTACAAGGATATTTGCATAATTTCAACCCTACAAAGTACGAATTTGCAGAAAATCTGACACAACCATTCCTTGATTCAAACGAAAAGTTTTCAACGGACAAAAGATCTCTTCAATGGCTCTATTCGATCTTGTTTATATATATACAGAAGCTCAAGATATGTACTGCTCCAAGATTGATGTGTTTCAATTCTTCAAACCTTCATGGTTAACTTTCGACAATAGCGATCAATTGAAAATGAACTTGTTCTTCATTATAATATTCCAAGTTTATACGAGAATAAATTTACAATTTCTACATTAGGCAACCTTCATTGTAAATATTCTAATACACTAAATATATCCAATTGTTCTTTATTATAACATTGTGTTCACTTAGTTGGAGAACCTCTCCTTCTAAACCTCTCACTTATTGTAAAATATAAGTGTTGAAGTAAGGAAACAGTCGGCAAGCAGAAAGCTTCAAGTTAGAATTTTGAAAGTTGGCGAAGTAACTGATGCTACTGGGAAATAGTGTACGGTGACAATCCGTGTAAATTGTGAGTTACGGTCATGACTGCGTAACCCATGTGATTATTCTAACGGAACTGACTGGTCAAATTGACTTGCAATTCTAAAATAAGGAATCCAAAATTAAGGGATTCTCCTGTAAACTAGGATCATGGATATATGAGTGTTCTCCGAACCACGTAAAACTGTTTGTATTTGTACTTTCAGTCTTTACTTTAATTTGGTATCAGAGTAATTAGTTCAAAAGACTTTTGTATTTGTATATCAGGTCTTCTCGAACAAGTCCCTTGAAATTCGCTTATTAAAGTGGTTTTATTCATTCATAGTGCTTAAACTGTCATTATAAACTTACTTCTGTCATGCAGTTATCAGGACCTCACTTAGGTGAATGATTATTAGAATCTTTCAATCGAAAGCTTACCGATTGAAGAGGAAGCTCAGAAGACACACGACCTCTTTGCCAGCAAAACTAAAGACAATATACTCAGCAATCAAAACAACAACTTCGCTGATCTTGATCATAGGCTAAATGAGCCAGAGGTAACATCCAAACACCAATTTAAGTCCATATCTAAAATTGGCGTCATCTATGAACATGGAGCAAACTCAGGGGGAATCTCCACCGAAAAAAAAAGATTGAGCAAATCAAGATAGAACACGGGAATATGTTCAATCTACTCAATCAAGCCCAATAGGAGATTGGCTATATGAAGGAAAAGCTTCAACAAATTGAAGCCAACCATGCTGAAGAAATCAAAGATCTTGTGGAAAAGAACTTTGAACTGAAGTACAAAATCGAGTTGTACTACAAAATCAGCAACGACAAGGAGAAAAGTCAGAAGAAGCTCGTGGATAAATATTGCGGCATCTATCACGAAACACAAACTACCAAAGCTCAGCTCAAAGTCATTATCTCCAGCGAAAACGCTCGACTGAGATTCAATTTCTTCCAGAATGTGAATAGTGATTTCATATTGACCACAAGCATACTGAACACAAGTATCAGTGCATGATCAACATAAGCACAAATCTGATTTTATATTTCATTAGACTAACTTAAGTCACTGATCATTAAACTGAACTTTGTCTTAGTTGAAAAGATGACTTAAAAGATTTTCTAAGAGAGTTAAAACTTACCACCACGTACATTCCGCACACGCTTCAGTTATTAGTCCAACTGACTAGCTTACGAGCAATGAATGAGATTGCTAACTGATCGCTCAGATATACATTATTTATTTTGGACTTCAATGAGCTAACTTAAGTTTGTTGATCTGTGTCATCCAACTGACTCATTATCAACTGTATGCCTTAGAACACTTATCTAAAAAACGAACAAAAATGCTAACTAGTGTATATCCCTCATATATCGGTATATACTCATCTCGAGACTAACAGATACAAATTAATCATCGATATAAAAAATAGATAATCTTACTATTTTACCCCTTATTTCACAATAAAAATATATTTAATTTATGAATTGCTCCTTAAATAAGTAAAAGAGTAATTAAGAAAAATGATTTTTTTAATTATTTCTATCTTTGTAACTATTTTTTACTTACAATATGAAAATAACTATTTTCATGCATTAAATCGTCCCAATATCACAAGTATAATCCTTCTTACTGGAGCTTGAGTCAAAACATTAATTTGCATATTTAACAAAAAAAAAAAAACTAAATATCAACTATAAATAGTTCTTATGTATTTAAATGTAAGTGACTGGAACACCATTTTTCATTGTCATAAATATGCATGTAGTTGGAAATTTGGAATCGTTATCCCTTACCTTTTTCACAAGTAAATGAAAAACGCACATGCGTATATACTGGAAATTAGTTAAGCCCATACCAATATTATTGCAAGAATCAGGCTTAGTTTGACAAAAGTGCGTGTCGATGTCATGCATGCCTTTTCCTAAGCTAATTTTATCAATTAAAATCATAAAATATAGATGTATAATTATACAACACATGTATGTGTGTACGTCCAGGCAACACAACTTTTAAGAGGTATTTCTCCCGTGCAACTGATTGCACCGTGCAACTGATTTATTAATGATATTTCAACATACAAATGATACTTGAAAATTTTTAAGTGTCATTACCCGAATGAAGTAGTGTCATTCTGAAAACCATAATGAAATAGTGTCATTTGGAAATGTTCAAGTGTCATTTCCCAAATGAAATAGTGTCAATTGAAATAATGTCATTCGAAAATATTCAAGTATCATTTCCCAAATGAAATAGTGTCATTTTGGAAACCAGTTGCACGGTGCAATCGATTGCACATGAGTATTTTTGCAACTTTAATTATCAGAGTTAGGCTAATCGGTCCGGTCAGCTTTATCAAATTTTTGAGTTATTTGCTAATCGGATTTTTTAAAAATTGGAGTTGCAAATTTTCAATCTTAATTTTTAACATTTGGATTTTGGGCTAGCTAACTCATCGAGCTAGTTGGGACACAAAAATTTATTTTTAAAAAAATTAATTTTAAATTTTCTTTTGATAGTAATATTGTTTTTGTAACAAACAAATACATGAATAGATAAGTGACATTTCAATATTGATTTACATAACAATTAATATGTAGCTTTTAGAGATATAAAAATGCACTCATTTTTATTAAATGATTATTATTTTCAAATTTTTACATCTAAATATTGTATGTTAAATATTAACCTAAAAACACAGAGAAGTGAAATGATGAGTATAACTTTGTAATATTGAATTACTAACATTGAATCAAAAAACATTTTATAAACTTTTAGAAAGAAAAAAAAACTTATTATAACAATTTTCAGAAGCTATTTCATATAATCGGGCGAGCATATTATTTTCGAGTCAGCACTATAGAACTTTCTCAGATGTCGAGTTATTCGATTACATGTTATTCATATTGTAATTTTATTGGATCAAAAATTTTCAGTCGTAACTTTTTTCGAATTGTCGATCTAATCATGTCAATCCACGAGTTTCAAACTAGATTAACATTTCTAATAATAATAGTTCCTTCAAATTCAAACCCGGATGTTCTCAGCTTTTTTATTGTTATTACTCCCTCCGTCTGTCAAAAGTGGGGCACTTTAGTTGGGCACGAGATTTAACAAAATTGGTGATGATTTTGATGTAGTGGAGACAGTCCCACTATTTTATGAGACGTGCGGTTGAGATTGAATTTGGAGTGAATTTTTTTCTAAATAAAGAGTGTTTGTAAGGTTAAAAGATTAAAGTGGATGGTGGGACCATTTCTTTAAAAAGAAAGTGGTACATTCTTTGCGGACATCCGATATAGTAATTGTGCCCCACTTTTGACGGACGAAGAAAGTATTACTCCCTCCGTCCCACCATTTTAATTAGTCTCTTATTCTATTTTGAGATGTCCCAAAAAGATAGTCCACTTTTCTAATTAATACTATATAAAAGTATTATTTTTACTAAATTAACCTTATTTAATGCTTCACTTAAATGTGAAAAGGGTGTGTGAAAATAATAAATAAGGGTATAAGAGATAAAAATATAAAAATTAAATGCATTTTCTTAATATGTGTGAAAATTGGGAGAGGACTAAAATGGTGGGACGGAGGGAGTATTTAATTACTTTTTTTCTTTTATTACGTGAATAACTAGAACCTTTATTCGAAATACATCCGATAAACGCTTGCTTTAATGCAATAACCTGTAAGTCACAAATAATATTTATATATAGACAGCTTATTTTCATTTTTAAAAAAAATAAATTAACAGTAAAAAATAAAGAAATTTAAAGGCCGTGCCACATGAGACTCAAACCCAAGATCTTTGGCCTTAAGCATTAACTTCTTATTGCTTGGTCAACACACGCGCACACTTATTTTCATAATTGTCTCATCAAGTAATGGTTATAACTAAAATAATTGAAGTTAAATGTATCTATTTTTTCATGTGTATGTTTATATGATATTAAAAAGTGAATATTTAATTTAAAATTAATTTAAAATTAATTTCTTTAAATTTTAGTGGCTTCTTGTATGAATATAAAAATTATATTAAATTAACTTCCTGAAAACTATACTTAATTCACGTTAATTTTTGCAGCAAATGCAGTAATTTTAATGGTTCTCACTAAAATTGTAATTCTCACTAAAACCTCACCATATATATATATATATATATAGGGGTGGGCTACCGTGAGAGCACATCTTAAAATAAGAAATAAGAGCAATTTTTAATGTATGAATTTTATGTAGAACACGTATGAATTCGCTGTATAAAATATAAATGTATGAATTATGAAAAATAATTTTTTGCTACCTTTGGGATTCAAACCCAGGACTATAAATTTATCCAACAGGATTACGAATCAACCGTAGATCTTGATGATCTAAGGGCTGAAAATGATTCTTATTTTATATCTTAAGAAATGCTCTTATTTTAGCCCTTCCATATATATATAAGAACCACTAATAAAATAAGAACGGAGAACCATTTTAAGCCATTCGATCATAAGATCTACGGTGGATGCATCATCTTGGTGGATGAATGCAGATCCTGGGTTCGAATCCTGAAGGGAGCAAAAAAATTATTATTTTCGGATACATAAGAACCATTAAAATCAATGCATCTGCTATATAAATTAATGCATTCGCTATTAAATTTAACGCATCCGAAAATAATAAATTTTTTGCTCCCTTCAGGATTCGAACCCAGGATCTGCATTCATCCACCAAGATGATGCATCCACCGTAGATCTTGATGATCGAATGGCTTAAAATGGTTCTCCGTTCTAATTTTATTTAGTGATTCTTATTTGAACCTCTCCCTATATATATATATATATATATATATATATATATATATATATATATATATATATCACTCTTAGTTTATATAAAATAAACACAAATTTACACTATTAATATACCCATAGTCCTATAATTTAAAGGTTGAGATTTAATCTTTGGTAATCGCATTGTAATTGACTTAAGTCTATGTAAAATACAACTGAATTTGTTGCGTGAATTTTAGAAATTAATTTTTTCGCTCTGTATAAAATTTGAATCCAATACCTTGAACTCATCCAACAAAGTGATGAATCAAACCTTAAATTTTGATGATCAGGGCTGAAAATGGTTCATATTTTATATTTCAAAATGAGTTTTCATCCTAGCCCATCTAGGGGGAGGCTAAAATAAAAATACTTCTTAAAATATAAAATAAGAACAATTTTCAGCCCTTAGATCATCAAGATCTACGGTTGATTCACCACCATGTTGGATGAATTCATGTTCCTGAGTTCGAATCTCAAAAGTAGCAAAAATTTATTTTTCGCAATTCATACATTTATACAGCGAATTCATACGTGTTACATAAAATTCATATATCTTTGTTGGTTCATATTTTTTATTTTAAGAGGTGTTCTAATGAGAAACATTTTTTTCTTTTTTGAAAATATGAGAACAATGCATTCACTTTAAAAATAAATGCATTTGTTGTTAAAATTAATGTATTAAGCAAGATTTAAAATTAATGTATTAAAAAAGTTTATTTCCTCCCAGATTTAAAGTCAAGTGATATATATAAAAAATAGTTAAAATAATTTAGAGTTAAGCCCCTACAAAAAATTAATTTAGAGTTAATATAATGTGGGCCCATAGTTTAAAACCGTGGGCGTGTGATAACATACATATAGACAAGATGAAATCAATTTATGGATAATGTGAGGTGGTCAAGCCCATATTGAAGTAGTTGGAGATGTGAGCCATAAATATGAACAATTATAATTTCAACCTCACAATTTTGTCTAGATTAAGCCTTCTTTCACCCAAAATAACTAAAACAGATAGATAGATCATATATGCATACGCCAACCAGGACAGCGGCCTTGTTCTTTATTGCAAATTAGTGTATGTGTGTGTGTGTGTTTTTCATAGAATATTAAATTTATGTAGACATCAAATTGTTCGATTCAATTGACATATTTATTCAACTCTTTTCTCTCCAAGTCTTCGACTCGGAGTATAAATGAATTGATTTAGACGTTGGGTTTTGTCGCTTCAATATTTTGATGCCCATTTTAAGGGATCGATTTAATTCGAACATTAACTAACCTAGTAAGTTTGGAAAAGTAAAATAAATCGTACTAAATTACTGCAAATGCCTTGCAAACTATGAAAAACTATAATTTTACTTAGATGGAACTCTATGCTTTTCACTCTTATTTTTTATTAGAGGTGGTCTTGGGTACAATCGAATGTACCGTACAATCGGGTTGCACTCTCACTTAAACTCTGACATGCATCTTGATTCGAACCTGTATCCTGATTCGAACTTTATAAATAACACTATTTTGGGTGCAGGTCAACCAAATTGTACGATACACCCAACTGTACCCAATTTTTTGTATTTTAATTATAATTTATAAATATAGTTAAATCTATGTAGGAGGGTGGTAAAGCATGAAACCAACACCTAATCTAAACATAAAAACGAAGTAAAGAATCCACATGTTTGCTCAAGAACTCCAAATAAAACTTAGACTTCCTAACAACTTGAAGAACACTTGGAGAATATCGGATATTTCTATTAAAATTGTGTCCTCTCCCAAAGAGGATTACATGGAGTATATATAGGAATTACAAGGGCAAAGGGTACAATGGTCTTCTCACATTTCTCACGTACTCTGCATGTACTAACATTGACGGCGGTCACTATCTAAAAAGTTACTCAATCCTAACTAACTTGCAGCTTTATGATCAAAGTGTCGCAGGTTGATGCTGCGTCGGTCGGAACCTCGAATATCTGCGCAGGCATCCTCAGCCTTTTGTTTTATCCAACCATCTCTGGTGATCTTGAAAGGTAGCTCGCCTCTTTAGCTGTCTCTCAATATAACTGCACTGATGACACTGGCTGCGCAGACTTCGCTCGCCTCTCTAGTGGTCCTTCAATGTGGCTGCGCTGGTGATCCTAGCTGTGCGGACTCGTTTCTTCCAATACTGGTCTCTGAGGTTAGCTTGTAGACCTGCGCAGTTAGCATAATTTCACCATTTATAAATATAGGCATAAACAAGCGCTCCCCATGTGGCTGCGCTGGTGAGGTTCTCATCCCTCATCAGAGGGCCTTTATGGTTCATATATAATTCGATTAAAGTCAACATAGCAGTAACATAGAAATATCAAGGAGATATTCTCTCATCTCATAAAAATGTGCATGATTGTTAGTGGTACGAGTTTAATAAAAATATTAGTATGTGATTATGTTATTATTAGTGAAAGAAGTGAAAGTAGAGGCCGCTTTTATTAAGATTCAAAAAAAAAGTGAATGCACTAATTAGGACATACTAAAATAAGAAAAAATGATTATTCGACAATAAAGTGGTTACAAGCAACTTAAAATAAATTGAATCTGACTCCATTTGCTATGTCAATGTGTAGTACTAGCACAGTAGCACTAGCTGGGTCTATAATTAGACGTGGGCAAAATTTGTACTCCACCATTTGATTTCTTCTATTTTGAATTTGAGCCTACGTAGACTAGACATTTTTTTAGAACTCGACTAGCCATTTTGGGTTTTACAGTATTTATGTCTAATGTAAGTACAACTTGTATTACATTTTACATATTCATAAAAATATACTCCCTCTCCCGCTCTAAATGTCTCACTTTTCATAATGGGACGTCCCACTCCAAATGTTTCATACCTTTTTTGACAATACACTCTATCTCTATACTTAATATTTAAACAATTTCCATCAACCCACTTTATATACTTTATACTCACTTTATCTACTTTATATATATTTCTTAATCTCCATGCTCAAAAGTAATGGGACATTTGGAGCGGGATGGAGGGAGTACTTCATTCGTCCCACTTTAAGTGTCTTGTTTTCCTTTTTGGATTGTCCCACTTCAAATATCTTCTTTTCCTTTATGAAAAATATTATTCTCAAAAAATAAGAATTCTTGAGGCTCATATTACTTTTTCATATCTACACCACACCACTTAATAATCTATTTAATATTTTTCTTAAATAATCGTGCAAAAAAAAAATAATAAGACGTTTGAAGTGGGACGGAGGGAGTAGTAAGTTCGAACCTTTTTTTTTTGTTTTTTTAGAATAGTAAGTTCGAACTCATTCGTTCATATGTATACACCTAGAAGTGGACAATTACTTCTAATAATTAATATAAATAGGTACAAATTATAGAGATAATTGTATATAAATTGTTGAACTTTTAAATAATTTTTATTTTGTATATCAACATTAAAATTTGTATTAAATTATTTAATTATTATTTTATTTTCACTTTGATATCTCCCTTATTTTTAGCCAAACTTAATGTTGAAGTGGTCGTCTGAAATCATATTTGTCGACGTCCAAATTTGTTGATTACTAAAACAACATCGATTTGCAAAGATGATAAAATGGGCGAGATAGCATCATTTTGAATTATCACTTTAATAATAATTTGGCAGTAAAATGGGTGAGATAGCAAACTGAGAAAACTTAATATTTGAATAATTTTAATATATATTTTAAAGTTGCCGTGCAAAATGAGAATTATTTGAAAATTAAATAATTTATATTCAATTAACCCAATATAGTAAAGCTACTAACTTGTTATTAAAATGAATTAGAACTTTGAGATATTTCAAGACCTTTGATAATTTCTATCATTTGAACTAGTTTTACTTTATTTATGTCCTAATGAAAGAGAGATAATTTTTGTAATTGAGATTATAAACTTTCAAATTGTTTGGATAAGCGAGCTTATAAGCTAGAAAGAGAATTTTGAATTAGAGAGAAAAAGTTCTTGTTAGAGAAAGGAAATAGGAGAAAGATAAACTTGAAATAGTATATTATGAAAATAACAAGACATGGTTTTGTAAAATGATTGTTGTATATAATTAAGATTATGAAAAAAAAAAAAAAAAGTTGGGATGAAAAACTTATTTTTTTTTAGAGAATATAAGATATTGAAGCTTATTTTTACAGCTTATAAGTTGTTTGACAGCTTATTTTGTCAAATACTTTGAAGAATATTATAAGATCCTAAACAACTAATAAAATATTTAAAGAAGCTTATAAACTTATGTTGGGAAAATTATGAAGTTTTGATTTTATACCAAAATCCTTAAATTGATGTGAATGTCATAGGATATATCTTCTAGACTGCGACTCACGAATATGAAAGTGTGATTCTTCTATTTGCAAATTGCTAGCTGATAAACCCAGGCTGAGGTTCAATAGATCAGCTTGCTAATTTCAATATCCAAAAGTAATAGAGATGTTGGTAAGTACCAAAAGAGAAATTGATGTCCTATCAACTTGAGAATGTTGACTCATATATCATAAGATGTATGTAACAAAGTTTGACTCTTGACACGTCATCTCCAAAAGTCAGAGGACAAAGTGGAGTCAATATTGGGGTGTATCAAAAGAGATCAGACATTTAATACGAAAGATTTGTCATTTAATGAAGATCTCGCATTTTCAGAAGAAATGACAACATGGTATGAGGATTTCTGCAGAACATCACATTCGATAATACGGATTTGCAGAATGCCTTATAACACATCTCCTTGGAATTCAACGAAACTTTTTTGAAGCCAACCACCGCGAATTGAAGAAGTTCTCTCCAACGGAACTATTTAGAGATCGGTCTATAAATACCCCAAGGTATTCCAGCGAGAAGACTAATGAAACGTTGTGAATTTGAAATCTGTCTTGCTATCAAGCTCTCAACCTTAATCTCAAGAACTCAATGCATTTCAAAGAAGTGAATCTTTAAAGTGTTTACAAGTTAGCTTCTGGAATTATAAGATATGTTCTTCCAGATCTAACATACAAACATTTCCTTAGTTCTAGTCCCTTAACCTCTGTATCTTAAGTCTAGATTTGAGTAGACGATTTATCCCATTGTTTTTATCTCGACAGTGTGCTCATAGTTGGAAAACCACCCATTGACCCTTCACCTTGTGTAAAAATTAGGTGTTAGAGTCAGTAGAAAATTAACAAGTAAGCTTCAAATTCGAAGTCTAAAAATTGAAGGATTGAATTCGGTATTGCAACCATGGAAATTGCTATTAACGGTCACGGTCGTGTAACCCGTGTGATCAGCCGAACGCAAGTAACTGATCAAGCTGAACTTGCTATAAAAGCAAGGAATCCAAAGATAAGTGATTCTCCTGTAAACTAAGACTGTGGATGTAGGAGTGTTTTACGAACCACGTAAAACTAATTGTGTTATTTATTTTCTTAATCTACATTTCAATTTGATTTTATATTTTTCTAGCTACTCTGCAAACTGACCCCACATGACACCGTCAACATAAGCATTGAGTTGCACGTCAACATTCATCTTCAGATCGACTCAAGTCACTGATCATTAAACTAAACGTCGCGAAGTTGAAAAGACAACTTATAAGTTTTTTTTTTAAAAAAAACAAGTTTACCAACCACCACTTTCCGCATATATATTACTCCCTCCGTCCACGAAATGAGTACCCATTTGTGGACGACACGAGTTTTAAGAAATGTATTGAGTGTAGTGTGAATAGAATAAAGGGTCCCATTTTTTGAAAGTATTAATTAAAGGGTTGTGTGAGGTACACTTGCCAAAAAGGAAATATGGGTACTCATTTTGTGGACGGAGGGAGTAGTTACTAGTTCAATCGATCAGCTCCTGAACAGTCAGTAGGATTATTAACTGATCTATCTATTAGAACAATTTACTTTAAACATTAGTCGGCTTGTCATCAACTTGCTGATTTGTATCAACCGAGCTGATTAAATAATACTGTGATTAATATTTGGGATCAAATATCTCAAATTCAAGTTTATTAAGTTTATTAGACTAAAACTATCAAAAGCTGAACATCTGTATTGACATCGAACGTGAACTGTTGTCGTTTCATCAAGTTTGGTAGCCACATGTCACATCATATCGCCAATTGTGCTTTTTTTTTTTTTTTTTTTTTGAGACGGAAGAAAACAAGTTTATATCTGCAAGTCTTCCTCAACAACATCCCTCAACCATGAAGGGAAATGAGTCGTCCAACACACAGGTTGTTCGATATTTCTACAAAATTGCGCTAAACAATGCGCCGCTTTGTTACCCGATCTAAACACATGACAAACTTCAAGCAGCAAATCTGAGCGAGCGACCTGCATGATTTCTCTCACGTCATTAGGAAGAAACGAGTTTTCTTCTTCCGGGTCAGCCATGACTCTTGCAGCAAGCATGGAGTCAGTGAAAATAATGATTGGAAACAAGTCATGCTCAATAGACACCACAATGCCTTGAACCACTGCCATAATTTCAGCTAACATGGCATTTGAGGATGGCTTCATGGGTTTTGCAACCGCTGCAATAACAGCCCCTGTCGAGTCGCGCGCAATCACTCCCACGCCAAAAGCTCCCAGTTCTGGGCAGTGGAGCGCATCAACATCAACTCTAATGCATCCTATTCTCGGTGGCTCCCAAACTCTTTTTCCCAGGTGGACTCCGAGAACGTTCTCCGGTTGGAAGGTCGGTTTTGCAATCTGGTACGACTCCCAGAAAGCAAGACAATCTGCCTCAGTCGGCTCTCGAGCAAGATCTTCCTTATCATGTTGCATTTGGCAAATAAAGCACCATATTCGCCACAGCATAATAATCCACAGTTCATACTCTTCTTGGGGGAAATCCTTGTAAATAATCTGAGCAATATCCAAGATTTCCAGCCCCTGCGCCTTCTTCATAGTCTCCCAGAAATGGGAAGTTTACCAGAAATTTCGAATCACCGGGCAGAACATCACTCCATGTTCCGTGGAGTCCCATCTGTCCCTGCATTTACAACAAATACCTTCCGTAGGCACATGGTGCGTTCTCAAGTTAGCCTCCGTAGGAATAATATTAGATATCGTTCTCCACATGAAGACTCTCACTTTCGGTGGCACGGACAAATTCCAAACCATTCGACTCCACATTTTTTTATCTTCCCTGCTCAAGTTTGCATTCACCTCAAAAAAACCGGTAGCAAGCAAGTAAGCAGATTTAACTGAGAAGGTGCCTTTAGGTTCAAACGCCCAGCTGATCTCATCAGTTTTCCCGCTCTCTCCAATGGGTGTTCGTCTAATCACATCGATCTCGTGGGGCCAGAACCGCTGCTGCAGTTTCTGTTCATCCCAACCCCTTTGCGGATTAATCAAAGATGACACTAAAGTCAGAGTCTTGTTCTCACCCAGCCTGCCTTTCAACCTCCTATCAGCCCAATCCACAACCCAAGAATCATTAAAAACATCGACTTTAGAACCATCTCCAATTTTCCATCTAATCCCTTTCTCAATCAGAGGCCTACTCCAGACAAGAGAACGCCAAACATAAGAGGAGTTTAAGGTTATTCTAGCTCTCATAATGTCACCATCGCGAAAGTATTTTGCTCGAAAAACTCTCGACACCAAAGAGTCATGAAACTTTCTCATCCGCCAAAGTTGTTTCGCTAAGAGCGCTTTGTTGAAGCATCGAAGATCACGAAAACCCAAACCCCCACGCTCATTTGGCTGACACATTAAATCCCACCTTTTCCAATGAATTTTCCTTTTATCAGCCTTGTCGCCCCACCAAAAACCCGCACAAAGCTTTTTAATGTCATTACAAATAGAATCCGGGAGTTTAAAACACTGCATAGCAAAAGTCGGAATAGCCTGGATCACAACTTTAATAAGAGTTTCTTTCCCCCCTCCAGAAAATTCCCGTTGATTCCAGCTTAGGAGCTTTTTTTGGACTTTATCCACCAAATATCCGAACTGGACTCTCTTTTGTCTAAGAGAAAAGGTTGGCAATCCCAAATATTTGTTTGTGTCATCCCTCCTCCAAACTTGAAGGCATCTCTTGATCTCTTCCTCCTCATGGTTTTTAGTGTTTGGGCTGAAAGAAATAGAACACTTATCAAAATTAATCATTTGCCCTGAAGCTCTCTCATATCTGGCAATAATCTCCTTGACAATCTTCGCCTCTTGCCCCGTGGCTTTGAAGAAAAAAGAGAGTCATCCGCGAAGAAGAGGTGAGTGACACTAAGCTGCCTCGGGATAAAAGGAACGCCATTAAATCGGTTGAGTTTCTCAAAGTGGTTGAAGAGTGACGAGAAGCCCTGAGCACATAGGACAAAAAGGAAGGGCGAGAGCGGGTCTCCCTGCCTAAGTCCTCTTGTTGGCTTGAAACCTCCGTACACAGCACCATTAAGCAAGAAGGAGAGAGAGACTGATTTCACACATCTCATAATAAGGCTGCGCATGTTGTCAGGGAACCCCATCTTGTTCATCACCATGTCCAAATAGTCCCATTCCACTCTATCATACGCTTTGCGCATGTCAAGTTTCAATGCCGCGTAACCTTTCTCTCCTTTTCGTCTTCCACGAATCCAGTGTTGGCACTCAAAGCTGATAAGAATATTGTCCGTAATGAGCCGCCCTTTGATGAAAGCGCTTTGTGCTTGATCAATGATTCGTCCCAACACCGTCCGAATCCTGTTAACAATAGTTTTAGCAACTATCTTGTATGTCGTGTTGCACAAGCTTAAAGGTCTAAAGTCAGCAACAACTTCCAGCTTGTCTTTCTTGGGAATCAGGCTGATCAAAGTATCGTTCCATGGCTCAACATCCATGTCCCCATTGAGAACCGCAAGAGCCTGCTCGGTGATAAAGTCGCCTATTGCAGGCCAAAACCTCTGGTAAAATCTTGCATTGAATCCATCCGGACCTGGTGCCTTAGTCGGATGCATGTCGAACACAGCCCGTCGAACCTCCTCAGCTTCAAAAGGCCTGGCAAGAGAATTAAAATCATCCGAGGAAAGTCTCTCCTCAATAGTGTTCGTCACTTCTTCAATATCAGTAGCAAGTGGTCTGTCCGTGGTGAAAAGATCTCGAAAATATGCAATGATGATTTTTGCTTTCTCCGGTTCCTCCTCATGCCAAATTCCGAAGTTATCACGGAGCTTAGTGATGGAGTTCTTCTTTCTCCTCTTTGAAGCTTGTATGTGGAAAGCCCTAGTATTTCTGTCCCCGTTTGCAAGCCAATTCACCCTCGCCCTCTGTTTCCAGTGGCACGCCTCAGCTTCCACCGCCTTCTCAATCTCTTTTGTGATCCGAAGAAGATTATCTGCATGATTCTTGCTACCAATCCTGTCCATCATTTTGTTTCTTTGCTCACGAAGGTGTTTCACTTTCTTTCCCAGGCCATCAAATTTTCCTTTAGCCCATCTTTTAAGAAAATCCTCACACTTTGCAATTCGGCTTGTCAAGTCAGATTCAGAATGTAAAGAAGTCCATTCACAGAGAAAGTCCGGTACAAAACTCTTCTCCATGAACCATTTGTCTTCAAAATGGAAGCGGCCTTTGCCGAAAAATTTCAACTGTTGATCATCAACCTCAAACTTACACAGAACCGGTCTATGGTCTGAGCCAAAAAAATCCAGCGCCTGCGTTGTCGCTCTTGCAAACTTCTGCTGCCATTCCACATTGCCCACATATCTATCAAGTCTCTCGAATATGGCGTTATCCTTATTGCAATTATGCCAGGTGAATCCCTTATCCGGGGATCCCATCTCTTGTAACCCACAGTAAAGGAGGCCATCCCTAAAAGCACTCATCTGCGTGGGGGGTCTGCTCCGACCTCCAAATTTCTCACCGTCCGTGAGGATTTCATTAAAGTCTCCTCCAACAAGCCACGGCGTTCTCTCATGAAGATTGTTTTCACTAAGTCTCTTAAGGAGTTCCCATGAAAACTTCCTTTTATCACGTTCGGGGTTGCCATAAAAACCTGTGAATCTGAAACACTGTCCCTCACCTTCCACAAAGCAGTCAATATGGCCTTGAGAGTATGATAAAAGGTTCACTTTAATAGGGTCCTTCCACATCAGAGCCAGGCCCCCACTTTTTCCCCGTGCATCCACAACAAAAAGGCCCTCAAAACCCAACATCTGTCTCCATCTTGTGCATTTATTGCAAACAAGTCTTGTTTCGCACAAAAACACAAGACTTGGGGAAAAACCGGAAAGCAAGTTCCGGAGCTCATGGAATGCACGTGAGTTTCCCAAACCACGTGCATTCCAAATAAGGCAAATCATTGCTCTCGGCGGGGCTGCATCAACGCAGCCGCCGCCGATCCCAACTCAGTTGTATCCTCTTCATCTAACAGTTTAGGGTTTTTATGGCTTGGTGCTTGCTTATCCTCTTTCAAGTCCTTCGTCTTCTCCTTCTCCTTGCGTTTCCCCAACATTGGCATTTTCCCCCCTGTGAAGGAAACTCCTTCACCATCCCTGTTCCTCTCTCGAGCTAGCCTTTTCCATCCCTTACCCGTCTGCTTTTTCTTCAAAATGACAGAAGAAAGTTTGTTAGAAATTTTCTTTGGACAATTTCTAGCCCCTAAAACCCCTTTCTCTCTCCCAATGTTGTCATATTCCTCTGCAGTGATCCCCTGAGTCATCTGCTCTCCTGAACTGTTCTCCACCTCATCTCCCTCTTCCACTTCCCCTATCATCACTTTCCCAGTCCCTTCTTCTTCCAACTGAGTCACTAACATATTGTGTCCAGTATTGTCAGAAAGTGGAGTTGTGTCTTCTTCCATCAGTACCCTTATCTCTGAAGAGCAACTACCAATAATTTTCTCCGCCGCTTCTGCATTGTTGCCTTCGCTTTGGTTCTTGTATGTAGCCATATTGTCGTATTTCTCAGCTCTTGGCGGCGGTCGTGGTCCATTGGGTCTCTGGGCTGACATCAACCTGGGTATAGTTGTTAAACTCCTCATATTAATCCCGTTCTGCACCGCGGGTCTCCGATAGTCAACACTCCTACCTGCTCGTAGCCAGTTCCCGAAACTCGGGTTTGCTTTCTCCTCCGCCCCTGCATCACAGTTCTTCATGTGATGGCCAATCTTCCCGCAAGCAAAGCAGAAGGATTCTGGGAGTCGTTCATAAAGGATAAGAACCATGGTGGAGTTATCTTCCTTTTCAGATGTAATAGGGATCCCTCTGACTAGTGGCTCATCAATGGATCTTTCGACTCTCACCCTAGCGTATTTGCCGAGGCAGCGGCCGCCTTCCCCCGACTCAATCTCCAAAACCGTCCCCACCTTATCTCCAATTTTCCTCACCATTTCTTGTTCCATACATGTAATAGGAAGGTTGTGTAGTTGAATCCACATTGATATATTCTTAAACTCGACCGTTGCTGCCGATTGCAGAGGGTCCAGTTTCTGGATGAGAATCAAATCATTAAAAATGTGCCATGGCCCCTCTGCCATGATTCGAGTGATATCCGAAGGTAGCTCCAAATAGAGGACGAAAATATTGAAACCCACCAGTTCAACATCAAAATGTCCTCTAACTTGAAGAATTAAAGGTAGCTTCTCGCGTAATGTTTCTCTGGGGTATTGCCGGTTTGCAAAGATCTTTCCTACCAGCATCTTGGCTGCACATTGATTCTTTTGTTCAGTGTCTGCTTGTGAAAGTTTGACTCCTCTCTCTGTTTCCTTCATTGACAAACGCAAATTCGCCACACGTCTCGCAATCTCCTCAGGATCCATTGTGTTTGGAACCCACACACTCTTTCCACACCAGAACAGAGGAAAGTGACTGTCGAAACTATCTCCCAACAGAGAACTCTTCTTCTCCAAGAAAAGAAACGCTGCGCTCTCGGTTCCCACAAAGGTTAGGGTTCCAGAGGAAAATAAAACAAGTGCTTTCTAACACTAAATATTATTGTCGTGCTAAAATTGATACAAAATTAATTTATTAAAATTGACGAACAATGTATCAATCAATTGTTAAGTTAATTTTTTTATTTAATATTGTAAATTTGTCACAAAGCCAAATTAGCGTAGCATTTTTTGACACGCACATTCATCAGTTTTATTTTATTAATTAGTTGCCACATACATATGGTTTTCGCTGCTCATAATTTCATGCAAATTTATTTTTTTTGATCGGGCAAAGTCATGTTAGATGTTAGTAATTAGTTCCCCATCCATTCCAAGAACCACCTTATCTCTCCATTCACCAAAATCCACATTATATCTCCATTCTCCAATTCGCTCCCAAGAGGGATCGAACCCGGGTCACTTCACTTAAGTGAGGATCCGGTGGCCAGTGGGCTAAGCCCCCTGGTTAATTTCATGCAAATTTATGACTGCCACAAGTTTATAGAGCTTTGCCACCACTTTAATTCTCCAACACCTGGCAAATATAAATTTAAACAACTTTTGTCTCCTCGCTCACTTTTTTAGTAGTTTGTATTTCTCATAAATCCCGATCTCACGTGAATCATTGCTATATCAGTTGGTAAGCATCGATCGTGGGCTGCTTTTACTTTTTAATACACGTTTATAGTTTATACTCTGATCGGTACGTCTCATTTGTAATCTCATTTTTTTATTTTGAATTATTTCATTCAAAATAAGTCAGTTTATAAATGAAAAAATTATTCTTTAATATTATATTGTCTCATTTTAAATGTCTCACTTTACATCTTTATTACATAATTCTTAATCTCCGTAATCTTTTTTTCTAAGACATTTTAAATTGGATGGTGGAAGTATAAGCGAGGAATATCTATATATTTGCTAGCTACTTTTTAAAGGATTAATATATTACTCATTTAATTGGTATTAAAGAAATTTTATTTGAATTTCCTTTTGTCAATCGTATACATCGAAAAACACCAATCAATATATACAAAACATGCATATTCGCGGTGATTCTAATCAACTTTAATTTAACAACATAAGGAACTCAAAATACTCAAATTTTCATGTTAATTAGCTCACATGTACTACGTCTTAATCTAATTAATTATACCAGCCAACCTGTGAAATTATTCTATTTTTCATTATTATGGTCTTGAATTATTAATATAATTATATGTATGATCCAGCTACATATAGACAGTGTGTCGATAATAACTTTTAATCAATGCCTTTATAATTAACATCGTGATTTAATATGTACTACTATCTTACCGATAATAACTTCTTGTTGGCCCTTGAATGTCATCATGTAGAAGATTTTAGGGTAAATGGGTATATTAGAAGTTGGAGAAGATTTTTTTGTGGAAAATGGTATTTCATTTGTTCATGAAAAATTTGTCATTTTCATTTTTAATATTAGGTCTACACCACTCAAATTTAAAATGAGACATTTATTTCACTCATATATTACTAAAATTCGTACCATCTACAATATGACAATTTTTTATGAATGGAGAGAGTATATTAAGAGATGTGATACTTTCGAAAATAAAAAGGTGCATAAAATAGATGGCTGTATCTTAATTTTAAGACAAAATTTATCAATTAATAAGAAATATATATAGGGGAGAGCTAAAATAAAAAATATAAACAATTTTCAGCCCAATTAGATTATCAAGATCTACAGTTGATTCGTAACTAGGGATGGCAACAGGCTGGATTTGGACCGGATCTCATCAATATCAGATCCAAATATGTTTTAATTTATGGGATCTAGATCCGCCCCAAATCCAACGGATCGATCTGAAAATTTGGGATCCAGATCAAGATCCGTCAAATCCGCGGATCTACGAGTCCAGATCCATGGATCTACTGTTTTTAAGTTAAATTTAAAAAAAAAGTCACAAAATCAACAACATCTATTTTCCATCATAAAAAATAGTATTGCACAACACACATTCATGCAATACAAAGTCTCAACATAGAAAAATAATCACAAAAAATTCAAAATAAACAAATCTCAATGCTCAAGTCAATGATAACAAGTCTTCCAAATTACATTTCATAAGAAAAAAAAGTCTCCATAGTGTATTGTTTTTAATTTTTAATATATTTAATATTATTAATAAAATAAATATAAAATATATATATTAAATAAAACGGATACACGGGTCGGATCTGGATCTAAAATTTCAAGATCCGGATCCAGATCCATCGGGTCCAATAAATTGAGATCCAGACCCTGAAAAATGGATCTGGATCCACGGATCTGGGCCGGATCCAAGATCCACTGCCATCCTTATTCGTAACCCTGTTGGATGAATTTGTGGTCATGAGTTCGAATCTCAAATGTAGCAAAATTTTATTTTTCACAATTCATAACTCTGTCGGATGAATTCACACGTGTTCTACATAAAATTCATACATTGAAAAACGTTTTTATTTTTATTTTAAGAAGTGTTTTCACAGTAGTCATTCCCTATATATATTTGTTGCAATCATCTCAACTACGAATTTTGATCACAAACTTTTTGTGTATATAAATTTTGTATAAATGTGTAAGAGTATAATAGTAATTTATCTACATAGTTATAACTTTTTATTATTATATACTTTTCACTATAACAGGGCATTGCCTTTTATTCTCTCTCTCTCTCTCTCTCTCTCTCTCGTCAAATGATGATCCAGTGAGAATAACAAATAGATCAATAAAATTTATGAATAAATTAATGTAATGCATGAATAGTCGTATTCAGTTAATGTGGTGAAATTTTCGAACTCATCCCGGATTCAAAGTCTCACTGGTCCAACAACACACACACACACACACATATATATATATATATATATATATATATATATATATAGGGAATGGTTCCAATGAGATCCCTCATATATGTTGAGATCTTAGATTGATTTGTGATATCGTTATTCAACACTATATAGTGGCCTATTCATTTGTATCACTTCTCACAAAAATAGCAATCTCACTACCTAATCCTGTACGCACACACACACACACATAGAGGGTCTTGTTCATGTAAAATTAGATTTTATCGTAAGAACTGAAAACACGTAACTCAACGTATAAAGTGTTGGAAATATAAAGCTTGCGAGCAAATTACAATGACAATAGAAATATAGGAGATCAAAATATAATGAAAATAAACCAGAGTAAAACTACATCAAAAAACATACTCATTGAAACAGATATAGAAAGACGAGTCAAGGAGTCATCATCTATCTGCAAGGCGAGATACGTTATGGTAGTGCTCACGATCGACTTAGCGTGTCGTATCCAAAGATAAAATAGCTTCATCTCGTAGGTAGTAGCTCTGCAAACCGACGAGCACTGGTGAATTGGAATGAGGCAAAACCAAAGCTTCGACTAATGTGGTGAAGTAAGTATGTTGAAGTATGAAGCAGATTTCCATGATGGTTCAAAATCCATGTGTGATTGTTCTATTTATAGACAAAGTTCAATTATGGGGTGAACATATACACTTAAATCCTCATTAGTGCAGGAGAGCCTGCAAAGTGATAATTGGATGTATAATTCTGAAGAGGTTACCGATGTAACTTCCACATCGTCATCAACTCCGGAAGGTTATCGACTAACTCTCACGCATTTGATCATGATGACATGTTTCTGGCTCTTGTGAAATCAACACCTGGTGCAGTTACGGGAGACCAACGAGTGGGCTCTCTTGATTGGTTATGGAAGACCAATGGGCGGACGGGTCCCTATGTGCACGAACAGGTCTAGCCCAAATGAGTCTAAGATCTAATTTGAAAACCACCCAAAAATCAATTATCAAGATCCAAGTTTACTGACACGAGCACGACACAAACCTCAACTTGGAATTGGGCACGGGGCCAGGTGGCGACAACGGGCGTTTGGGCTTCACAATCTATCATTTGTACACATAATTATTATCAGTATCAATATAATAACTAATTATTCATTATTAACTAATGCTAGTTAATCAATTTAGTATAAAGGTTAAACCATTTTTAGTCATTATCACTTTATCTACAGCTTCACATTTAAGTGTTTAATTTTAAATAATTATTTTTTATTCATCAGAAATCGACTTTAAGTATAACGGTGTGGTGTTTACGGAACCAACACCTAAATCTATAAAAGGAAACGTAAAATTCTACCTAGTCGAGAAGGCTGGAAAGAGTAAAGATAGTTGATCGGGAACCTTGCTCAAGAGAGAAAACAACTGTAGTATTCGAAAATATGAGATAGCGTAAAAAATAATACACGAGCTCGGGCCCTATTTATAGATTTACAAGCGGAGGGGTAAAATAGTAAAAACATCTTCGATGCATGCGTCCTGCGTGGTGGAAGGGTACGTTGGTAATTTCGATAATACGCGGGAGACCTTCCCGCGCGTTTATTGGCTCCTCTGATGGAAATGTCTTCTCTAGCGAAGGCGTCTTCTCTGGTGATATTGACATCTCTGGCAGGAGGGACTCCTCTGGTAAACACGTTTTCTCTGTCATGAAGAACTCCTCTGGTAAACACGTCTTCTCTGGCAAGGGCGTCTCCTCTGGCGGTAATGACTTCTCTGATGGAGTTGACCTTTCTGATGACGATGGCTTCCCTGACGATGGTGATTTTTCCGGCGCGGATGATTTCTCTGGAGGAGAGGGCTCCTCTGTCAAGAATGACTTCTCTGGTGCGGATGACTCCTCTGGCTAGAGTCATTCCTCTGATGGATGAAATCCTTCTGGTATAAATGGTTCTTCTGACCCATACGGCTCCTCTGATGAGAGTGGTTCCTCTGATTTGTACTCTCTCCCTACTCTGCATATATTGCTCCTCACCAACCACTCCCCCCTCTAGTCTGGTTGAACCGGGTATTCTTCGTGTTCAACCAGTGGTGTGTTATCAGCATCAAAGCTTTGTTATTTTCCTTGGCCCCTGTAAATCATAAAGACATAAGCATTTTGACATTTTGACATTATGAGAGTAAAAAGAGGCCCTGTAAATTGTTCTCTGGCATTTTTGTTACTCCCGCTCCCTGGTCTGGCTAGTTCACTCTGGAGAGGTGCAACTAGTCAGAGGACTCGCCCGCGTGGATGACGTCATCTGCATTAAATGTCTGCCCAGTCTACAGTATTTTCCCCGTACCCGAGGTTACTTTTTAACCTTTGCGTCCTTTCGCCTTTCCGTATAAATTCCCATCCGTTGATTTCTTCCGTATGCCACGTGCCGTTCATCCCGCGTGCTGGTGGTTACCCGCGTACAATCTTACTTAGCCGATTCGAACTCCCCCTTTTTCACTATTCTTCTTCTCCAAGTTTTCCGAGCGAATTTTCTGCATTTTCCGGCGATTTCCTCACTGTTCCGGCATTCTCCCACGACCCTTCCGCTCCAGGTTTTACCGTCCATTTTTTTCCGGTCTAGGTAACTCGCGTATCCTCTTCACTGCAATTTTGTATTTAATCGTAGTGTAGTGGTATAACTGTTGGTGCTCTGATTGAGCGTGCTAGAAACCCTAGGGTTGACATCTCCCATCATGGCCTGCACCTCCGCCCCTCGACCCTCTCGCTCGCCCTCTCCTTCTGCCCAAGACCCTTCATCTTCCTCCCCATCGCGGCAAGATCCTGAAAATCTTCCTTCCCCCTCTACTTCTGACGAATCTCAAACTGCACCCCTTCCTTCTCCACCTAGGAAAAAAGGGAAAAAGCCCCGCCAACCCCCCAAACGTGTTCCTCCATCCCGCCTTAGTGTCGCGGAGGTGGAAAAATTGAAAAGCAAATGTAGGCGTCCTGCGGGTTTGCAGTTCGAGGCCTTCTCTAAGGATTCAACGCCTCCCGAGAGCCTTCACCACCACAAGTTAATAGTTGTTTGGAAAGCCCAGATAGAGGCTGGTTTAAGGCTCCCTCCCCCTACCTTGCTGGTTGACGTTTGTAATTACTTTCACATCCCCTTTTTTCAAGTCGCTCCTTCTGCTATCCGGAGGTTATATGCCTTCCATGTTTTGTGCCGGGCCAACGGTGTTGGGGACACCGCCAAGCTATTTTGTCAAACTCAGACCCTTCGCATGCAAGGCAATCCCTTGTACAGTTTTGCCTCTCACCCTAAATATCCTACTACTTTTCTTTCCTCCCTGAATTCCTTGGATAAGGGCTTCCTGGAATATTATTGTTATGTGCGCACCCCTTTCGGCAACTGGCGCGATTATGGTGCTTCGGAGCTGGAATGGCATACAAGTCGCACTACTTATAAACCAGCCTCTCCCGAAGTCCCTTCTACCCGTGACCAGAGTATTATAACTCACCTTAATGCTATGAATAAAGCCCAGACTCTAGACTGTAAGTACCTGGCCGAGAACAATTCCTCTCTGGCATATAATGGTCTGTTTCCCCTGTATCCAGCGAGATCAATAGGTAAAAAAAAATATACATTAGAAAACACATTAGCTTTTGTTACCCTGCTTTTAATGACGTGAAATTTTGGTTTGCAGATATGTCTTGGAGATCGAAATGTGGGGACAATTTGCCTGACACCCCTTCTTTTGCTGGCAGCGGAGCACATGGCCCAAGCGGTTCTGCCTCCAGAACAAGTCCCTTGGAGCAGCCTGCTGGTTCCCAACTGATCCCCATTCCCCCTGTAGTTGAAATCCCAGAGGGGAATGTGGAAGCCTCGCACTCCTTTGATGCGGAGGAAGTTGATGTGGGGGCTCTTGTTCACAGAAGTAGGCGCTCCAGTGCTGGTGATGCCGCTGGTACCCGTGAAGAAGATATCCAAGTCGTGGATATTACCGATGAGGTTCCTTCGCCTGATTCGGCTCCCGATGCCACCCTTGCCGATCTTTCGAAGAAGAGGAAGAGAGGTTCCCTGATCTCTGTGGGTGAGAAGGAGAGGCAGGAAGGCCTAAAAAAGGTTGGCAAGTCCTCAGAGCCAGCGAGGAGGTCTGCTGGTGGTGTGAAGATTCTCCCTCCTACTGGGGACAAGGGCAAAGGGCCAGCGAAGAAGTCAGCTGGTAGTTCCAAGGCTCTCCCCTCTGCCGGTGGAAAGGGTAAGGGCAAAGCTGTGGTGCCCTCGACTGACGAACCAGAGGATCTTGTTCCTGGGCCGATTTCGAGTTTATCGGGGCAGGAATTGATTGACGCCTTGATAGCTCGTGTCCACTCGAAGGACCAAGAGAAAATGGTGAAGCTGACCCGACCGGCTTTAGCTACTCAGCTCTGCCGGTTGGCTCTTCAGGTATCCTGCATCTTATACTCTTTATTAAGAATTTTTTAAATTACTAACCTTTTTACGGTTTTGTCGAAACCCCTTTTATCTTCTTGCAGGTGGAGTCGGGGATGTGGGGGGCCGTTAAATGCCTCCATGACTACGAGACGGCTGAGAAAGAACGGGAGAAGGAACAGGCGGACATCGCCAAGCGTGATGATGATGTCGCCGGGGTAGTAGAGCGTCTGAGTAAAGCTGAAGCGGAGATCGCTGATTTGAAAGATAAATTAGCTCAGGTGGAGGTGGAGAGAGCGTCCTTGGCCTCCGAGTTGTCGAGAGCCACAAAGGAGAGCCACGAAAGCTTAACCAAGTTCAAAGCTGGTTATGAAAGAGACTACAGGGAAGCCAGGCGGGGTTGGAAGAGGATACTTGTGGAAGCTCAGAACCGCGCGTTCGTTCTGGGGGCTCGAGATCAACGCCTGGAGTATTTCTTGTCTCCGCGGGGTCAACATTTCCTGGGGTTGATGCTGGAAGGTACTCTGGAGGCTTTCAAAAAGACTCCCGAGTATTTGGCGGATTTTGGACCCCTCTTTGCTTATGTGATAGAGCAAACAGCTTCCAAGGCATTGGAGATGGCGGGGGCCACCCCGGAGCAACTTGCCACTTTGAATTTCAAAGCCCTGATGGATAACCTCCAGGATGAGGAGATAAATAAGCGGATGGGGATCCCTGCGCATTCTCCAGAGAAGCCAGAGTGGTGGTACCCGGTGCTAGAGAAAGCCATTCCCTATTTTTCTCTTGGGATTGGATCTGACTTGCTACCTTCTGCTCCCATATATGCGCCTGCGTTCTCTGCTACCCTGGCGCGCTTCGTGAACCGGCTGCGGGATCCCTCTGGCGAGAGTTCTCGAACATTTTCTCAGTTCGGCCTGGAGCCTCCCCTGCCCTCTGACTTAGCGGCTTCTGCCTTCACCGACTCTGCCTCTTCCTCTGCCGCGGTGGAACAGCTGTTCAACCTGTACCAGAATGAGGATCTGTATGTGCAGGAGGCTGCAACGTTGTTGGATTTGGGAGTTCGTCTTCCCCAAGCGAAGGAAACTGGCCTGTTGCCCGTGTTCTCAGAGAAAACCATTTCTGGTCATGCTTCTGCAAGTGGTGTTCCTTCCCGGGCTCCCTCTGCCTCTGCTCCCGTCTCCTCTACTGTTGCCCAAGCTGCCCCTATTCCTCCCTCTTGATGTTTCCCCTTTCTCTCCTGACTTTACCAAAAGAAAATTTTGTAACTCTTTAATTTGTACCCATTAAACACTTACCGCCAGTTTTTGATGTACAGCTTTGCTTCTTGAGCGTGCTTTAATGAAATTTCATTCCCCTCCTTGCTTCTTTTATCTCTGTTATTTGTGTTGTTTTCGCTGCCTGTTGAGGTGGGGTTTATATTTCCGTCTTTCCCCTGTTGATTTGAATTGGTTTGTTATGATTGTTGTTGATGCTTCTCTAATCCCCTCCCTTGGAATTGCTTTAATTTCTTGTGATGACTCCTCTTCTGCGGATTGAGATGACTCCTCTGGCGAGGATCGTGATGACTCCTCTGGCGAGGATTGTGACGACTCCTCTGGCGAGGATTGAGATGACTCCTCTGTCGAGGATTGTGATGACTCCTCTGGCGAGGATTGTGATGACCTCTCTGGCGAGGATGATGATGACTCCTCTGGCGAGGATGGTGATGACTCCTCTGGCGAGGATTGTGATGACTCCTCTGGCGAGGATTGTGATGACTCCTCTGGCGAGGATTATGATGACCTCTCTGGCGAGGATTTGGTTAACTCTTCTAGGAAGGATTTCACCGCCTCCTCTGACGAGGATTTGGTTGATTCCTCTGGAAAGGATTTCACCGCCTCCTCTGACGAGGATTTGGTTGATTTCTTTGCTGGCGATTTCGTGCTTCCCATCCACGCTGCTTCCCATCCATGCTTGAGCACTCTGCGCGGAGCATGGAAGACCCGGAGGGTGCAACCAACTTTCGCGGCTTACGATTAAATAGTAACCCTCTGCGTGGAGCATGGAAGGCCCGGGTGGCGCGACCAACTTTCACGGCTTACGATTAAATAGTAACCCTCTGCGTGGAGCATGGAAGGCCCGGGTGGCACGACCAACTTTCACGGCTTACGATTAAATAGTAACCCTCTGCGTGGAGCATGGAAGGCCCGGGTGGCACGACCAACTTTCACGGCTTACGATTAAATGAACACCCTGCACGAGGCTTGGTAGACCCTGGGGGTGCACACCACCTCTCGTGACTTACGGTTAAGGACAACCTCTGCGCGGAGCATGGAGGACCCGGGGGGTGTAACCAACTTTCGCGGCTTATGATTATGTGCCACCTCTGCGCGGAGCATGGAAGGCCCGGATGGCGCGACCAACTTTCGCGGCTTACGATTGAATAGTAACCCCCTGCACGGAGCATGGAAGACCCGGGGGGTGTAACCAACTTTCGTGGCTTACGGTTAAAGGTCCACCCTGCACGGAGTTTGGCAGACCCGGGGGATGCACACCACCTTCCATGGCTTACGGTTAAGTGGACACCCTGCACGAGGCTTGGCAGACCCGGGGGGTGCACACCACCTCTCGTGACTTACGGTTAAGGATAACCTCTGCGCGGAGCATGGAGGACCCGGGGGGTGTAACCAACTTTCGCGGCTTATGATTATGTGCCACCTCTGCGCGGAGCATGGAAGGCCCGGTTGGCACGACCAACTTTCGCGGCTTACGATTAAAAGAACACCCTGCACGGAGCATGGAGGACCCGGGGGGTGCCACCAACTTTCGTGGCTTACGGTTAAAGCAACCTCTGCGCGGAGCATGGAAAACCCAGGGGGTGCAACCAACTTTCGCGGCTTATGATTAAGTGCTATCTCTGCGCGGAGCATGGAGGGCCCGGGTGGCGCAACCAACTTTCGCGGCTTACGATTGACAGGAACACCCTGCACGGAGCATGGAGGACCCAGGGGGTGCCACCAACTTTCGTGGCTTACGGTTAAAGCAACCTCTGCGCGGAGCATGGAAAACCCGGGGGGTGCAACCAACTTTCGCGGCTTATGATTAAGTGCTATCTCTGCGCGGAGCATGGAGGGCCCGGGCGGCACAACCAACTTTCGCGGCTTACGATTAACAGCAACCTCTGTTCTGGTTGAGCATGACCCCTCTGCTCTGGTGGAGCGTAATTCCTCTGGTTTGCCCTAGTCTTGCTGAGAAGCAATTTTTGAATTTAAAAATTGGGACCTACGGGTATACACCCTACTCCCCCCTCTGGTGACATGTGCAATACTCTGTTATGAACATGTTGACCCAATTATTTCTTACTCCCTTCTCCGACCCATAAGCTCATGCGGGCCCATTACCCCTTAGCCCATTTCTTAATCCCAGTATCGCTTCTATATATATCCTCTTCCGATCCTTCAAACCCTGGATCTGTTGATGTTTTGCCTCCCTAGATCGGTTGTAAGGCACTCAAGTAAGGGAATTTCCCCTCTAAACACTCACATCCCCGAGGGCTCCGCCTTTTCCCCTGTGCTTCTGGTGTAGATCTCTAACTTTGTGGTTGTAACGAGTGGAGTTCCCTTGCTTGAGTGTTTTATAACCAGGCTCCTCAGATCTAGACGTTGATTTCCCAGATCTGGGCGTTGGGTTTCCGGATCTGAGCGTTGGCTCCTCAGATCTGGCCTTTAGTTTGTTCCTCCTCTGTATTCTTTCTTTTTGGCATTTTGACTTGTTGTTTTTCTTGGTATTCTGCAGACACAAAGTGGAGTTGAAGTAGATCTGAGAGGTGGGCGTGTCCCAGCCACGAAGAAGAACTTGGAGTGTTGGATCATGGAAGAAGAGACGTCCATCCCCGATGCTTGTTTTCCCTTTGACCTGCTAAGAAGCAGTTTTTGTATTTGTTTCTCCCTTGTCCTGCTAAGAAGCAGTTTGCATTTTGAATTTAAAAATTGAGGATTATGGGTATACACCCTACTCCCCCCTCTGGTGACATGTGCAGTGCTCTGCACGAACATGTTAGGTAGCATATGTAATGTAAGAAAACAAAAATTGAAATAAACAAACACAACACCAGGGAATTCCCTAGAACCACATATCTGCTTTATTGATATTATGGCCCCGGACCTCGTTAAAACCCCTGTGGGGAAAAAGAGTATCCGGTCTACAAGTGATTACTCCTGCTAAGAAGCAGTTATACATAGAACTTTTTGAGTGTGTTTATATTCCATGGTCTGGGTAGAGCTCTGCCGTCTGAATCCGACAATATGTACGCACCGCCTCCCAAAACCTCTGTGACGATGTATGGCCCTTCCCAATTGGCTTCGAACTTACCCACCGCCTTTAATGCATCAGCTCGCTTGAGAACCAAATCTCCCTTTGACAATTTCCTCACTCTGACCCGTTTATCATATCCCGCTTTGATAATGCCTTTGTACTTGGCCGCTCTGATACGGGCTTCCTCCCTCTGTGCCTCCACCAAGTCCAGCTCTGCTCGGCGGAGCTCCACATTGTGCTCAGTGTCGTACGTGGTAATCCGGTATGATTCTAGTCGTGCCTCTGCTGGTATCACCGCATTGGATCCATACACCAGTGTGAATGGTGCCTCCCCTGTCGCCGTTTTTGGACTAGTTCGGTAAGCCCAAAGAACGGTATCCAGCTCCTCCACCCACTTCCCTCTGCTCTGATTTAGCCTCTTCTTGATGCCCTCACATATGGTCCTATTAGCCAATTCTACTTGTCCATTTGCCTGTGGATGAGCCACCGAGACAAAACGCTGTGTGATATCCATTCGATCGCAGAAGTCCGCAACCCGTTGCCCTGTAAATTGAGTCCCATTATCAGACACGATGATGCGTGGCACTCCGAATCTGCAGCAGATATTCCTCCAGATAAAACGTTCCACTGTAACTTCATCGATCTTGCTCACGGCCTCAGCTTCGACCCATTTGGAAAAATAGTCCACTGCCACAATGAGAAAGCATTTCCCTCCAGGTGCTGTAGGCAGCTTCCCAACTATATCAATGCCCCATTTATCAAACGGACAAGCGGCGTACATTACACCCATGGGCTCCCCTGGTATGTTGATTTTCCCGGCATGCCGCTGGCAAGCTTCACACTTGCGGACAAACTCTCTGGCTTCCTGGTTGATGTGAGGCCAGTAAAAACCTGCCCGAATGATCTTGCGTACGAGGTCTCGAAATCCGGTGTGCCCGCCGCAGCAACCTGCATGAATCTCTTTCAGAGCAAAGTTAGCTTCCTCTGGCGATAAACATTTTAGCAGAGGTTGAGTAAAGGATCTTTTGAAGAGTTGATCATTGATTAGGCAATAATTTTCATAGCGGGCCCTCTGGTTGGACTCTCTGCTTAGCCGCTCCCCTGTCTTTAAGAAGTGTATGATCGGAGCCCGCCAATCATCCCTGATCTCTACCGAGAACACCTGCGAAGTTTCCATCTCTCTGGTATCACAGAGTAAAATAATCTCGTCGCTCCAAGTTTGCTCTACTGCGCTAGCCATGCGCGCCAGTAAGTCGGCCTTCGTGTTCTCTTCCCGAGAAATCTGTTCGAGCTTAAACTCCATGAATTTTTCTTTCATTTCGTTAATTTTGGTATGGTATGCCTTCATCCTCTGATCCTTGACATTGTAACTTCCCGAGAATTGTTGTGCAACCAACTGGGAGTCTGTCTTTATAATGACGCACTCAGCTTTAAGCTCTGATAGGATATGAGCCCCTCTGACCACGGCCTCATACTCCGCCTCATTGTTAGATAACCGACAGGTGAATTTGATGGCGAACTGGTATGTCCCATACCCTGGCGAAGTAATATAAACCCCGATTCCGCACCCCTCTTTTGTCACTGACCCATCCACATAAGCCACCCAGAACTCTGGTATGGGACGACGAGTTGTTTCTTGTATGAAGTCTGCCAATGCCTGCGCCTTGATCGCCGTTCGTGGCTCGTACTCTACATCATATTCCCCTAGTTCCACAGCCCATTTGACCATTCTTCCCGACAAATCCGCGCGCCCCAAAACTTGTTTAAAAGGTAAAGACGTGCGTACCACCACTCGATGTGAAAGGAAATAAGGCCTCAGCTTTCTTGCCGTGATCATGACCGCCAGAGCCGCCTTTTCGATCTCTGTGTAGTTGAGCTCAGGGCCCTGAATAATTCTACTGACAAAATAGATAGGTCTCTGATGACTTCCTTCCTCTCTGATTAGCACAGAGCTGATTGACTCATCCCCCATAGCTATGTATAAATACAACGTTTCTCCCGGGACCGGCTTGGTCAGGGTTGGGAGTTTCGCTAGGTATACTTTAAGATCCTCAAACGCCGCGCGGCATTCCTCTGTCCATAGAAACTTGGTTCCCTTCCTCAGTACTTTGAAAAACGGCATGCTCCGTTCTGCCGATCTCGATATAAACCTGCTTAGGGCAGTGATACGCCCGTTCAGAGTCTGCACCTCCTTGATTCCTCTAGGCGGTGTCATTTCCAAAATAGCTTTGACCTTGTCGGCGTTGACCTCAATCCCTGCTGGTGTGACTTTATACCCCAAGAATTTCCCTGTTGTGACCCCAAAAGTGCACTTGGCTGGGTTCAACATGAGTCTGTGATCTCTGACTACCGTGAAGATTTCTTCCAGATCCGCCACATGGTCCTCTGCCCTGTTACTCCGTACGAGCATATCGTCTACGTATACTGAGATATTCTTAGCAAGCTGCTCTTTGAAAATTTTCTCCATCATCCGCTGATATGTGGCTCCTGCATTCTTCAGACCGAACGGCATACTCTTCCACCCATATACGCCACAACAGACGGCAAAGGCCGTTTTGGCGATGTCTCCCCTGTTCATCTTTACCTGATGATACCCTTGGTACGCATCCATCATGGATAATAAAGCACATCCTGAAGTGGAGTCCACCAATTGGTCAATCCTCGGCAGAGGATAGTGGTCCTTCGGACAAGCGGCGTTTAAATCGCGGAAGTCCACGCACATCCTCCAGGTGTTTGTCTTCTTGGGTACCATCACTGCGTTTGAGATCCACTCTGGGTATTGCACTTCCACAATATGCCCAGCTTTCAATAGTTCATAGACCTGCTCTCTGATGGCAGCGTCCTTTTCAGCCCCAAAATTCCTTGTCCGTTGCTTTACCGGCTTGACCTTAGGGTCCACGTTGAGGTAATGCTCCGCCAACCCTCTATCGATTCCCTTCAAATCTGCGGTGCTGAAAGCGAACACATCCGCATTTCGCCGGAGACAACCAATGAGCTCCTCTCTGACTTGATCACTCATGGCCGATCCAATCTTAGTCTGGAAACCCTCTTTCCCTGGAAATAACTCTATCATATTGCAAACATCGCTAGTGGACACCAGCGCGGTTTTCTCTGTGGAGTCTCTGTCTTTTAATAAATCCGCCAACTCTTGGCGTTCCTCTGCTGGGGCATGCACCTCGCCCACTTTCCCCCTCTTCCGGGCGTTCGACCCCTCTGTCCATCTTTTCCTTTTCTGCCCCGCTGACTGTGTGAGCATTTGCACGTGGCATGCTTTTGATGTCGTCTGATCGCCACAAACTTCTCCCACTCTTCCACCCTCGATTGGAAACTTCATTTTTAGGTGAAACAAAGAGATAACCGCCTTGAACGCCGTCAAGGCGGGCCGACCGAGTATGACATTGTACGAGGGTTTAGGCATATCCACCACTAAGAAACGTACCATCCTTGTTTTGTTGCCCGCCACTGTACTGCCAAGAATCAACGGCAGCTCTACATACCCCAGGGGCATGACCATCTCTCCTCCAAACCCAAACAGAGGAGCATTTGTCGGCTCAACATGAGCGTTAATTCCCATATTTTGGAGACATTCCTTGTACAAGATGTTTACAGCGCTGCCCGAATCCACGAAAATACGGTGAATAATGCAGCCAGCAATGTCTGCCGTGATGACCAGCGCATCATCATGTGGATACATTAATGTGCGTATATCCTCTGCTCCAAAAGTGATTGCCGGCTCCTCTGCCGCGCTGGTGACTTCCATGACCCTTTTAGGATAATACCCTGCTTTGACTGCTCTGACGACTTGCTTTTTAGCCCTATTTGATGTGGGCATCCCATTTTCCCCACAAATCATGTGAACTTCCCTCCTATATGGGGGGGGAGGAAGATTTTGTCTATCTGCCCCTTCTCTGCGATTATCCTGGTTATCATCGGGCCTGCGATCTCTGTTGTTGTTCCCCTGCTCTCGTCGCTGATCCCGGTTATTTCTTTGATCCCTCTGATCTCGTTGATCTCTCTGATCCCGCTGATCCCTCGGATCAGTCCTCCTCTGACCTTCATTTCCCCTGTCAATGAAGTGGTCGAGACATCCCTGGCGCACCAATAACTCCAATTGGTGCTTAAGATGTCCACAATATTTCGTGTAATGCCCGAAGGAATTGTGATATTCACACAACTTATTGTTAGGCCCTTCTTGCGGCGGCCCAGTCCGGTAGGTCCCCGGTGCCCTAAAGAACGGCTGATCCTTTATTAGATGAAAAATTTCTTCTTGTGGTTTAATCAAGGGCGTGTATTCGGTAAACCGTGTTACTTCATTCACTGTGCGCTGTTGATTAGATGGCATTCCTCCCTGGGGTGGGAGTACCCTAGGAGGCAACCCTCTGAATGGGGCCCTATCTTGCTGTCTTTGTCGTTCGGGTGCTTCCTCAGCTTTCTTGACTCTGTGTTTCTCATTTTCCACCTTCCTCGCCATTTTGGCGTCCTCCAACTGTAGATACCCCGGCAGCCTTGCCATGATGTCATCAAAATCCCTTGCTGGTCGAATTTGTAATTCATCAAAAAGATCCCTGGCCTGAGTCCTCTGACATAGGCACAGTTTTTAATTTGCGATTCTGCCTCTGGCACCTCCAGAGCGGCAAGGTTAAACCTTGCTGTGTACTCCCGAAGCGTTTCTCCCTGCTCCTGCTTAATATCCATCAGCGAAAGGGCTGACTTCCCTACCCTCCGTGAACTCGCGAACTGACGCAAAAAACGAGTCTGTAATTCTTCGAAAGAGTGAATGGAATTTGGGGGCAGCGTCCCAAACCATAACTGAGCTGGTCCAGTAAGGGTAGTGGAGAAGATCCGGCACTTGATGCCCTCCGTGTACATGTGCAACGTAACCAAACCTTCAAACCGATTGAGGTGTACCTCCGGATCGGTAGTGCCATCGTAATCCAGTGAGATGGGCTTGTAGCTTCTAGGTAAGGCATCTGCCAAAATATCGTCCGAGAAAGGGCTGCGGTTGTGGATCGGGTGGAACCTCGATGTCTTAGCCCTCTTGTCCCCCTTATGCCTCCCCTGTTCCCTTCCGTCCCTGGGTACTTCATGAGCGTGGCGCTTGTGGACTCTATATTCATGTCTGCCAGAGGAATATTCCGGCTCTCTTTCCTCTGACCTCTCTGTGTAGCGCGATTTTTCCGATCGATGGGACTTCTCCACCCGGTGCGATTTTCCTGACCTTTGTTCCCTGTCCTCCCTTCGGGATTTCTCCCTCAGTGATTCCTCCAGATCCTGGAGTTGATGTTTTAGCTGAGACACTTGGTTTTTTAGCCGAGCTTTCTCCCTCGGTCTCTCTTCCTCGAACACCAAAGAGACGGATTGACTATCAGACTCGTCAACCCTCTCCTTTCTCACCACACTGTTAAGTCTGACCCGGCTCCCCTCTGGTCTTCTTTCCACTTCCCTGTCAGCAGGGTCCCCTTGCACTTCCAGAGGCATCGCAGCTTGTTTGTTGATTGTTAGAGCGTTTACCTCCTGAGCAGCGGGAGGTGGGGCCTCAGTGCCCTGCAAAGTAGCCGTTCCCACCAGTGGAGCTACAGTGGGAACAGTGGACAACATGGGAGTTCCTAGTGCCTGACGCACAGCGGAGTAGTGAAGCAACGCCATCATCTGTTCCATCGACCCAAACGTGATCTGTCCTGCTCCAGACGCGGGAGTTAAGCATGGCATGTCAGATCCTGGAGTCACCAGAGCAGATCTCTGGAGGCTTGCATTCAACCCTGTCAACGGAGTGGCGGGGATAGCCTGAAACCCTGGTGGGGCAGTGAAAGTAGCATTGCCCTGTAGGCCCGGGAACAGTGAAGGTGGCATCTCAGTGGTGAGAGCAGCGGAGTCGAACTCCCTTTCTAGGTTGCGGTGTGCATCTGATGATCCCATGGTACCTACATGTAAGCAAAGTGAGAAAAGTTCCAAGGACAAAAGAACAAACCCTCCATTACCGATGGGATTCCCAATGTAAGAAATCCAATAAGAAATCCCGGCTTCCGGTGCAGAGACCGTTAAAAAATTCCCTTCCAAGTAATTCTACACTCGGGGAAATAAACCCAGAGTATAGATTGAGAAAGCAGAGCCCTCAATAAAACTTCAACAGACGCAAAATACCCAGAGATAAGTACAAACAGAGCAACCACCAAAAGATATGTTAGCCCGATTCATAAAACATGGTAACAAAAAGAATTATGTAAAATACTACCATAATATGAAAATTAGTCAAGGAAAACATGGAGAATACGAATAACAGTTTCCCCTAAATGAAGATCGCCCACAAAACAGCAATATGAATCTCACCATAACTAAGACAAAGCGTTTAATTATCATATTACTGAGGTAAATCCTTCGCATCGATGACAATAAATACTCTTGAGATCGAAGACTAACCACAAAACCCATAGATCCACAGCAAGAAACCTCAATATATCAGGAACAGAACAGAACTTTCAATTCAACCATCGAAATCGAAGATCAATCGCGCAAAACATGGAAAACGCCCATAAACCCCCTCCCTTAAACGAAAAACGTCTATAAGCCCCCAGCACAGAACTAACGTAACAAAAACAGATTATCGCCCCCGATTCAGCGATATAAAGCGAAGATTAGTCACCAAAACATAGGAAATAGTGGTAATTATCAATTGCAAACAAAGAATATCCACAGATTAGCAACGCGAACTCGAGCACAGCGGAAGCAAAGTATTAATTGGCGTATTATCGATGCAAACCCCTGAATTAACAGTAATAATCACACGCTTCACCGAAAACAAGATAAAACACGAAGATCACCCACAATTATCGCATTAACACGCAAAACAACCATATACAAGCACCATAAACCCAAAATATCGGGGATCCGTAAGGAAACGTCGAACATAATCGGAACAGAGCACCCAAATACGCTTTCCTCATGCAAAACAATAGATCGGTGAGTAAAATCTCAATTCTACAAGAGAACCCTTTATTCGCAGATAATTACACCAAACAAACGGTAAATAAACGTAAATTTCCCTTAATTCATGTTTTACGCCCGTCGCCACCTTTCCCCATGCACCCAAAACACACATCAACGCAGAGCTCAGCAAATTAACCACATATTAAACCAGAAAACGCCATTAAACGATTAAACATAGTTGGAAATCCAGATTATTCGGACCGACCGGTGCCAACGCCCGCAAATCCGATTGAATTCACAGATCTGCGTACGCCGGCGACCGTAATCTCACGTCTTAATTCAGTAGCTTTCCCACAGACGGCGCCAGTTGGTGTTTACGGAACCAACACCTAAATCTATAAAAGGAAACGTAAAATTCTACCTAGTCGAGAAGGCTGGAAAGAGTAAAGATAGTTGATCGGGAACCTTGCTCAAGAGAGAAAACAACTGTAGTATTCGAAAATATGAGATAGCGTAAAAAATAATACACGAGCTCGGGCCCTATTTATAGATTTACAAGCGGAGGGGTAAAATAGTAAAAACATCTTCGATGCATGCGTCCTGCGTGGTGGAAGGGTACGTTGGTAATTTCGATAATACGCGGGAGACCTTCCCGCGCGTTTATTGGCTCCTCTGATGGAAATGTCTTCTCTGGCGAAGGCGTCTTCTCTGGTGATATTGACATCTCTGGCAGGAGGGACTCTGGTAAACACGTTTTCTCTGTCATGAAGAACTCCTCTGGTAAACACGTCTTCTCTGGCAAGGGCGTCTCCTCTGGCGGTAATGACTTCTCTGATGGAGTTGACTTTTCTGATGACGATGGCTTCCCTGACGATGGTGATTTTTCCGGCGCGGATGATTTCTCTGGAGGAGAGGGCTCCTCTGTCAAGAATGACTTCTCTGGTGCGGATGACTCCTCTGGCTAGAGTCATTCCTCTGATGGATGAAATCCTTTTGGTATAAATGGTTCTTCTGACCCATACGGCTCCTCTGATGAGAGTGGTTCCTCTGATTTGTACTCTCTCCCTACTCTGCATATATTGCTCCTCACCACGGTGATATTATAATAAGCTAGTGAATGGCTTTTTTTCTTTTTACCTGGATTGAAGTATATTTATAAACACATTAATTATTTTGATGTTTGTAATTAGAGCAGTTGAAATCCAAACTATGTTGATCGTTGATATGGTAGTTGTGGGCTTGTGGCCTAGCCTCTAAAAAATATTTAAAACCAAAGTAAGTATCATTATCTCAATTACTATAATTTAAAAACTGATTTTTCTACGAACTTTTCTAAACACCTCATTGTTCAAACTGTTTATATCGTAGTACATGTATATTTCTAAAACAAAAGGAAAAAAAATCCTACATGAGTATATAACAGCTTATTAAGAATCAATCAAAGTATAGCATGATTTATCTTATTTACGTACAAGTTAATAAATCGATCATATTAGGGGACAAAATAAGTATTGCCATATTAAGGTAATTGATTGCGAGCCGCAAATATTATTCTTAGTTATAACGATGATGACGTTAAATATCAAATTTGCATCAAACTTTTACACTAGGAACTAGCTAGCCCATACATAAATATAGCCAATAACCGTCTCTCTTTTTTCGGCCAATTCATGTATATCTGCGTTTAAAGCTAGCCCAGAGAGAAGTGCTATATCACTAATCTTTTTGTGAATGACAAAAACTTGGTATGAGTTCTCCCTCGTCACGAGCTCTCCTAAATAAAGATAATTAACTCACCTTTGATTGAGCGTTTTTTAAAAATTGGAAAGAGATTCAATTAGTTGAATCTATTACTTATTGTTTAATTTGGGTAATGAATTAATTAACCATTACCCTTACTTGAGGGAAACTCAATCACCCAATTTATTATCCCTCAAAATAGAGAAGAAACAAAAAAATGGAATCTCTTACTAATGATTCATTTCCATTGTTAAACCAAATACTCAATATAAGTAATGATTATTGCTACAATTCCACTCCTTTATTTAATTTCATTCCCTTTCAATTACTCTACTTGAACCAAACGAGCAATTAAAGTTTTAGAATTAATTAGAATTGAAGCAAAATCGAAAAATTGGAGCCAACTGCTAGCCGACCGGCAAAGCCAAGCCTGATGTGAAGCCAAAAGCTAGTTCCTGCCAAGGCGAAGGCGACGCCGGAAAAACCTAAAGTTGAGAAGAAGCTGCACGCTAAAGCGGCAAGGACATCCAGTAGATCAAGTCGAGGAAGGCGGCAACAACACCTGTTAAGAAAGTTTCGACGGCAAAGAAGGCGTGACCTCGGTGAAAAAGGCCCCAGCGAAGAGCGTCAAGCCAAAGACAGTGAAATATCTAGCGAAGAAGACAGCAACGATGAAGAAGTAGAAATTTTCAGAAATAAGTTTTTGGATTAAGATGTTTGTTTGTAGGGGTAGTATTGCAAGCTTTCTAATGGTTATAGAGTGCGGTTGCTTTTGTGATATGATACAATAAATATATTTTTTGTATTATGCATGATACTTTAATGCATGCAAATGATACTTTAAAATGAAAAAATAAATGATAGTATTTTGTAAATGATAATTACAAATGACACTTTTAATAATAGAAATTGATATGTTTAATGTATGTAAACGATACTTCGTAAATGATATTTTTTATAAAATTAAATGATACACTTCATAAAAATAAATGGTACAGACGACACTTTCAACAAAAGAAAATGATATTTTTAATCCATGCAAATGAAACTTAATTTCAAATGGGCGAAGAAATGATATCTTACAAATGACACTTGTAATGACAGAAAATGATACTTTAATGTACTATCGTAAATGGTGTTTTTATGATATTTTATATAAAAATAAATGATATATTACAAATGTTATTTTTAATACAAATATAGACCAAAAATGGATCTGAAATTAAAAATAAAAAATAAAAAATTGTACACAGCTTATCACCTTTAAAAAAATTGGCCGAATGGCAACACACACGTCGCATCACCTAAGCTAATTAGTATTAAGGGGTGGTTCTCACTGTGCTCTCGAGCGCACAAAAGAGTCGACCACCCCTTTATGAATACATATAGTGAGCATAATTTATTATTTTGTTAATGTTAATATATTTTTATAAAATATATAAAAGTCAAATATTTATTTATTTTCTTTTTATTCATATATTTATATATAGTTTTAAATTAGGAGCTAGAGTGTAACTAATTAGTGTATATAAATATTTTCTAGCATTTAATTTTAATTTGTAAGTTAATAGAAATAATCATTAATTAGGTTACCTTATTTCATAATTAGAGAAAATATATTTTTAACTTAATTAATACTAATTGTTGATTAGACTTTATAATATTATAATAAAAGTTACTCCGTCCATCCATAAAAAAGAGTCTTATCTACTTCTTCTTTTATTTATAACATTATAATAAAGGTTACTCCCTCTATCATAAAAAAGAGTCTTATTTACTTCTTCTTTTATTTTAAACCTTTATTTGTAATTTTTATGGATAGCACTCATCCAGGGGGTCACCCATTTTGAAATTGCTCCAAGCCAAGCACGCTTAGCCTTGGAGTTTCTTTCATGTGGGCACCAGAAAAGAAGATGCATCTTGTTGGTATGAGTAGCACCTATCAAATCATTTAAACTCTCCTTGAATATGCAGTCTCATACCTGCATATTCTCGGAATCCCTCTCGTTCGGGTGTGTTCCGGTTCATCCCTGCGCCCCTCCGCTTGGAAGTCTTAATCGGAGTCGCTCCTTATCTGTGCCTCTTTTGCACCGGCGATCACTCCGCACTTCGTTCCCGGGCGTCACATGAATATTCATGTATATCAATGACTCAGTAAGGTTGTGACGCGTGATCGCCGGTACAAAAGAGGCACGGATAAGGAGCGGCTCCGATTAAGACTTCCAAGCGTGTTTTTCACTGTACGCTCAAGCGCTCCTTAATTTTTGTGTCGAAATTAAACGTGTCAAGATTTGTGGGATGGAGGGAGTATTATTTAGGAAGGACGAAAGTAAACATGAATATTATGATGAAAATTATCAATTATCTCCAAGTGCGAAGTATCAAAGTAAACGGTCAATTGCAAGTTAAAAAGTATTTTCAAGGTCAACCTTACTGAGTCATTGATATAGACTAGCCCACTGCTCAATCGAAAGTGAAATCTTGAAGCTGATTCAGTGAAAACACCCTCTACCTCTCTCTCATATGTCACGACAGTTCAGGTTATAAATCTCTGCTTGACTAAAAATTATAGTAAATCATAAATAATTTTCATAAATTTTCTTTGAAGTATATATAATTTTGCTGTAATAATATATGAATTCAGAAATTAAATTTTTCGTATTCGATCTATAAAATTCAAACTTAAAATTATAAATGTATCCAATAAAATGATAAATCCACCATAAATTTTTATGATCTAACGACCGACAATAGTTCTTATAATGTTTTAAAATGAGCTTTTAACTTGTTTTACTAAGTATATATTTAATTAAAGTATATAGTAAATAAGCAAACTTTTAAACCTCCAATCCCCGATAAACTTGAATTATTATGTAGTAACTTTTTTAGTATTAGACTTGAATTATTATGTAGTACTAATTTTTATTAACAAATTTTATATTTATAGTTATATTATGTCTCGACAATTAAAAAATATGATTATGTCTCTGTTCGCTGTGAAATTAACTGCATTTGGAAAAAAAAATCCTCTAAGATTCAAATGCAGGTGCTGCATTCATCTATCAACATGACGCATTTATCGTAGATCTTCATGATCGGAGTGTTGAAATTAGTTCTCCCGTTCTCATCTTATTTAAAAAGTCTCATTTGAATACACACACACAAATTTCATTTCCCCTATGGTTCTCAATTAGTTTGTATTGCAATCGGTTGTGGCTAAAATATTAATTCAAATTTTTTTATTGTGTCGAGAAGGTGGAAAGCATTAATATGATATTTGGATCCAACAATTATATAGTGGCATATTTCTCAATGAATTTGTGTTGTAACTTGTAACTAGTTATGAGTTGAGAAATTGGAAAGCTTTAATATGATCTTTAGATCCAAAAATTCTATCATCAAGTGAGAAATATGTGGGGAATGAATTTCGTATAAAAAAGATAAATTTAGTGGGAAAAAAGCATGGAATTTGCGGGAAACCCTATAAAATTAATGCTTAAAGTTCATGTATTTACACGCGAGTAACTCGAATAAATAATTAAGACCGTTGGTTGATTATTCTATGTTGACAGCTTCGACGGACAGACACATCAGTAAATTTCATAGGAAAAATAAAATAAATATAAAATTCGTATATTTAAATTAAAAAAAAAATTAAATTTGTGAAAACATGTGTATTTATACACAAATTAGCCTTAATTTTACGTAAAACAACATTTCCAAATGTGTGATGATTTAGAGTTGAACAAGACACGCCACGTGGGCATAATATTACTAACCAAATACATATGTGTCGAGCACATAAAAATACGTATGTGTTGCAATATATACATATCAATCGGTGCATATAATGGATATATATAGTTTAAGAATTTAAAAATGGATGATAACACATGTCATACCTCGTTGATAGACGTTCCACAAATTCAACTATACGTCACATCGGTTTCAATGTCAATCTCTAAAATTTTAGAAACGGTGATTAAAGGCGCTAGCAATAATAGAATATTTTGAAATGTTAGTTCATTAAAATATAATGGTCTCAATTTTGATTTGGTATCATCTACATATAAATAGACAACTGTCACAATAAATGTAACATGGCTTGTTAGATAGGGTTATTCATTAATTAATAAACCGATTTTAGACTTTTTTGCACCCCTTTTTAATTGAGTTAGGCCGGGAAGACTTGTACTCGATTTGGTTAATTTCTGCTGTTTATTTAGCGACGCATCTCAACTGGAACATCGAAAAATAATAAAACAGCCTTCGTTCATGGTGGTTTTCAAGTGTCTTCTCACACGATGTAAAATTTACTACTCCTTGTATAATAGGTAATGTTACTTCATGCATGTTAATTAATTAATACTATAATTAGAATAGAAGATCAAACGTCTTTTAAAATAAAATTCCGAGTTACTTACTCCCTCCGTCCCACGAATTTTGACACGTATTTATTTTTGAGTCGTTTCACAAATATTGACACATTTCTAAATAAGGTAATAATTATTAGCTTCTCTCTCCTACTTTATCACTTTTATACTTTATTAACTACACATTTAAAACACTAATCTACAACTCCTTAATTTTCGTGACGAAACCAAACGTGTCAATATTCGTGGGACGGAGGGAGTATATTAATTGCGACTGCCTTCTACTCTTCTAAATAATTAATATATGTAAACAGATCGTTGTATTTTTAAATAATTCCAATTTAGACGAATTGACCCATACCATAAAATGGTCCGGTTATTTTGTTCCAGTGTTAAAATTGTTACTTTAATAATAATTGTGATGTAAAATTGATTATAAAACTATAATTTATATTTATTATTAAATTTGAGGCTTATAATAAATTTATAAGCATATACCCCAATTATAGAATAATCCACTATTAATTAAAAAAAATGTTAACGATAATTATATATCGCAATTACTCCCTATTTAGTGGGGGATGAAATTAATTTTGGTATGTGATGGGTTGTTGAAATCTTTCAGCTGGCGAGGAATTCGTGTGTTATCTCCACTAAGGCATCAATCATAGACATAGTACTCGACATGAAGCTAATACGGATTACGGAGGCTCATACGAGAATCAGCCTTCGTAGCTCTTACCAATTGTATACATTGACGTCACTTGGCGCACGTTTACTTTGCATGATTAATAAAATATATGATTAAGTATTTTTATCTTCAAAAATAAACTTACTTTAATCCTATATTTTCAATGGGATAAGTTTCAAGCAAAATTAGTTTGAATGATAAAAATAATTAAAGGCCTTGGCCCTTGGAATATTCAAAGTTTCAATCCATCAAAATAAACAAAAGATTAGCCTTATTATTTTTATCTATCAAGGCTAATCCTCCAAAGTGAATACCCCTTAATATATAACACTACGTCTTTTGTCTCAAAAAATAAAAAATAAAAAATTGAGGCTTATTAAATCATATACCCTGCTTATGGAACAATCCATTATTAATTTAAAAATTGAAAATAAATGCTAACGATAATTAAATAATGTAACTGGATAGGCCAAGTGACTTAAATATGATTAACCTTCCTTAATTAATTGAGGTGGTCTAGGGTACACTCAGGTTGATCCGTACCCAGGTTGATCTGTACCCAAATCTTGACCTGTATCATGACTTAAATTGTGTAAATGACATTATTCGATTATACAAATGACACAGCGTATAAATGACACTATTCAGAAATATAAATGACACTTCCTATGTTGACACTATAAGATTGTAGATGACACTATAATATTTTAAATAACACTATAAGATTGAAAATGACACTATAACATTTTAAAATATTACAGTGTCATTTATATAATTGAATAGTCTCAATTATAAGCAGTGTCATTTGTATAACTGAATAGTGTCATTTACACGATTTGAGTCAGGATGCGAGTTTGGATTTACATGCGGATCAATTCGAATGTACAATACACTCGGGTGTACAGGAAATTCTGTACAATTAATTATCTGAAATCCAATATTCTTAATTTCTATAGGGCTCCCTTAATTTACAACTATGTTGCATAGGTGCGGGGGTGCGGATGCGGGGGCGATACGATACGAGTACGGGGATACGGGTTTCTAAAAAATTATAGGGTGCGATTCGGCAAGGATACATCTAATTATTAAAATTTTATTATATATAATGCTTATAAAATATATACAATTTAAATTTTCTTAAATTAATTATATGTAATTTACATTTTATTTTACTCAAAAGTTAAGCATTTTCAATTATATAAGTTAATTGGGCAACAATATAACGATTCAAATATTATTAGTCCAATAAAATTATCAAAATCAATCTTGTGTAGGCCTTTCGTGCATGAGATACGCGAATTTCGCCTATGAAATTTGCGAATCCGGTTTTTTTTATAAATTGTTTTAAAAGATACGCCACGTGGCGAATCGGGTGCGAATTCGACGAGAATCCGAGAGAATCGCACCCCAAAAGAATCCGATTCGCCGTACATGCTAATTTTTGAAGAATCCGTGCATCATAGATTTACAATGACAAGAAATATGTTGGATACAAAATTGAGGAAATATGGCCCAATAAATACCAGCGGGTATAAAATGTTTTGATTTCTATACATATTCGTAGAACCTTATTTTTTATATTATTCAGAAAGATCGTAAATTAATATTTCTTCTATCTCAATTAATTTGATTCGTATTTTATTTTTGAGTCGTCCCAATTAATTTGATGCATTTCTTTGTATGACTATTCTTTTTATTTGCCTTTTACTTACTTAAAATATTAAATATCGATTTTTTTAAATCACGTGCTCAAAATTTTTATCTCAAATTAGTCGAAACGAAGGAATCAAGTTACTCGAAGGAAGTATATCTCAAAGTCAAAGAAAAGCCCGTGGTCAAACAAATCAATCTATTTAATCTACGTATCATGCATTAATATCATGCATTAATCTCTATCTATATATAATAGAAAAACATATTCAAGCCACCACTTATTCTTTATCCTACATGAAAATTCTATGAATTTTTAGTTGTATTTTTTTACATCCACAATTTATACATTCTTAATTTCATATTCTATTTTCAATAATAGTTATTGCATATTAAATGAAACTTGTGCATTTATTCATGAAAAGCATGCATATGTATAAATTATATATTATACCATCATATTTGTAACAAATTATATTTATAAACTTAAACGAGATCAGCTATTTAATCAAATTTGATATATATGTATAAATAGGAAAACATATCCAAGCCACAATATATAACGATTCTCCATCCTACATGAGTATTCTATAAATTTTCGCTCTTATTTTTCTAAAACCCATAATTTATGCATTCTTAATTTCATTTTTTTTCAATAGTTATTGCATTAATTAATTGCAACTTATGCATTTATTGATGACATTTATGTATAAATTATTATATTTAATATGTGCATTTATTCATGGCAACCTATGTACTCTATAAATTATTGTATTATCATATTGGAACACACACACACACACAAAATTCATGACATTTATTAAATATTTCGCAATTTCACAAAATATTTATTTTTCTACTAGTTCTCATCCCAAATCCATACATATATAATTAATGTATGGATTTGGGACGAGAACTAGTAGAAAAAAAAAATTTAATTGAATTTGAGACAATTACGAGTATATAAATTTTAAATAGGTCCGAATAATAATCTATATGACTATGTGAAATTTTTGTAAAATTACCTCTTAATCGAGTTTAAGACGAGTATAAATATATAAAATAAACAAACCTTAATTGATGTACACCTACGTAGTGTCTCATGCATTCTAATTGGATTTATCTCGAGTATACCGTATACGTAGTATCTCATGCATTCTAATTGGATTTATGTTAAATACTCATTTTAATATTATTAATTCATTCATTCTAATTTTTATTTATTTAATATTCTCAAATTTTCCTTTATTTAAGAGTACATACTTTGAAAAATTGGAATCTTGTTATTATTTTCTTATAAAACTTCATCAATTGAAAATTTAAACAAAAACATGTTTACATGTAATTAGGTAATTAACGAGTATCAATATATGAGTTTAAGATGTGAAGATATAGTATAATTACTTTCTAATTGAATTTAAGAGATGTCTGAGGAGCCCAAAATTTTTTTAGGCCCATAACTTTGACTGTTTTGTAAATGTAGAACAAATTTTTTCGGGCTTGTAATTGAAGGACAAATTTTCAAAAATTGAGCATAAGTAGGATAAATTGAGCCCGAAAAATCAATTTGTCCTGCAATTGCAAGCCCAAATTTTTTTGTCCTACATTTGCAAAATGACCAAAGTTATGGTCCTTAAAAAAAGAGAGAGAAGAAATATTTTTTTTTAAAAAAATTAATCTTTAAATAAATATAACTTTTACATTTCAAATAAAATATTTACATAAAATATATCAAATTAAAGCTCTTATTATGATCTTTAATTTGATATGCATATTAAATATTTTGAGTGGCAATTTTGGAGTAGCAAAATATTAAATTTTTTGTCACGCAAGAAAAGAAAATATAGGGGAAGAAAAAAGGAAATAAAATAACCCTTAAAAAGACAAGATTTCAATTTGAGTGGGAAACTTGGAGTTATAATAAAATTCAAGGTTTATTTATAAACTATATTTTTTAATTTTTTTTATCTTTTAATGATTTTGTTTTATTTCTTTCTAAAATTGTAAAATTCAACTAATTATAAAATATGTAATATGCATATCAAATTAAAGATCACAATAAGAGCTTTAATTTGACATATTTTATGTAAATATTTGATGTGAATTGTAAAAGTTATATTTATTTAAAGATTAAAAATTTAAAAAAAAAAATCTTTCTTCTCTCTCATTTTTTAGGTCCGTAATTTTGGTCATTTTGTAAATGTAGGACAAAATTTTTCGGGCTTGCAATTGCAGAACAAATTGATTTTTCGGGCCTAATTTGTCCTATTTATGCTGAATTTTTGAAAATTTGTCCTATAATTGCAAGCCCAAAAAAATTTGTCCTATATTTGCAAAACATCCAAAGTTACGGGTCTAAAAAAACTTTGAGCTCGATATACGAGTATGCAATTTTCTAAACATATCAAAACATTAATCAACATGCATAGGTGGATTTTTCTCCATTTTTTATTTTATTTTTTGTTTTATATAATAAATTCAATTTGCGATGCTTAAATTTTTATTGAGATGGATAATATTTATTGTAACAACCTATATTTTATAAATTTAAATGTGTTTAACTATACAGTTAGAGACGAGAATGTATAGTTAAACTACTTTTTAATCGAGTTTGAGATGAGAACGAGTATGACTTTTTTGCATTTTCTATTCTTATTTTATATTATATACACAATTTATGAATTAATACTAATTCATATATTATAATTTTTATTTATATATTCTCCAAATTTCCTTAATTAAAGAGTGCATATGTATCTTAATTATTTTTCATTTTTTATACTTGGAATTGTGTATCAATTTTTTATGAGGTTTCATTGATTGAAAATCTAAATAAAAATATATTTATGTGTTTGAGTAATTAGTGAGTATTAATTTATGGGATTCGGATGAAAATAGATAGTAAAATCACTTTTAATCGGATTTGTAATAAGTACGTGCATATAGATAAACTTTTTAAACATATTTAAAAAATAAAATCAACAAAACATGCTTTTTAACCTATTTTTATTATAATTTCTTTTTGTCTTCTAAAACTTCTTCTATTGAGTTGTCGAATGCTATCATATTGAAATAAAGTACTATTAATTTAATTTTTAAATGTATATTTATAATTTATAACGTAAATTAATTTCCCATCAAATATCCACGGACTAATACTCAGTAATAATATTAATTAATAGTATAATGAAAATGTGGTAAACTTGTAGCATAGAACCAGATACCTATGAGAAAATGGCAGTATAGTGGTCAATCAATTTTCGTGATGGACCATTATAGGTGGGCAATGAGCTAAGGGAAAAAAATTATCCCCGTGCGCAATTAACTAATTCATGTGGCTTGCTGATTCGTAAATACTAGGGTTTTGTGTATGATATAAATTAGGGAAAGTCACACACAATAACGAGTTGGTGGAAGTTGAGAGATTCAATTAGTGTTTCTAAGTCCAGGGTCACATGTTTCCCCAACTCTTTAATAACACCATATAATCTCCATCCATCAAACCAAAGATCCTAAATAGAAAATAGAAAACACAAAAAATAAAATAAAAACCACACACTATTTATTTCTACTCCATTTCTCCCTCTATCCAGCTAGCAGAGATTTTGGAGATGAATCTTGCTGTCGCCATGTTATTCTACTGCCTCTCTCTCCTCTCTCTACTCTACTTGATATGGAGATTCGTGGACGGCAAGAGGCACCGCAACTGCTACATCCTTGACTACGAGTGCTACAAGCCCACGGACGACCGGCGGCTGAGCACGAAATTCTCCGGCGAGGTGATCCGCCGCAACAAGCACCTGGGCCTCAACGAGTACAAGTTCCTCCTCAAGGCCATCGTCAGCTCCGGCATCGGCGAGGAGACCTACGCGCCCAAGATGGTGTTCGAGGGGCGCGAGGCGTCCCCGTGCCTCCGCGACGGCCTGCTGGAGATGGACGAGTTCTTCCACGACAGCATCGACAAACTCCTCCAGCGCAGCGGCATTCCCCCCGCCGAGATCGACGTGCTGGTGCTCAACATCTCGATGCTGGCCACCGTCCCCTCCCTCTCCTCCCGCATCATCAACCGCTACAAGATGAGGGAGGATGTCAAGGTCTACAACCTCACCGGCATGGGCTGCAGCGCCAGCCTCGTCTCCGTCAACCTCGTCCACAGCATTTTTCAAACCCGCCGGAACACCCACGCGCTCCTCGTCACCTCCGAGTCCCTCAGCCTCGGCTGGTACACCGGCAACGACCGCTCCATGATCCTCGCCAACTGCCTCTTCCGATCCGGCGGCTGCGCCATGATCCTCACCAACAAACCCTATCTCAAGGAGAAGGCCATGTTCAAGCTCAAGACCCTCGTGAGGACTCACCACGGCTCCAGAGATGAATCCTACGACTGCTGCATACAGAAAGAAGACGACAAAGGCTTCATAGGGTTCCACCTCGGCAAGAATCTGCCCAAGGCCGCCACGCGCGCCTTCGTCGACAATTTGAAGGAGATGGCGCCGAGAATCCTCCCCATGCGCGAGCTCCTCCGCTTCTCCGCCCTGCTCCTGATGCGCAAGGTGCGGCAGAAGTGGAGCAAGGCGGGGCCCGGGGCGAGGCCGCTGATCGACTTCAAGACCGGGGTGGATCACTTCTGCCTGCACACGGGGGGGAAGGCGGTGATCGACGCGATCGCGCAGAATCTGAACCTGAGCGAGTACGACGTGGAGCCGGCGAGGATGACGCTGCACCGCTTCGGGAACACGTCGGCGAGCAGCCTCTGGTACGTGCTGGCGTACATGGAGGCGAAGGGGCGGCTGAAGAAGGGGGATAAGGTGTTCATGATAAGCTTTGGGGCGGGATTCAAGTGCAACAGCTGTTTGTGGGAGGTGATGAGGGATTTGAACGGCAGGGGGAATGTGTGGACTCAGTTTATTGATAACTATCCCTTGAAGAATTTGGCCAATCCTTTCATGGAGAAGTTTGGATGGCTGCATAATGAGGATCCCGATACCTTCTTTGTTCCTGATGATTATGAAATACCCGATTAATTCATTTGCTTTTTTTTCCTTTTCTTATATCATCATTCTTGCCCTAATTAATTTTGTTTTGTTTGTTTTCTCTCTTTCTATTGGAGGTTTTACTGGTGTTGATGCATACACTTGGATTTAAAGTGGAAGATACAATTGTTGTTTGGACCTCAAAACTTGTATCCTATTTCAACATGTTTATTATACGATTAACGATGCAAGAATGGTGCCGTCTCTTACTACTTATATGTATATTTTCTCCCTCTCCATCTCTATCTATATCTCTATGTAATATGTATATATTTCTAAATTTGTTATTAGAGTAACTATTACTTTTCTATACGTTTCATGTTTCACACTTTCTGTGTATAAATAAATTATACATGCCGGACAAGTCATGATGTATATATATAAACACACACATATATATACACACGCACACACATATATACACACGCGTGGATCAAATAACTCTAAAATCAATCTAATCTATTAATCTTTTATTTAATCTATTGCCATAAAAAACATTAACATTAAAAAAACATTATTACTATAGTATATAATTAAAAACTACTCCTTTCGTCCCATAAAACATGCATGATATGGGACAACACGAATTTTAAAAATCTTGTAAAGTGTAGTGTGAGCGAAGAAATGACTCACATTGATTTTGATGTTTGGTGGGAAAATATTACTATAAATGGAATATACATATTTTTATGGGACGATCGAAAAAAGAAAAATACAAATGGAGTATTAACATAAAAGAAGCATCAACTTATATGTATATATATAAAAGTAGATGGAGTAATTTTGAGTGAAGAGGAGATTAGAGAAAGAGAAGCAATGGATGAGGCACAGCACAGTAGAAAATTTATGAGGAGAGTCGTTGGATCTAATTCGATAAGAATGAATGCAGAAAGTAATAAATTGGATGGTGCCACGTAGGCCTAGCTAGCTGGCTCCTCATGGATAATTAACATTAACATAATTTTTGAAATCAAAGGAGGCCTCGGATCCATGTTAAGGTCAGAAAAGGACATTTTACGTCGATTTTTAATTTGGTGCACTTTTTACCCGACTATATTTATTATTCGACACCCACCAATGCATGTACAACTTACATAAAGTGGTCGAACAAAACTCTTTTTAAACCGGTTTTGATTGGATGTCTAACGCTCACATCTACAGATCTACTATCCGCCCCAGATTTCATTAGCTCTACTCCTACTTTCTTTATATATATATATATATATATATGGTCCACAAACAAAATAAGTAAATAATTAAATAAATATAGGGTGTTTGTTTATGAAATGATCTAGCTATATCTATTTACCGAGATAAAAGTTAAAACTACTCCGAGGGCTTTTACGACCCACGAAAAAATGGGAGCGCCGGAGGTATTAATATTTTTTAAATGATTTAATTGCTTCGTACATTTGATGATTACATGCGTAATCTTATTAACAGCTCTTGTTTTTTTGGTACAATTATTAACCGCTCTTGTTGATGGCGCTTTTACATAAGAATTTGAGACAAATTAATAAATGAAAGTATCAATTTTCAGATAATAAAGATAAAAAATATTCATAACTATAAAATAAAAAAAAGATACTCCTATTTTTTATATGAAATTACATAATTATCCTTGCACATAAAAAATAGTAAGTGTGATTATTTTTGTATTAGCGGCTCTTTTTATTTTTGAATTTAAATACTTCAATAGATCTCTAAGAAACTTTTCAAAATTGAAGTTATTTAAGTTATACTTACATATAATTAATTATGCCGCATGCACGAAAGACTAAATAAGCTTACTTTTTTTTTTGATAAATTACACAAATAAATAAAGAAATTTAAAGACCATACAATAGTGAACTCGAGCTCAAAACCTTTGGCCTTAGGCATTAACCCCTTACTGCTTGACCAACACTCGCACACAAAAAGCTTACTTTTATGATGACTGAATGTGTGCTATTTCGGGAGAAATTGATAAGGAAAGTGTTGCTATAAATGATTTTGTTTCAAAAGATTCGAGCATAACAACACTTTTGAAGTGAATATCTTAGTTTTCCCATCTTTATCATGCAATTTGACAAAAAATGGAATAAAATATTTTTTTATTTAATATATATTTTTATGTTTTTAATTATTAATAAAGAGCCTAATTTTATGAATTTGCCTGTGTTATCTTAGCTCTGCGCCCATTCATAAATATCTACCGACTATCATCTTTATATTTAACATTGTGGCATGATTAAGAGGAGCAATGCGGTTCATTTTTTCAATAAACAATGTGTCCCATAATATTATGGGAATTTGTTAAATAATAATATGATGATATAACGAAAAAGTTGACTGATCTACAATATTCGTTAAATAAGAAACAAATGAAATGAAAAAATAAAGATATAAAGATTTATTAAAACTAAAAAACTGTACATATTATTAATCTAATAAAGTAAAAAACAAAAGTAGAAAAGAATCCAATAATGTATTTCGGCATAATAGTATTAATATATATAATTGGCGGGTAGATTGGAATTAGTATTGGGATGTAAATGAAGGTATATAATGAGCAACTACTGTGCTCGAAATCAATAAATGTCGTGACAGACATGACTCGCCAGCTTTCACATGACAACATTTAGTGTGGATGCGTTACCATCCTAAATTACTCATAGACTCCTCCCAATTCCCATATATATGGAGGAAAATGCTCCACTACTATTTAATTTCATCTCCAAATCGAGTGCTTAGTTTCATAATTATATATTCTGTGTTAGCTAAAAAATAACAAATTTAACGGATAGCCAAAAGAATGCGAGAATGATTTGAAATTCTGAAATTTTGTACTTTTTTATGATATTATTTTCACTTTTGTCATTTGATTCGTCCACAATATCATTTTCATGTTCATTTATAATAGTATGGTCCACAAAGCTTCACTCACAACATAGTGGAATTAACCCAATTAATTTCCACTTTTTTTTATAGGTAAATAAGATAAATAAAAATGAGTACAAGGAGTACTCAACCCAAAAAGAAAAGTGAGACACTACTATTAGGACAGAGGAAATATTATACACCACTTTTTTAAACTCGTGTCGTTCACAAAGTGAAAACAATATCGTGGACGAGGGAAATATTAACTTTGCATTGCGTGTGCGTAGTTTGTATTTCGTAGATTGTAAACTTTTACAACGAGATGTTGTATGTATTTATAGACTAAAAACATTAAGAATCCTAATAAGAATAAGACTTTGCTTGTGATAGAATAGCACTAAAACTCGTCAAATTCTTTCATGCCTTCAAATCGATCTCTATTGTGCCGAATATGCAACCTCTTTAAGATAGCTTCGAATCTTATTAAATTAGAATTGTAGTCGAGCTGGCCGCGCTGTTATCGACTGAATTCTGTTGAATTTGCTTCAATACGTCGATTTTTAAGAAATGCATACTTTTATCCTCGTCAGCTAGTAATTTGCAACATTATATTCTGAATTCATTAATGAGTAACCCAAAGCATGCTCTCTTAACCCACTAGAGCACAATAATTGATGAGGACTAAATCCTTCATCAGTGTTGTGCTTAACAATATTGAAATATCTCTCTCAATTGTTATTATTATTATTAAGTAAAGATTACCAGCGCAGGTTTAACTGAAGGCTTTGGATAATATAGAGAAGATTCGCCTGCGCAGATAAAACGAAGTATGAAGGATGCGTGCCTGCGCAGTCAAGAGAACCCGAAGCGTCTGTGAAGTCAAGAAAACCCGAAGCGCCTGCGCTGAAAACTCATCTCAGAAGCTAGAATCATTGTAATAAGAGCCTAAGGCCGTTTATTAGAGTTCATGGCCCAAAGACCTTTAGTTTCATACTTGTGCTTATAAATAGAAGGTCTAGCATTAGAGTTAGGGGATTCATTTTTTCTTAGTTCACTTGTAATATGTAAATACTCTCGATATAGGAAAAACACTCGAAGATCTCCCGTGGATGTAGGTCTTGATGGCCGAACCACGCAAATATTGTTTCGTTTATTACTTTATAGTTAGGGTGAAGTTTTATGTTCCATCAATAATGTATTTGCTAATAAATAAATTCTTATATTTAATTGTCACCAATTGAATATATATATAGGGAGTGGATCATGTAGATCCACTGCTTTATACTAGTATATAGTTCCTAGCGCTTCTCCACATATTGCTGGCATGTGGCGCATTAGGAGCGCGCCACGTGGCAGCAGCCTTCCAAGGTCTTCCAGGCCAAAAACGCGGAGGGGTAAAATGGTCATTTTGATTTTTTTTTTATTACCGAAAATCCATTTTTCCCCTAGGTCATCGTCAAAATTATGCATATAATTGAACACCAATATGCATAAAGGTAAACGCAAATATGCATGACGATGGATAGAATTATGCATGGAAAAGTATCAGTGTGTGACCCGTTAAGTGACCAAGTGCTACCTGACGGTGTCGCATAGTATTATGTATATAGTTCAACACGAATATGCATAAAGAAAAATATAAATATGCATAACATTACACACAAATATGCATAGCATTTTTCGATAGCGAGAGACATCAGATGGTTTGCATACTGATACTTTCCTATGCATATCTGAGTTTATGTTTATGCATATTGGTGTACAATCATATGCATAATTTTGACGACGGCCGCAGGAAAAAAATGGATTTTTGGTAAAAAAAATATAATAAAAAATAAAAAAAATAATCAAAATGACCATTTTACCCCTCCGTGTTTTTGGCCTTGGAAGCCCTTGGGAGGCTGCTGCCATGTGGCGCGCTCCTAGCACGTAGCGCGCAACGTACCTCCATTGTGTGGTCCAAAATTTGGACCTATATACCATGGGGAGAGTGGATACTACATGATCCCAACCCTATATATATGTGTGTGCGCGCGCGCGTGTAGAGAATATATGTAAAAATTTCAGCATAACAAATTCATTTTTAGTATTTTACACTCAAAACTTACACTTAATGTTCTACTACTAATTTATTTCAATTAACTAATTACATATCTTAAATATTTACATATCGTATCCACATACTACTCCATCTGTGTTAATTATATAAGATGATTGAAATATATACATAAAAAAATGGAAAAGAAAATATACAAGTAATTTTTTTAATTAGAATGCTCGTATTTGTTATTTAATGACAAATTAATGCTAGAGTCAACAAAATAATTAAATATAAATATATTACTAAATGAGTGAAAAAATAAAACATTTTATAGAACGAACATGTATATTTGGAACATCCAATAAAAAAATAAGACTATATATAATTGAAATGAAGGTAATATAATTAATCATATTATGCTTAACCATTTAGGATATGTTCTTTTTTATAATAAATTTATCATGCGAAAAAAAATTATCCCTTTAAATTTTCTATTCATTTTCCCTCATTTTCTACAAAAGATGATTTCGTCATTTTCATTCCTACTTTTCACTTCAAGGAGGGATAATATTATCACATCAAAAATTTATCCCTCCTTGAAGTGCAAAGAATGAATGCAAAAGGTGAAATTTTATTTTGTAGAAAATGACGGAAAAGAAATGAGGCATTTAAAGGGAGATTTTTTTATTATTATTTATTTTCATGATAAATTTATCAATCAAAGAAAACACACCCTAATAATCAATTTTTTGATTACCTGTGTTGTTGATCAGGGGTAAAAATTAAAGATATTATCTAAATTAATTAGTAATATCTCTTTGATATTTTACTCTATTCAATTTATTTTTAGTTGCTCTTAAATTTGTAACCGTTTTATTGTCGATAATATCTCTTTGATATTTCTATGTTATTGTTATATTGACTTTAATTGAATTATATATGAACCATAATGGCCCTCCTCTAACATAGATTTAACTATATTTAGAAATTATAATTAAAATAAGAGTGAAAAGCAAGGTTCCATCTAAATAAAAATATAGTTTTTCATAGTTTGCAAGGCATTTGCATTGACTTTCGATGTTTATTACGACTCTATTTCAGTTTTCCAAACTTATTAGGTTACTTAATGTTGGAATTAAATCGATCCCTTAAAATGGGCATCAAATTATTGAAGCGACATGACCCAACGGGCAACGTCTATATCAATTCATTCAAGTCGAACATTTGGAGATAAAAGAGTTGAATATATATATATACTAGCATTTGCATCCCGTGCAATGCACGGGAAAATATTTTTTATTTTTTATATTTATATAAAAATTAATACTAATTTAATTATCATACTCATAAATATAATAAAATTTAATTTTAACTAAATATATTTGAATTGAATATTAAAAAATTTAAAAATAATAAGAATTTACAATTATAAAATTTGATATTATGAAAGCAAAAAAAGTAAAAAAAATAAAAAAAATACTAATAAAAAAATTAAAAATATATTTTTTTTCAAAAAGATGAGAAATGCGAGAAAAAATTATAAAATTTTAATATTTAAACAAATTTAATTTTTATATTTAAATCAAATATTTACATAAAACATATCAAATTAAAGCTCTTATCGTGATCTTTAATTTGATATGCATATTAAATATTTTATAATTAATCGAATTTCACAATTTTGGTAAGAAATAAAACAACAAATAATAAGTTAAAGAGATGAAAAATAAAAAGAAAAATATAGTTTAAACATAAACCTTTAATTTTATTATAACTAATTTTTATTTAATTTTATTTTATAACAACATATTAGTAGTTTATTTGTTCAGTTGACCGTGGATTGTATAAATTCATTTGAATGGTTTTTTGTCTAATTAATTAATATATAATAGATTTGGTTTAATTAGTGAACGTGTGAAATGAATGGGACGTGAATAATATATTTATAACCTTCATATTAAAAGTATTTTCAAAATTGCCATTGAAATCAATTTCAAATTGATTTGAAATCAATTTCTAATTGAAAACTGCTGTTTTAATATAGTATAGATATATGTCAATTGAATCGAACAATTTGACGTCCACATAAATTTAATATTCTATGGGAAACACACACACACACACACTAATTTGCAATAAAGAACAAGGCCGCTGTCCTGGTTGGCGTATGCATCTATGACCATCTATCTGTTTTAGTTATAATTGTGAGGTTGAAAATTATATAATTGTTCGTCATTATGGCCCATCTCTCCAACTACTTCAATATGGGCTTCACCATCTCCCATTATCCATAGAGTGAGAGTCTTATTTAGTTATTTTAGAATAAAATCTTATTTGTTTTTTTTTAAGAAATACCTTATTTAATTTTATAAAAAATATAATTTAAATTTATGAAAAATATTATTTATATTTATGTAAAATTTTTATCAACGAATAGAAAGTGCTAAACTCGTATTTGCTATTAGGAAAACTCTTATTTACTCTTGAAAAAAGTCTTATTTTATTTTATGAAAATATTGTTGACAATTCAAGCAGAACTCTTATTTAAAATAAAAGGTTTTATAAGTTTATTTGATACGAAGAAAAGTCTTATTTGCTCTTAAAAAAAGTCTAATTTGATTTTATAAAAATATTATTTACATTTAAGCAAAAAGTCTCATTTATGAATTAAAAAGTATAAAAGTTTTATTTGTTATTAAGACAAGTCTTAGTTGATTTTATGAAAAATCTTATTTGCTTTTTACGAATAAGAAGTCTTAAAGTATTATTTGCTATTAAACAAAAAGTCTTATTTACTGTTAAGAAAAGTCTTATTTGATTTACATTTAATAAAGTCTCATTTACAAATAAAAAGTCAAATCTTATTTAATTTTTTGAAAAGTCTTATTTATCTTTAAGCAAAGTCTCATTTATAAATTAAACACCTTAAAGTCTTGTTTGTCTCATAACAAGTGTCTACTTTCTAAAAAAGGAAGTAGGCTCTATCATTTTTTATTTTTTTACCTTTTAATCATCTCCACCTAAATTCTACTCCTCTTATAAAATAAAAGTAATCTCCACACTTTTTATACTTTTACTCTTTAATCGTTCTCACCTTAATTTTTGTGCCAAAAAAAAGTAGACACTTGTTATGAGACGGATAAAGTAATAAATAGATATACAATTTAAAAAATACTTGGTTTGATAACAAAATAACTAAAATAATAAAATTTGAAGAATTGTCTGAACTACTGAATTTTGTGGCCAAACAAAATTCAAAGGGAGATTTTGGGTAGAAATCAATAAGAGAAAAGCCACGGTTGTGACAGTAGGTAAGAATTTTTCAGCTGCATATGTTTTCTAAATCTGTCAGAATAATATTTATCTTTTTTTTTTCTTTCTATATTTTATTTTTATTTTTTTAATGACATAATAAAGCGTACAAATCGGTTGAGCATTAAATTACGTATCCAAATGCAAGCAGAGCCAGTCAGCCAGATACGACTTCAAAAAAGACTATTAGTCTTCTTCATGTTTGGGACCAAAATTTCAATTCGTGTAATCTTCGACCACTAATTGACTAAATTAATTTATAGGTGACGCTCGTAAATTGTTCCTCATTGTATGAATTGAAACCTGACCTCACTATCAATAGCAATCTATTTAGATTTAGAGACACATTTAAATATCTTTGGATAAATGGTGTTGCTGTCCTAATTAAAATTAGGCAATTATAATTAATAATTTCAAATTGGATTTAATTAGAATGAATGCAAGTCAATTTGAATTAAATTATTATTTTTTTATCTTGAGATAATTAATCAATTTGAAGTAATCGAAGTTGACATTTAATTTTTCAGTGCGTAAGAGTTGAGGCATCTTCGGTACATCCACCCAGCCCTTATCAAATTTTAATTATAATTAATGAATGATAATTGAGATTACTAGACTATTTCAAATTAATATTAATAAATCTTGATTGAGATTAATAAGTTACTGTAGTAATACATACTATATTAAAAATGGAGTTTTCAATTTGAAATAAATTTCAAATTAATTTTAAAATTGAGTGGCAATTTTGTAGTTATAATAAAATACTCCATTCGTCCCACGAATCTTGACACGTTTGATTTCGGCACGGGAATTAAGGAGTTGTAGATTAGTGTTTTAAGTGTGTAGTTAATAAAGTATAAAAGTGATAAAGTAGGAGATAGGAGGTAATAAAAGTGATAACGTATGAGAGAGAAAGTAATAATTATTACTCCTTCCGTCCGTCAAAAGTGGGGGGCACTTTAGCTAGGCACGAGATTTAATAAAATTGGTGATAATTTTGATGTAGTGGAAAAAAGGTCCCACCACTTTATGAGATGTGTGGTTGAGATTGAATTTGGGGTCGATTTTTTCGTAAATAAAGAGTGGTTGTAAGGTTAAAATATTAAAGTGGATGGTGAGACCATTTCTTTAAAAAGAAAGTGGTACACTCTTTGCGGACGCCAAATATAGTAATTGTGCCCCACTTTTGGTGGACAGATGGAGTATCTTATTTGAAAATGTGTCAAGATTCGTGGGACGACCCAAAAAGGAAAACGTGTCAAGATTCGTGGGACGAAGGGAGTAGAAAGTTTATGTTTAAACTATGTATTTTTCTTTTTCTTTTTATTTTCTTTAACTTCTTATTTGTTGTTACATTTCTTTCCAAACTTGTAAAATTCGATTAATTATAAAATATTTAATATGCATATCAAATTAAAGATCACGATAAGAGCTTTAATATGATATATTTTATGAAAATATTTGATTTAAAATGTAAAAATTAAATTTGTTTAAATATTAAAGTTTTATAAATTTCTCTCTCCTCTCTCATCTTTTTTGAATAAATATATTTTTCTTTCTTTTTAATTAGTATTTTATTTTTTATTTTTTTACTTATTTTTTGTTTTTCATAATATCGAATTTTATAATTGTAATTTTTTTTCAATATTCAATTTAAATATTATTCAATTAAAATTAATTTTTATTACATTTATAAGTATAATAATTGATTTAATATTAATTTTATATAAATATAAAAAATAAAAATATTTTTTCGTGCATTGCACGGGAAGCAAATGCAAGTTAAAATCTTAAGAAAGGGTGCAATCAAACCATGATTGGAAATTATTAAGTTATGATTAAATCCACAATTAACCTCTAATTAACTATTATCAATTGATTGATCAATCAATAATTAATTACTCGTGGGAGATCAGACTAACTCAAATTACAGATGTCCTCTAATCAAAATCGCGATTTAATACTCCCTCTGTCCCAACTTTTAGTATCCAATTTTTCTTTTTTGGCCGTCCCACATTTTGGTATCCATTTCTATTTTTGGTAAAAGTAGGTGGAGCCCTTACTCCACTTTAATTATTTTAACTCTCACATAAAATGTGGGACCCTTATTCCACTCACAACACATCAATAACTTTATTAAAACCCGTGCCATTTTCAACTGGATACCAAAAGCCGGGACGGAGGGAGTAATATTTAGGCAATTTGCAGGAGTTATTATTCCCCATTTGTAGTCGGCGATGCAAAGTTATTTTCTCTTTGATCTACATTTATCTCCTCATCGGATGAATCTGAAGACGCTCCATCATTGTGTTCCCTAAATTCATGTACGTCACGTTGTACAATAGGATATTCAATCTCATGATTGTCTTCGTTTAGTTCAATTATAATGGTTCCCGCCAAAGAAGGCACGACTGAAATCGAGATTTCTTCTTCGTTGTATGATTCATGGTCGACGACAATAAGAGGAGGTTGGTCCAAAACGATTGTAAACTTTGAAGTCATGGATAGAATAAAAATGTGAAGATTTGACTCTACACATCACATATTTATAGAGCATTAAAACACGGAACGACACATTTTCAAATTGTGGCGGGTGACAAAATTTTCAAATTTTGGGCGTTTCTAATTGAGTTTGTTAATTCCCTTCATATTATATTGATAATTGATTTTGCTCCAATTTTAGAACTCTGTTGACCATGATAACTTTGTGAGAAGCACACGAAAAAAAGAAGACCAAGTAATTAATAGCTAATCATGGAGGGAGAGTTATCAACAATTAATAAGCTTACTTTAGGCAAAAATTACTATATGTGTAAATACTAAAAACGATGTATATATCGAACTAGTGCGTAACCCGTCGACATTCGACGGGAAATTACTTTACATTATAATTATTATTTTATATTGTTTACAACTATATTATATGAAATAGTCTTTATATTTATTATTTTTATTATTTTTTTTATTTGACCAAAATGGTACAGTTAAAACTATAATAATCCCAATAATTTTTTCAAATTATATACTATTAATTTTTTGTTAAGAGCTAAAATAGATTGTATTTATATATTCTCTCTGTTCGCGATATCGTTTCAATTTTTGTCATTTTGATCTGGCTATAAGATCATTTCCACTTCCATCAATAACAATATGGTCCGTCCCCAAATGGATACCAAGCGGTGTGAACTTCTGTCTACAAATAGTGAGGATCAGGGTTCAAACCCCACCGCTCCCCCTCCCCCAAAGTAAAAAAAATAACAATATGGTCCATATAACACTTTATTTCCCTCCACACATTATAGTGGGACCCAAACTCCACTCACATCAATACTCACTATTATCAATTATTATCCACTATTTTATTAAAACTCGTGTCATTCACAATGTGAATACGATATCGTGGACGGATGGAGTATAAATTTTTATTTGATAAAATTTCATAAAAAGATGATGTAAGGTTAGAGATTTCAGAAAAATAAGAAGAAAAAGATTTAGGCGTATAGTTAATCATATATAGGAAAGAGTTACTAATGTTAAGTATAATTTTTTTAAATTAACAGATAAAATTTAAGACCGCATCTTATATGTGAACATCATCTCATCTGGATCTTACAAGACTTTTGAGCATCATCTTGTTTGTAGCTCGAAATATTACATTTGACTTTTGTACGTCGAACTTCTAATCATCATCATATATGAAACTTATTATATGAGATTTGACTTATGAGTATCGTCATCCCAGCTATAGCTTCAAAGATAAAAACTGACTTGTGAGCAACATCTCAACTGGAGCTCGTAAGACCATAACTGACTTGTTAGCATCATCTCGTGTGGAGCTTGAAATAGCATAATTGACTTGTGAGCATCATCTAGTTATAGTCTGATAGACCGGAGTTGAGTTCCAAGTGTCACTCATTTGGAGAGCTTCACAAACCACTTTTAACTTGCGAGCATCGTATTATTTGAGCCAAAATTAAATTTGAGTATGTCTCGTATAAAGCTTGATAGACCACCTCTGACATTTTTACATTATCACATTTGGAGTTTGAATAACCAAAAGTGAATTTTGAGAATCATCTCGTTTAGAGCTATAAAAAAGCATATACATTGCATAAAATGCAACGTATATAACCTCACATCATTTTTTGTCATTCTATTATAATATAACATAGTATATTAATTACGTAAAACATAATTTTTTTGTAAGCATATTCAATCAATGATATTTTTTCAAGTGATAGTACTATATTTTTATGAGATGAGGAAAATATTTTTTTAAAGAAATTTTAAAATGTTTGAATTCTAAAAAAAACAAATAGGTAAGCTTGATTTTTCTATTGTAAATAACAAAAATTTGCTACTTAAATATTGAAAATTTGAGGAATCGCTCTTCAAAATAAATATTTGAAGTTTCATGGATTCATTGTTTTACTTGTTAAAACTATGATGATGAAATCATTATTTGAATTTTGAACCCGTGTTTTATGTAGTTTGAGTAATTCGAATTAAAAAATTATCAAAATTTAATTTTATTAGCAATGAAATGAGAGGATATGAATAATTAATTTATGTTCAGTCATGAAGAATAATTATTGAACTTGAAACATAGCTTTAGAATAAAAGGAAATGAAACCTAAGGAAATTATTCATTAATATATATATATATATATATATATATATATATATATATATTAGGAATGTATATAATGATAACTTAAGATAAATAGAAATGACTATGGCCGGACATAATAATATATTATTATTTTTTATTAAAATAAAATTTTATTAAAAAAAGAGAAAGAAAAAAGAAATCCTAGAACCCTTGAGAGCACAGAGAGCAAACTAAGGGCCGGACATAATAATATATAAGCACATTAATTAATGTGGTGTTTTAATTAAATGCATTATTAAATAAAAATTAAAATTAGAATGTTTATAGTAGGAATAATTGCAAATGGTGAGATATGAGGGATGCCACATAGGTTAAGACTTAATCCTATTATAAAGAAGATTGCAATAAATTTATATTAGCATATATTTCGACTAATCAATATTTAATTAATAATTATAGCAATATTAATATAATCGATACATTTCATTTGTATTTTTTTCGATTGACCATATGCTCCTTTATTGATTAGTATTTTTATATTTATATGCATTATAAATTACTTCATTAAAAATAATGATTAGATATAATATAGATATTACTATTATTTATTAAATAAAAAATATAATGCGAAAATTTAAAATTACATCATTATATATATACTGGATATGAATATGAATTTTCCAAATTTATATGCATCTTGTATAAATGCACATTAATATTGCTTATGTAACGGTTAAATATATAAGGAAAGGAAAAAATTATAATGATTAATTGAATTAATAATAATTATTTAAAACATGAAATGTAGTATTTAGAAAAAAGAGAATGGAAGAATATGAGAGTGCCATGTAGGAGAGAGAAAGATTGTGGGGGCTTCAACATGTATTGTATTATATAATAGATAGATGGAAGGGAGTATTTAAAAGTGAGAGATCGGAGTTCAATCTCAACTCCTCTCCCCAAGTTGAAGCGCATGCTTCAAAATTGAAATGAATAAGAATTTGGCCTATCAACAGCTGAACTAATTTTCAGCCCACAAAAAGAATAGCATTAATTAACTAATTTCAGTTGAATTGCAATTGTAGATAATCAATAGCTCGATTGAAGTAGTTTGTCTCCAACCATAATCAAACTCCACCCATTAAATATTCTATATAAATATTTTTATATACATTCAAAACTATATCGCAAGCTAATGTATCACATTATAATATTACCTTTAAATTAAATACGTAATATTAGATATAATAGGAGATCGAATTTTATAAAACATAAATCTTTTATGGCTTGCATATAAGTTCATGATAAGTGACAAGGAAAAATAGTTGGAGTTAGATTCTCTCGAAATTAGGCTAATCCCAATCTACACTATATATTTTTGTGTAAGCGGGCTCTTTCACTATATAATTTATTTACATTATTAAATTTTACTTTAACATTTTTTAGGAGAGTTTATCTTCTAGAATTAATTTAAATAAATAAAAATAATGAGACTTAATCTCTTATTTATGAAAATGAATTATAATTTTGAAATATTTCAAGACTATTGGTAGTTTATATTATTTGAGCTAATTTTATTGATTCACATTCCATTAAAAATATGTGAGATTATAAAATTTTATAATCTTAAAAATAAAATTACTTAATCATATATCTTATTAAATATTCAAAGTAAATATCTCCTGATACATCATACCCACAAATTAATATGTACTAGCATTTGCATCCCGTGCAATGCACGGGAAAATATTTTTTATTTTTTATATTTATATAAAAATTAATACTAATTTAATTATCATACTCATAAATATAATAAAATTTAATTTTAACTAAATATATTTGAATTGAATATTAAAAAATTTAAAAATAATAAGAATTTACAATTATAAAATTTGATATTATGAAAGCAAAAAAAGTTTCAAAAAAATACTAATAAAAAAATTAAAAATATATTTTTTTTCAAAAAGATGAGAAATGCGAGAGAAAATTATAAAATTTTAATATTTAAACAAATTTAATTTTTACATTTTAAATCAAATATTTACATAAAACATATCAAATTAAAACTCTTATCGTGATCTTTAATTTGATATGCATATTAAATATTTTATAATTAATCGAATTTCACAATTTTGGTAAGAAATAAAACAACAAATAATAAGTTAAAGAGATGAAAAATAAAAAGAAAATTATAGTTTAAACATAAACTTTTAATTTTATTATAACTACTTTTTATTTAATTTTATTTTATAACAACATATTAGTAGTTTATTTGTTCAGTTGACCGTGGATTGTATAAATTCATTTGAATGGTTTTTTGTCTAATTAATTAATAGATAATAGATTTGGTTTAATTAGTGAACGTGGGATTGTATAAATTCATTTTAATGGTTTTTTGTCTAATTAATTAATAGATAATAGATTTGGTTTAATTAGTGAACGTGTGAAATGAATGGGACGTGAATAATATATTTATAACCTTCATATTAAAAGTATTTTCAAAATTGCCATTGAAATCAATTTCAAATTGATTTGAAATCAATTTCTAATTGAAAACTGCTGTTTTAATATAGTATAGATATATATAATACATTTATATATAGATGTATTCACTTAAATAATTAACTATATATATATATATATGATTGAATATGATTTCAAATTTGACGATGTTGTATAAAGTTTGAGACGGGATGATGCAGATAATGCTCATAAGTAAGAGGCGAGATTACCAAGACTCAATTATGATCTTTCAAACTCTAGATGAGATGATGCTCACAAGTCAGTTATGGTCTTCCAAACTTCAAACAAGATAATGCTCAAAACTCAGTTATAACATTTTAAGTTTTAGACAAGATGATCAAAATTAAGTTGTGATTTTCCAAGTTCCACACAAGAGGGTGCTCAAAAGTCAGAGATTTGCTATGACAATAAATAAAAGCCAGGGACAATCTCTTTCAAATGTAGGATTATACCTACCGAAACCAGTTTTTAGTCATGGACAACTCTACGTGGCAATCTCAAGAGTCACTAGAAAAAGAGGTTTAAAGATTTTAGTATGTGATGAGAGTGGTCATACGCAAGACACAACAACTAATGTTGTGTATGATGAAATTTTCGATAGATTATGAGGTAATTGCAAATTTAATATTTTATTCAAACTTTACAAATTTTAAGTCATTAACGATATTATTTAAAATATTTTTTTTCTTATATTTTGCTAGGTTGATTTGATATGTGCGTGCTGCTTGTGATTGGAGGGAAGAAAGGTACAATAAATCACATCATATTTTTTCATGTTCATAGATAAAATATGTTATATAAGGATGGTTGAGCCGGGTCGGTTTGGGGACGATGGTTAGGCCGGAGTTCTTGAAACTGACCTTCCCGCTCTTCTTTCCTTTCCTTTTTGTTTTCGTTTTAGACGAGTACTCTTTTTTCCTTCTACGGTTTTTCCTACCGGATTTTCCGTAAAAGGGTTTTAATGAGGCTCGGCCCTTAGTCTGTTTCTTTTGTACTTTCAACGGTTTCTTAGGTTTTTCTTTTCTTTTATACATAATAGCATGAGGATGGATATAGTTCGTCTTTTACTGTATCATGTTTCGGCTTCAGACTTTGGTATTTGCTTCTTCTTTTTTTGTTTTTTTTTGGAGGATGAGACAGAAGTTGATTTTTAAGAATCGAAAAATTCTAAAATCATCATAATCAAATTGGATTGGTGGAAGTGTCTAAAATTAGTTTCTGAGTTCAGAGAATTAGAATGACTAAAAATATATTTAGTTAACATCTTTTACTTTAAAACAAACTTATTTAATGCTTTATTTAAGTTAAAAAAATCATCAAATAAAAAATGTATTAAATAATTACAAATATTTATATATTTTCATTTATTCCCGTCGATTTTCGACGGGTTACCGACTAGTAGCATTAACTAATTTCAGTTGAATTGCAATTGTAGATAATCAATAGCTCGATTGAAGTAGTTTTTAAAAATATATAAAAAAATAGCTCGATTCAAGTACTCCCTTCGTCTCGCGAAATTTGATCAGTTTTTTTTTGGGTTATTCCATGTAACTTGATCACTTTTCTTATACGACAATATTTTTTTTTAATTTATATTTTCATATTTTCACCTACTATATTTAACACATTAAATTTTTAAAACTCGTGTTAAAAAGAAAGTGATTAAAGTTTCATGGAACAAAAGGAGTATATGATTTGGGCTTGAGACAACTAATTTCTAACCTACACATATCCTATGACCTGGGACTGGGTTACCCAATTACGTAAATCAAATCTGACATTGTTATATGGGGGATAAGATTTGGGCCCGTAACATTAATTGCAATTATACTCCATCCGTCCTACGAATCTTGACACGTTTTCATTTTTGGGCCGTCCCACGAATCTTGACACGTTTCCTTTTTTGGCAATAATTATTACCTTCTCTCTCCTACTTTATCACCTTTATTATATTATCTCTCATACTTTATCACTTTTATTACCTTCTCTCTCCTACTTTATCAATTTTATACTTTATTAATTACACACTTAAAATACTAATCTACAATTCCTTAATTCCCGTGCCGAACCCAAACGTGTCAAGACTCGCGGGACGGAGGGAGTACCATATAAAGAAAATTTGCCCATGATAGTGGCTGCGAATATTTTCTGCCAGAAACTAAAATACTTGTAATGGCAATGACTCATTAAATACAGTTGGCTCATTCATAGTTCTTATACTAAAATCGATTTCTGTATATAGTACGTGATTATTTTTTGTACCCCTGCGCACTATAATAAAAATATGATGCTACTGCTGAAATAAAAAAAAATTTAAAAAGAAAAAAGAGAAAAAAGAAACTTAAAAACACCTGAGAACACAGACGCTAACAAAGAGTCGGGTCACAAAGGATCCGTCTAAAAGCAAAACAAAAAATCGCGTAAAAACACTCGCAAAGGACCATGGGCAGTTGAAAACAATGAACACGAAGAATATGAGGAAAAATTTAAAAAGGCGTCCTCGTCCCTAGCATCTTCGTCGTCCAACATATCTCCCCATTAGTGTTATGATGTTTGGTAGCTAATATTCGAGTTGTAAAAATTAATGACGTTTGAAAATATAATTATTAGTGATTAACTACATCATCAAATATCACTAATTTTTATGACACACATAATAACTATCAAACTTCATGTCACTAATCAAACCTTTTGTTGTAGTGACGTTAATATAATATCTGAGTTTTTATCTTTCTTTTTTTACAGGTTTTAGTATTTATTACTCCTAAACACTTTATCGGATAAATAAATATTGTGAAATCAAGACCTATAGAGGTTCACAATTAATAGATTTGACATTTGTTTTATTAAAAACAGTAAGATGATATGTGCCTTTTCATTTTCTCTTGTACAAGGGTTGGTTGCATTTTGAGATGTCCAAACAAGCATGCTGTGATTTTATACGGACTGAGAGGCTCGAAAAAAATTCAAACAGTAAGTTAACACATTTTTATTCTCAAACTCTCAAATTGTTAGTGCATAATATTAAATTAATAATGCTCTAAACAAAATTAATTACTATTTATAGATTTTAACATTAGTAGATTCATTTTATAAAAAAAAAACATTAGTAGATTCACTATTACGTCCAATAAATAAAAATATAAGATACTCCTTCCGGCATCTTCAAATAAGTATCATATTATGGGATTTTAAAATTAAGTTAAATTTCCAATTTTACTCCTGTCTTAATATTAAATTAAATTCATTCTCTTCACTTTCTTCTCCACTTAAGAGAGAGAGAGAGAGTCAAAACTTGAAATCTTAAATTTATGAAATATAATTAAGGATACATATGTAAAATTATACTCATTCGTGATATTTGTAATTTTATATCATATGCAACTTATTTGAAGATAGAGGAAGTATAGTGTAAATCAACATTAAAAGTTATTGCTCTAAAAGTCATAGTATGTTGAACTAACCGTAAGAATAAAGAATCCAAGTTATCCAACAATTATTGTGAATGTAGTAAAGCAACGAAAAGTAACTTGTTTACACAATGAAATAATATTAAACTGTAAATTAAAAATGTATACGAATCAAATAATTTTGCTTCAGTTCAGTATTCAATTCAAATTCTAAATTTCATGATTCGGATAATTACAATTTTTTTTAATTTAATTAATTATCAAATATGATTTCAAAATTATGATATTCAATTCAGTATTTAAAAATATTCAATTATATATATTTAATATATATATATATATAATATTTTTAAAAATGACTATACAGAAAAGAAGAATATTTATTTAAATAAATAAATATAGATTTTTTTTTGTCAAAACTTTAAAAATATACTACCAACTTCAATTCAAATGAAAATCTACATACTTTTATATTTCAATAAAAAAAAGTATGAAAAGTAAGAACTTAAACACTTGCCGTTGCCGCCAACTACTTCTTCTCCCCGTCCTGTCGGTTGCCTGACTGTCGTTGTTGCCGTCGTCACGTCTCCACTTTGGCTGCTACTCTGTCAAGTATTCATTTTCATCGCATATTCGATATTTCTAATTATATTATTTTGAATACATTTTTTAAAAATTTTAATAAAAAAAAAAGTTTGACGAAAAATCAAAATATAGTCAAAAAATGAACAATAGAAATGAAAATATTACTAAGAAAAAATCAATTGCGATGCGAAGTAAAAAGTGACCAAACAAAAAAGAGGGGAATGAGAATAACTAATATTCTCAGGAGATTCCCGATCAACATGGGATCCCGCCATCACGCGGTTATTTCGTCGAACAGTTGGGCGCTTCTCGTGGTTTCGCGGCAATGGAAACGGCGGAACGGCGCACTGAAATCGTCGCCGGCGACGAACTTCCCGCATTTAAACTTCTTCTCTCGTGTCCGGCAGGTCTATCTCCTTCCGAGGTAATGCGATCCCCTTTGGCCTTTTACCATTGCTTCTCTACCTTCTCTCCACGGTCTACCACTACTTTTTGCTTCTTCCGTCACTGTTCCATCATCTTCTCTGTAAATTATAGGTATCGGCGGTGTTTGATCAGAAATACGATAGGATTCCCCATCCTGACACCAGCTTGGAAAACACAATTGCAGAGGTAGTGTTCCTAGTTAGAATGCTATTTTGTTGATTAATTGTGAATTCCTGGTTCTTTTGCGGCTATGCTTTAGTAATTGATATGCAATTGATTTACTTGTTAGATCTGGGAGGGGAGAGTTCAACAAAACTCATCCTTGTTCAATGGACTCAAGTTCAGGGTAAGTGGAATCTTTTCTTAAGACCTCGCATTTATGTGCCCAATCAATTTTTGACACAACATTTCCTGTTTAAGTAGCGAACTTTGATCTTTTTCATTTTATAGTTTCAATCATGACCAGTCCCGCTCCCGCTTGTGCTTTTTAATTATGTTTCTCCAATCTCCACTAGGCTGAAGCTTGCTGTTGAACTGGAGTTATTGTTGTATTGGTATAGATTACAATAGATGCTAGTTTTGTGTTTCTTTAAGTTTCTAACCAAGAAAGGTTTGTTAGCTCATTTATAAAACAAGATGTTGAAATGGCGCTGCTTTGCAAGTCAGAAATAATATACGGTTGATAATTTCACAGTATGGTGGCCACATTCTGGATGGCGAACCTCATTCTTCTCAGAAGACAAATGTTCGCCTTCATCTTGGCCTGACAGATTATAGGTTCTCTCTCTCTCTCTCTCTCTCTCTCTCTCATGTGTGTGTAGATAGAAAAACAGATGTATTTTGTAGGCATAAGGTATTAAGGTGCAAATACACCTGCAACCTTTATGTTAGTAAGCAGATACATCCTAATGTTTTTCAAGTCCAAAAACACACTAAAATTGTTTTCTTGGTGCAAATCCGGCCCTAAAAATATAGATTCATTTTACCTGAAGTCTGTCTTAATTTTTTCATCTCTCACCATTGGTGCCTTGGTCCGCAATCTGCAATCGAAGAGACTTTCATGGTCCCATGGAAGTAAAGAGAATCATTCTCTGCCAACGATTGTTTGCATGAGCCAAGCAATGCCAAGTATTCCCATAGGAAATTAAGGAATAATAAATTGCATAGAAGATCCCTTTACTTTTAGTGTGGATATAGTTTCTAATTGGTGTTGCATCAAATTACACGGAAGATTCTTGTTTCATTTGATACTCTTTACTTGCATAGAATGCTACATAGTCTTTCCTTTTCCAATGTTGCTTCATTTGTTAACTACAATAATGCATGCATATGGTGTTCAATCTAGTATCAAAGCTATGATGATTTTTTTTAACTTTGTACCTGTTCTTGCTTAGGACATTTGTGGGGACAAATTTAAATCCTTTGTGGGAAAGATTTCTCGTTTCATCTGAAGGTAAATCTGCTCAATCATGAAGTAGTTTAAGACAAGAACTTTGAAATTTTAACTTGTATGTTGCGTAGCTTTTGCTTCTCCCACCCCAAGACCTATGAAACATAAATCACAGTATTACTTATGACTAGGGTCTTGGGTTTTTATCAAAGATACCAATAACCAATTGATAACAATAACCAATATATGAAACAAGTTCACTAATTAGATATTATTGCGTTTTGTTTACAGACGACTGGAGAAGGTGTCAACATACCTCTAATCCTCTTGGCAATGGTGCAATCGTGGAGACATCTAACAAAGAAGTGGTTGTGCTGCAAAGAAGTGCCAATGTAGGCGAATTTCCCGAGCACTTTGTTTTCCCTGGAGGCCACCCAGAGGTACATATTTAACGAATACAATGCTCTCTTTTTCTTGAGAATATCCTGCTAAAGTACTAACAGTATGAGGCATACTCATACTTTTTTATTGTTCAGATACAATGATACAGGTAGAGCAAGCTTAATTTCCTTTAATATGACAACAATGAATTTCAAAATATCATTGTAAAACTACCAACTAATAATGATTTGGTAATGCATGATCTTGTCAAAGGAGCAAAATTATATTATCTCAGTGAAGTATACTGATATGTTGGAGAAGGATAGATTACTGCCTATGGTCAAGTGTTATAAATCAATTTCATCCTAATATTAAGAAAAATAGATACTTACCTAAAATATGATGGTGAAAGTAAAGGAAAAACATATGATTAGACAGACAAGTTTATAAATAGCCACTATATATAATAAGGGTTATTAGCGTCTAAATACACCAACTTTGGGGGTAGTTGGTTTTGCACATGAACTTTGAAAGGAGTCAAAAAAAATACATGAACTTTAATGTTGTAGCAATTTTACCACAAATTCAATTTTCGCTCAATTTAAAGTTGACGTGGCAAGTTGGAATGTTGACATGTACTCATCGGGTGTTTTAGAAAACGACGTCGTATAGAACATCTCTAAAGCACGTCATTTTAAGTGAATCTACATAACACTAAACCTAAAAATCATAGGGTTTCTGTAGAGTTCAAATGTCTAGAAACATTGAATTTGTGGTAAAATTGCTACAGCATTAAAGTTCATGTATTTTTTTACTCATTACAAAGTTCATGTGCAAAACCAGACTACCCCTAAAGTTGATGTGTTTAGATGCCAATAACCTAAATAATAAAAGGTATTATTCCAGTTACTTTCATGGAAACTATTATTTTTGCCCTAGTTGACTCTCTGTTTTTTGAAAAAGAATTTGAAAATCCAAACAGTATAATGTTATTCAAGCTTTGGTCATCTTCTCTATGAAGTAATACCTACTACCTGTTGAAAAACTTGACAGCCCAAAGAAGTTGGCATAATAAGACATCAAACAACTGGAGAATTAACTCATCAGAAGGCGGACAAAAGGGTTTCACAGGAGATGTTTGACAGCATTATTCGTGAAGTAGTTGAAGAAATTGGAGTTCCTGCTTCTACCCTTGTGAGTATAACTCCTTTTAGTAAGCTGGTTGAATAGTTAATGTGGCCAAATTTTCCTCCAATGACAGTTTTATTCTACATTCTGTATTAAGTATAATATTCATTAAATTGCTAACTGCAAATTGATACTCTTTCTTCTTAAAGACAAGTAAGTTGTTACTCTTTTTGACGGAGTACTGTATGACATAGTAATAATTATGTAAATAAACCTACAGCAAATTTATGAATTTCAGTAGGTTTGTTTAAATTTACTGGGCCCCAGTTGAGGTTTATTTCATCTTGCCCATTTATCATCAGCAAAAAACAACACTGAAGTATTTTGAAGAATGACTGGAAGCTTGTTTTTAGGTTTTGGGTCTACTGAATTTAGCATCATATTGGGATAAACCATATCATTGAAATTTTAAGATAATAAGGTATTGTTGTAGATTGGTAGTTGACTAGTTAAACATGTATTCTTCTGATTAATATGGGTAATTTGGATACTTACATGACAAACTGATACCTAACACATAAAAGCTGAAGTTCTAGCTTTGATAAAAAGAGCACTTCAAAAACACAATTGCAAGTAAATTCTAACAGTGTGAGGACTGACGATTAGCAATCCCACTGTTAACTTTTCATGTTCTACTATTTCCTTCCAATCCACCAGTCTGCCCATTAAATTCCCCAACTTTTAAGTGAACTTGCTCTTCAATTGTTATATATAAATGTTAAAAGTTAAAACTAGCATGACATGAACAAACTGGTCCAGGACTTTAGTGCTGGAAGCTAATCATTATATTCTACTGTCAGTCTTATCTTTCCAGATGCTATGATTCTCTGGAGCAACAGAATGGATGTTTTGATGCTTTTTCCATTGATGCAGGGTGAGCCCATCTTTATTGGTATATCCCAGAGAGCGTTGAATGTTAGGCCCGCTGCCTTTTTCTTCATTAAATGCAGTCTTCAGTCAGAGGAAATTCAGCAACGCTATTCCAGCGCTGAAGACAGCTACGAATCAACCCAGCTGTATACCATGCCAATGGTCAGTATTTATGGTTCATTCTATTTGTCTCAACGAACAGCTTTTATGCAGTTTAGGCTTGTGAGATGTGCATCATGAAGGAGATGTTTCTTGCAGTTAAAAGTGTGTGAAAAAGTCAAAATGTTCGTTACATGACTAATAATTAAGCATAGGAAACCTCTAAACCAACTCCCTGCTTATGTAGAATCTTGAGAGGGCTGAAATATGCAATTCACTCATCAAGCTAGTGACAGATTATGCACCACACAATGATAATTGGTCTAGGAACTCCGATTTAAGTCTAAAGAATGTTGTTCCGCATGCTTGAGACAGCTCTACTGACTTAAATAGATGAAATACTGAATTACCTTATAGGACCCTTGGAGAATCCTCCATCCCTGCCCATCCTCAACTCTAACCTTAAATAACTTTATCATTTGAAGAAACACAAAACAACTACATAAATAAAAAATTAGTAGAGACAGATCCACTGTAAACTTGCGAGAATTGATCTCTAACATTTCTAATTGGAAATATCTCTTATGTAACTTGAAGAAGTTTCTAGGAGAAGAACCAGCTTGGCAATCTCTACTACTACTAGCGTATGTGTTTCTTAAATGCGGTATTCTCTCGCATGTTTTATCCCCTTATAACTAATACATACGGTATTATTACTTCCAATTATTCAACATCAGAGTGATTTGGCCCACATAATGCCTAAAATGCCGGGATGCCACCAAGGAGGATTTGCGCTCTATAAGTTGATGGTAGATGCTGCTAAAGAGAAGAAACAGTGCCTGCAGACACAGTGAAAATGAAGGTAATAACTTGTATCTTGGCGTACTAATGATGTTCTGTAATGAACAAATTAGCGGAAATCTGTATTGACTGTTCAGAAGCTATCACATAGCTGTTATGAATAGGATGGCGTCATGGTGAAATAAATTATATACAAGATCGACGTTAACATGCACTATCTTGCATTGCAAAATTTTGTAATGAGATTGAAATTTGTCAAATAGTGTATGTTTATATTATGTGGTGCTATTTAAATCCTCTTTGCACACTACCCTTGGGGGCATTTAGTATTCAAGATTGGACCAATTGGTAATATATATGGTTGAGTTTTTTTTAAAAAAACTTCCTCACAAAGTTTTTTGCAATTCTAGCCCTTTTGAGTAGGATGTAAATCAAGTAACTTATCGGAAATGGTCGTAATAATCATGGGCTTTAGGATTTTAGTAAACAATAATTTAATCTATATTATTTTTATCTATCTAAGTTAATCTTCAACGATAAACGACCCATTAGTGCATGGAGTTGTTTTTCGGAATAGTGGAGGTCAATTTGGTTAGTTAAGACTTAAGAGTTGAGACCGCCTTTAGCAAATGAAAAAACTAATCCATCCGTTTTAACAAAATTGAATTGTTTTCTTTTTTTGGAATGAATTAAAGCTATTTTTCCATTCACTCCCTCTTTTATTTTATTTTTTCATTAAACACTAGCTACTTAAATATCGTGCTCAAAAGGATTTCCATTCACTCCCTCTTTTATTTAATTTTTTCATTAAACATTAGCTACTTAAATATCGTGCTCAAAAGGAACTCCTTATCTTCGCTGGAACGGAGAGAGCAAAAAAGAAGTTTTATTCTATTGAGGGAAAACGCCATGGGCGACCAACAACCTCTCAGGGCCTTTGTAGTTTCTCCATTTAAGTAGCGAAACTTGTCATGTTTAATTGATTGTAATTTTTTGTTTGAATATTAATATAAATGTTGAATATATTTTACATATTATATTATTTTAAGCTTTGGACCTTTGGTCACTAAATCAAATTGAATTATTTTATATAACATTGAAAAATCAAATTATTTTAAACTTTTGGACTTGGTCATTAAATGTTTTGATAAACAAAATTGTTGTTGTTGTTGTTGTTTTTTTTTTTTTTTTTTTTTTTTAAATAATGAAAACTCAGAGTTCAATTGGAATTAGTAAAATGAAAGTACTCAAAATAGTGAAAATAATAATTCGAATCATCAATTGACATGTCTAAGAGCATCCGCATTGGTGTTACATGATAACTTACTTTATAAGGGGGGACCACATGATGTAAAGAGACTGCATTGGGGTTACATGATAGTTTTAGTTTTGATTTTTCCATTTTTCATTTAAGTTTAATTTCATAAATTTAAATCACACAATTTACTTCAAATTTAAATTGCATTAATTTTGAAATCCTAAAAATTACATAAAACTTAATAAAATAAAAACAAATCCTACAAATAACTATTCCGGCCCTAGAGGTCCGAAACGTGCCCAAACATGCTCTATCAAATCATATTGGAGCGCGGCGTGCAACTGCCTATCTCGGAGAAGGGTATCTCTTTGCACATATTCCTCGAATGAAACTGGGGTTGCTCGACCACTATTCGTCAAGTCACTGCTAGACGCCCCATGTCCCGCGTCGTCATCTCTCCAATTGGTTGCTCCTTCACCTTCGTGCTCCACAATCATGTTGTGGAGAATGATGCAACACAGCATGATGTCCCGGAGGTGCTCCAGGTACCAATTCCGCGCGGGACTGCGAATGATTCCCCACCGAGCTTGAAGGACTCCAAAGGCACGTTCGACATCCTTTCGTGCCGATTCTTGCATCTTCTTGAACCTCGCCTCCTTCTGATTTGTCGCCATCGGTGGACTCTTGACGAAGCAACGCCACTCCAGATATATGTCGTCGAAAGAAAAAAGAAGAAATGACTTGAAGTGTAGATTGAAAGAGGAGAATTGTGGAGTGAAAGTAAGGAAGAAGAAGGAGGAAGATGGAATATAAAGAGAAGAAAAAATTAAAAAAATAAATAAATAAATAAATTCGAACGGTCAAATTTGGCACGAAAACCGAGGCAGTCAAAGCTGCCTTCAAATTCAAAATTCAAATATCCAATTTTTTTTAAGGCGCGTGTAAAACACGCGCCTATTTTCAACGGTTGTGAGGGCTACACGATAGAACGTGTAGCCCTCGTGTAAGTGAGGGCTGCATCGGCTTACACGATAGCAGCCTTACACGAGTAGGCTGCTATCGTGTAACCGATGCAAATGCTCTAACCATTTTCTTTCTAGTATAATTATACTAGCATTTGCATCCAGTGCAATGCACGAAAAAATATTTTTAATTTTTATATTTATATAAAATTAATACTAATTCAATTATTATACTTATAAATATAATAAAAAAATAATTTTAATTGAATATATTTAAATTGAATATTGAAAAAATAAAAAAGAATTCACAATTATAAAATTTGATATTATGAAAAATAAAAACAAAAAAATAAGTTAAAAAAGTAAAAATAAAATACTAATTAAAAATAATTTAAAATATGTTTATTGATAAAAGATGGGAGAGGAAAGAAAAATTTATAAAATTTTGATATTTAAACAAATTTAATTTTTACATTTTAAATCAAATATTTTCACAAAATATATAAAGCTCTTATCGTGATCTTTAATTTAATATGCATATTAAATATTTTATAATTAATCAAATTTCATAATTTTGGAAATAAATGTAACAACAAATAAGAAGTTAAAGAAAATAAAAATAAAAAGAAAAATATATAGTTTAAGCATAAACCTTCAATTTTATTATAACTATAAAATTGTCATTTAATTTTGAAATTAATTTGAAATTGATTTCAGTTTGAAAACTCTCTTTTTAATATAGTATAGATATAGTATTATATTTTGATTGACTTTAGTCCACCCTTTTCTAGGTGATTTCCTTGCTAGTACAGTACCGACTACCGAGTCACAACGGCGAGAAGTATACACGAAAATTTAGGCCATTTCACATTTATGAAAGCAATACAATTATACAAGTGATTATATTAAATTCAGTTTTTTTTTTTACCGCTGCTTAGATTCTTTTGCTAGAATTTATCTACTCTGTGTCTGAAGATATTAGTCACGAAAATTAATATTATTAATTAAAATGTTATTGAACACATGCATACTAAATGACAATAGCTTTTGTTTATGAATTAATACTACGATAGTGATGAAAGTTTTGACCACAGCTAATCCTATCGATATCATCTTAACTAACTATTAATATGTAGTATGCACTAGTAAAAGTTTAGGTTGATCAACAAATATTTAAATTTTAATCTTCTTCATTTTTCTCGTGTAGATATGGCACATTTTTTCAATTTTCATTCAATTATGTTTTGAATAAAATATATAATATATGTCTTGAAAGAAAGATAGTAAAATGACTTTTAATTTGATATATGATATGTAAAAAAAGGATTTAAAATGAACAAGTTATGATAATTTAAAATTTAAACATATTAAATAATATATTTATAGTTTTAAGTAATACTCCAAGTAATATTTTCCTTGATATTTATTTTAAATATTTTTTAATTTCCCTTTTTTCATAATTTATATAAAAAAATATTAATAACAATATGTAATTACTATAGAATAATAACATATTATACTATTATAGTTTATTTTAAGAAACACTAAATTAATATATAATCTCATTTAACATATATTGTTTTATTTAATTTAGTTATATATATCTTTTTATTTTTTTATTTAACTATAACTATTATGCACGAAGGACTATTCTAGTTTTATTTACATGCTTACAGATATATATGAGGCACGAAACTGGTCCATGCTGTGTATTTGTATAATTTTTTTGAGATCTTCTTTCCACAAACAATCTGTTCAGAAAATAGAATAAAACACATGCATGAAAGAAATCATATCATCACCTTTTAGGCCACCTTTTATTGTTAATCTCTGTTTTTTTTTTCTTGAAATTTTAATTTCAGAGCTCTGTATTTGATTCAGTGCAGATTTACACACACATACACAGACACATATAAAATATTTATTGTGTATGTATAACTTTTTTGGCGCATACATTTGCCTTTGATGCCTCCTTCACCTTAGCTTGTTTTTCCCGACTTTTCTCTGTTCCTATTTGAAACCATTTAATTTGATTTAATTCGAAATCCAAAAAGAAATCGTTAATTTTATAGATTCGCCCCTTTGGTTTCAAGACAGAGAGCCAAAGGTGTCTCTTTCTTCGCAGCCAAGGTACAAATCATATCCAATCATGCATGTCGCTCCAGATCTATGTATGTTGAAATAAAAATATACATAAGTTTGTGATGTTTTGTATGTGATGAATCGAGGAGTGAATGATGATTGTCAGGGCCTTGAATGATGAGGAAATGTTGATTTTTGGTATAAATCTAAAGAGTGGTAGTGGCAATGGAGAGCTCATCAGCAGGGCAGACGCCGTACATATCATCGTTCGCGCAGACTCCGATGACGACGTCGTCGTCGGGGCAGACTCCGATGACGACGTCGTCCGGGCAGACTCCGATGACACCGCGGAAGAAGATGACGAAGCAGCTGACGGGGAAGCGCGACGACTCGGCGCTGCACTCGGCCGCTCGAGCGGGCAATCTAATGGCAATACGAGAGATCATCGATGATGTTGCCGAGGAAGACCTCATTGAGCTTTTGTCCAAAGAGAACTGGGCGGGCGAAACGGCCTTGTACGTGGCCGCCGAGTACGGCTACTACGAGCTCGTCAGGGAGTTGATTCAGTTTTACGATTTGCCCGCTGCCGGAATCAAGGCCAAGAACGGTTTCGACGCGCTCCACATTGCTGCCAAACAAGGGGATTTAGGTACATTTTCATCTTACACACACATTTGCATGCTTCATGTATATATGTTTTGTGTGACTGCGTCGTGCGTTTTAAGAGGTGGTGAAGGTGTTGATGGAGGCGCATCCGGAACTGTCTATGACGGTTGACATAGCCAACACGACGGCGCTGCACACGGCTGCGACTCAGGGGCGGATAGAGGTGGTGAATTATTTCTTGGAATCGGAATGCAGCCTGGCTACCATAGCTAAAAGTAATGGGAAAACGGCATTGCACTCTGCAGCTAGAAATGGGCACGTTCAAGTTGTGAAGGCCCTTCTGAGTAAGGAAGCCAGGATCATCACGCGCACGGACAAAAAAGGCCAGACGGCGCTCCACATGGCCGCCAAGGGCCAAAACCTAGAAGTGGTGGCGGAGCTCATCAGGGCGGACGCCTCCACCATAAACATGGTCGACAGCAAGGGCAACACGGCCTTACACATCGCTGCCCGCAAGGGCAGAGACCATGTACGTACCTACTTGTAGTTGTATCGTTTGATATATTAGTAATATGCAATTAATGCAGATTGTGAAGTATCTGGTGAGCCATAAGGATACGGATACTGGAGTGGTGAACCGGTCGAGCGAGACGGCGCTGGACGCGGCGGAGAAGCAGGCGCACTTGGAGATCGCGTCGGTGCTGCAAGCGCACGGGGTGGTGAGCGCGCGGGCGATAAACCCGCAGGCGGGGGGGAACCCGTCGACGTCGGAGCTGAAGAAGACGGTGAGCGACATAAAGCACGAGGTGCACAACCAGCTGGAGCACACGCGGCAGACGCGGAGGCGCGTGCAGGGGATCGCAAAGCGGCTGAACAAGATGCACGTGGAGGGCCTGAACAACGCCATCAACTCGACGACGGTGGTGGCGGTGCTGATCGCGACGGTGGCGTTCGCGGCCATCTTCACGGTGCCGGGGCAGTACGTGGACGACCCGAACAACATCCCGCCGGGGCACTCGCTTGGGGAGGCCAACATCGCGCCCAAGGCGGCGTTCCTCATCTTCTTCGTCTTCGACTCCATCGCGCTCTTCATATCGCTGGCGGTGGTGGTGGTGCAGACGTCGGTGGTGGTGATCGAGAGCAAGGCGAAGAAGCAGATGATGGCCATCATCAACAAGCTCATGTGGCTGGCGTGCGTGCTGGTGTCGGTGGCGTACCTAGCGCTGTCATTCGTGGTGGTCGGGGACCGGGAGCGGTGGCTGGCCGTGTTCGTCACCATCATCGGGACGACCATCCTGGCCACCACGCTGGGGACCATGTGTTATTGGGTAGTGATGCATAGGATTGAGAGCAAGAACAAGAGGATGCTTAGGAAGATGGCTTTCGCTACAAGGTCAAGATCCGGCTCCCTTTCTGTACCGCCTTCCGATGGAGAGGCCGCCGATGTTGAATTCAATAAAATGTATGCAATTTGATCCATTCCTCCATCCCAAACTAATTAACCAACACAACACTACCTATGCGTACGTCGATAATTAACAACTTTAATGCTTAATTATCACTATAATTCAACTTCACCATTAATTCCACAATTTAATTAATTATGAACCACACCCACGTTATTTGATTCAAGCATTAATCTTCAAATCATAATTAAACTTAATGAGTTGCATCTATAATCCCCTCGATTTCCACTGTCATAAGTATCATACAAATTTTGTGCATATAAACCTCTTTTTTTTTCTTTTTTTAATAGGTGCATAAAGTTTTTTTGATGTCAATGAAATCTACCGTTGTTATTTTCAATAGGCACTGTAAGATCCTAGATTTGTAGGCTATTTTCAATAACCTACAAAAATACAAATTACATATGAATGGAAAATTCAAAATATACTAAATACACTACTTTGAGTTGTTGTTCATTCGTCTTGTTCAAAATTAACGTTGACCGGAGAATTATCAGTGTGCAATTAAAATTCTATCTGAATTTACATTTACTTCAAAATAATTATGAATCTTAATGGAATTAATGAACTATAATTAAAATAATGAATTACACTAAAATATACTCCCTCCATCCACTAAAAATAGTCTTAAAAGAGGACGTCACAAGTTTTAATGAAAATTGTTAAGATATTGTAAGTGGAGGAATGGTCTCACTTAAATAGTAGTATTAATAATGATAATTAATTGTATTGTGAGTGGAGAAAAGTGGTCAAACTAAAACGTGTAAATTTACTCATTTTAAAAAATTTGACATTTATACCCTTAAAAGAAAAAAAGAATTCTTAAACAAGCCCTCTTCCCCCCAAATTGCGGCCCTTCCCCCTATCTCTATCTTTCTCTTTCCCCACCGTGCCTCTATCTCCGCGGCCTCCTACCTCATCTGCTCAGTTGCTCCTTCGCCCAACACTACCTAGCCGCACCGCCTTTTTTTTTTTTTTTCTCTCTCTCTCTCTCCACCGCTTCCCCCTTTCGCCAGCTGCACCGCGCCTCCGCCGCGGCCACCCGCCTCTGTCTCCCACCTCAACCCTTCCTTCGCCCAACCTCTACCTCTCATTCGACAAACCGCACCACCCTCTTCTCTCTCTCTCCCCACCGCTTCCTAGATCTATCCGCCCAGCCTTTGCCTCACTTTCCAGATATGCCTCCGCCGCGGGACGCCTCTTCGTCCCGTGCCTCGCCTTGCTTCCTCCTCGTCCCATCTCGCCACGTAGTGCTCGACAGTTCAGTGATCGACGCTCAGTTGCTTGACACTTAATGTCGAGTAATAGTTCAAATTGAATTATTGCTCGACGCTCGATATCTCCGCCCTTGTCCGTTCGATGCTCGACGCTCAGTTGCTCAACATTCGACACGTGATGCTCGAGGTGTCGAGCAATAGTTCAATTTGAACTATTGCTCGGCAATCTATGCTCGACACTCGACGCTTCTGTGTCGAGCAATGCGCGAATGATACATAAGGGTAAAAATATCCTAAATGAGTACTCCCTCCGTCTCACAAATTTTGACACGTATTTTTTTTTGGGCCTTCCCACGAATCTAAACACGTTTCTAAATATAGTAGCAATTATTATTTTCTATCTCCTATTTTATCACTTTATTATATTTCATCTCCTACTTTATCACGTTTATACTTTATTATCTACACACTTAAAATATTAATCTACAACTCCTTAATTGCCGTGCCGACACTACAACAAAAACTGTAATAGAAACCACTTAAAAGAAACCGGTTTTTACTTAAAACCGGTTTCATAGCTTCAAAAACCGGTTTCGTAGATATAACCGGTTTCTATTTAAAAAAAAAGCGCTGATAGAAACCGGTTTTTAAGTATCGGTTTCTTTTATGCGGTATCGTAGGTATGTTATGAAATCGGTTTTAATTAAATCATATTATACCGGTTTAAAACCGATTTTAAAGAACTTTTCAAGATTAAAAAAAATAAAAATAGACAATCAAACTTTGAAACACACATTCAGCACCAACAGCCGCCCACTATGTTCTTCTCGAAGTTTCAGTCGAGCTCCCCCTTTCAGTCGACCTCTCCGGCGCCGCCCCACCCCGACCGACGCCACACGTCCCCTGCGCCGCCTCCATATCTCACCCCGTCTATCTCAACGGCCGACGCAACCACAAAATATCATCTCTGTCGCCTGCCCCCAAATCTAAAACCCTACTTGAAATTCATCTCATCTGCCGCACAACTGATGTTCTCCGCCTCCATCTCCCCGCGCCACCATATCTAGCCGACGCTACACGTCCTGGCCTCGCCTCCATCCCTCACTAAATCGTCAATTCCTCATCACTGAAGTCAGATTTTGTGAGTTTCACCGGCGTATTTGGCCTCCTGCCGTGAACTTTCAGGGAAAAATTTGGCGTCTCTTTCACTGAAGGAAAACCTAGGGGCAGATTTCTTCTAGGACGCTCTACTCTGCCTTCACACCCTCCTCTCTCTCTTCCGCATTCTTTTTCAGGTGTTTATATCTTCTTTTGAGTTTCTTGAGTTTGGTTGTCACTAAACAGCGCGATAAAACATTTTTTGATGTCACAGATGGATATTTTGCATCAAAAGGTCTTCCCCTGACTTCCAGAGTTCGATTTTCGAAACAAAAAAAGTTAAGGGTAAAAAGGTTTCTGAAGATCTTGCTTGGTGCCAGAAAGCCATTCTGATGTGAATCCTTCTGAACTCTTAAGAGGAACTACGATGAGGCCTGAGAAAGGGAAGAGGGTTTTCTTTTAGAAAAGAAAGCCCAACCTTTGGGAGAAGAAAATGAAATTGATACTAGAGATGATATGTAAGTTATCATCATTATTTTAAATTATATTCACATGTTTGAATTTCATTACTTCTACTTCAAAGGTTTAATCATATGGTGAACTGTGTGTTGAAGATGAATGTGCACAGACCTGTGGGTACTAGGGTTGTATTTGGTGATGAATACAATACCTTACCACCTCTTGCTCCAATACTGGATCAAATTCGTCAATCTGGGCCAAAAAAGGTCGATCTAATTCTTCCATGTGTTTTTGTTGCCTTGCAATATGCTATTTCAATTGGCTTTCTAGTTTTATAATTCTACACTATATGTTGGGGGGGCCTATGTGTGGATAGATGATGTGAGCTAAAAGATACTGATATAGTTCAAAGTTCTTACAACTAAAAATTTGAGAGCTACCTTATTCATGCATGCTAAACGACTAAAATTTTGCTGACAACTTTTCATGCTATTTTGATAATTAAATATGTTGTTGCTGCTTCATATTAGCAAAATCTGCTTCATTTGTTGTTGCTGCCATATTCTTATAAAAGCAAAAGAGGAATGTTATCTTGAAAGCAAAAGCATGTCTGTGAATGTTTCTTGAATTATGTTCTCCCCTTCTACTCTTAGAATGAAAAATCTATTGTGCTCGTTTTTATTGTGAAGGAATTGGATTACTTGTCTTCCAACAGCTATCTAGAATGAAAAATCTATTGTGCGTTGTCTTTGTGCATTGCTAAAGGTTGTATTTTTCTTGGTTTAGATGAGTACATCCTTCCAAAGATTGCAAGATGAGTACATCCTTCCAAAGATTGCAGAAAGAAACTTGAGGCAATTTGCTAACCTTCGTTCGACTTCATCGGAATTAGAACTCCGTTTGCCAATTAATGAGGTATGTGGGAGCAGTCCGTTTGGTTAAGACTACATGGCTGTATATTCAATTAGTTTTGGTTGTGAGTGTAGATGCCAATGAAATGTCCTGTATCAACGAAAAATCCAGGGAAGGGACTATTTTAAGGTTTCATGGGAAGACATGGACGGAGTCGAGGCATCGATTGTACCGGCTGATCTTGTGGAGAGGTATGATGTGAATACTTTCTTTTCCATTTCAAGATTCTAAAAATGTCATATTGTGGAGTGTGATCTTGCAGAGTTTGCCCCGAAAAGATAGTGGAATTCGAGCAACTAAAAGCTCAGAAGAAGAAGCCCAGTCGTAAAGCAAGACAGAAGAAACAAGGCATCTGAGGAGATTGATAGAAAGCTGCAACAACTGGTAGACAAGATCGAGAAAGAGAGCAATCCGGAGAAGATAATAGACACCGTTGAAAATGATAGGAAGCTGTAGGAACTAATTATTTGTTGTTTATTATTTTTGTTATAAATTTTATTTTATTTTATTAAAAGCCCTTTTTATAAGGGCTACAAAATAATTTTTTTTCTCCACAAATAACCTACAAAACCGGTTAAAAACCGGTTTCTATTATCCTATTATGTAGTGGTGTCTATCAATGCAAAACACACCGCTAAAAAATGCGCTAATAGAAACCGGTTAATAATCGGTGTCTTACATACCTATGAAACCGGTTATTAACCGGTTTCTATCAGCGCCTTTATTTCTACCCCTACGAAACCGCTAGCTACGAAACCGGTAGTTTGTGCTAATAGAAACCGGTTAAAAACCGCATTTTTCTTGTAGTGCGAATCAAACGTGTCAAGATTTGTGGAACAGAGAGAGTATAATTTATTGTTTTATACTTTTATAAATAGCAGATATCTTTTATGTTTTGTCTTTAAAAAAGGAAATATTTCATTTTGCCCCTAGATTTTATTTATTTTTCTATTAAAATTAACAGAAACCCGTCATTTGTTATTCGTAAAAGAAGAAAAGCAAAAAAAATACACTCCATTTAGTTGCCACTAAATCTAATTAAGAAAAAGGGCCTACAGTAAAACTGAACTGAACAGCACATTTCCTCCGTTATACCCCAACGATCACCACCGGAAGTCAAGACTCACACACCTCCGCCGCCGCTGCCATGGATGAGGAACTTCTGGAACTGCAGAGGCAATTCGAGTTCGCACAGCAGGCGAAATCCAGCATCCGTTTATCCGAACGAAACGTCGTCGAATTGGTTCAGAAACTCCAGGAACTCGAAATCATCGACTTCGAACTTCTCCACACCTCCTCCGGCAAAGAATACATCACTCAGGTAATTAATTTTAGTTATCAGTTCTATTTTTAATATGTTTAGTCCTTGATTCTGCTCTCTTCAAACTGTAATTTATTCTTTTGATCTGCATGTCTGGGGTTTTGGCTTCGATAGGAGCAATTGATTAGTGAAATTGTTTCTGAAATAAATAAGAGAGGTCGAGTATCCTTGATTGATTTGGCGGATACCATAGGGGTAGATTTGTATCATGTCGAAAAGCAATCGCAACACGTTGTGTCGAATGACTCTTCGCTTATGTTGATTAATGGCGAGATAGTTTCGAGTTCTTATTGGGACACAGTTTCCGAGGAAATCAATGAAAGACTCCAGGAATGCAGCCAAATTTCGTTGGCGGAGATTGCGGCACAGCTGCAAGTGGGCTCCGAATTGATTGTCTCTGTTCTAGAACCTCGCATTGGGACATTGGTATTGTGCTTGTATAAGTTCTTGGTTTTAAATTTTACTTGTTAGGAAAATTGTTGACTTGTTTATTTGGACTGTGCTTTGAATAGATCAAGGGTCGGCTTGAGGGTGGACAACTGTATACACCAGCATATGTTGCACGTGTGAATGCAATGGTGCGTGGAGCAGCAAGAGGGATTGCTGTTCCTAGGAATATGTCGGCATGGTGGAGCTCATTGCAGGTTCTTTTGCAAGATATGGATGGGTTTAGTGGAGTGGCGGTTGAGAGTGGTTTTTTCCAGTCATTATTTAATGGTTTGGTTAAAGGAGGAGAGATTCTTGGCTCACTTCGCGCTGGAGTACACTGGACACCTTCTGTATGTGAGACGATTCTTTTTTATAAATAATCATATTCTTCAACTTTGGTATAAAGGTTGATCAAGGTTTTGATTGTTGATTATGTAGTATAAATTTGAATTCTGTTTAATGAAAATTCTGATGTGTTCATTACCGTCTCTAGTTAAAAGTATTGACACAATCCCCCTGTACATAATTCATACAATAATTTTCTAGTTAAAAGAAGTTACATTCTTTTAGATCGAGATATATGATGTCTTCCATTTGACAGGTATTTGCCATGGCTCAAAAAGAATGTGTGGACTCTTTCTTTTCTCAGGTTGAGAACTTCTCCTTTCGTTCTCTCGACATGGATGCTATTATACAAATACAGTGCTTTTATCAAGAAAAGTAGTGTAAAAGTTGAACAATTAATTGGGTGTTGTGCATTATTGTTCTTTGTGCTGCAGAATTCCTTCATAAGCTATGAAACTCTTCGCAAACTTGGAATACCACAACCTATTCAGTTTCTGCAGGTATCTTAATCTATTTGATTTTTTTACTCTCTTCTCTGGGTTTTCTTGACACAAACAAAATAGAATATATTCTGAGTACACAATTTGATCCCTTTTAGGTGAACTAATTATGTTATTTTCTCTGAATAATCAATATAGTCCAGATATCCCGAAGGCAAGGCTCTTGATACTGTCTTTGTTCATAGTTCACTGATTGAAATGCTGGACACTTCTGTGGATGATGCTGTTGAATGTGGCAGCTGGTGAGTTCTATATTCAAATGCCCATTCAGTTACTACTGATGATTGTAGTGGGTCCAGATTTTTCACACCATGAAAAATGTAGATGCTTTGCTTGTTAGTCAAATATTACGACCATTGCTCTTGTCATGAGTAGAACATTGTTTGAAACAGGGAGATCCTCGTCTCGGGCGAGCTTGAGCAACCAAAGCCTTGTCAAGCTGACACTCTGGCTAGATGGAATAGACAGACCTGGACTAATATGACTGTTAAATTTTGTTTCTTGACCAGGATTTGATTTCACTTAATAAGAAAGAGTTGCATTGTGCAATTACTAGTAAGTCCAAGTTCTCTACGAAGCTAAACCAACCTTGAGCAACCTATGCTCAAATTTAATAAGCTCACTCACTTCACCATAAACAACTATAGTGCAGGTGTTAGAAAGGGCTATATAGACATGCTATCAATAAATGTTCTCCATAACCAATTCTCTGGTTGAATTGGTGCTGCATGAAATAAGTAACTTAGAGATGCTACGACTATGGAACTACTGAACTACCCTCTAACTGTCAATGGTCCATTTTTCCAGCTGCTTATTGAACTATAAAAATTCTTAAATTTCATCTTAACTTCACTAGGGGCTCCCAAAACTTGATTGACTTGACTCAAGAATTCTCCTTTTATTTCCTTGTGTGTGCATTATCATTCTCCTGTGCTCATCAATGAGGGTGGCTGATCTTGGAGGAACTTGTAGGGCTGAAAATGTTGACTCTCTGAAGAAAAAGTTGAAAACTTAGAAGTCTGTTCTTCACATCATTGGCTAGTATAGGATTTCAGTCTGAACATTTGACTTTAGTTTAAGATGCCGTTGGTTTGATCTTAACTTCTTTAGATGTACACCAAGATTGGACTTGTGCGAGTCATGAACTACCCCTGCTTCTCTATGCACCTTCCATGTCATTGAAAGTATGACTCTGTGCCAATGGATGATGTTGGAGATTGAAACTAGTATGTGGCTGGAAGAATTTGACTCTTTGATTAAAAACTTTAAATTGAGATTTGAACCGTTCTTCAGATCATGGTAAGATTGGAAATCTACCTCAACTGAAGTTCTAGTAAATCTGAAAGTTATGCTTCTTCAGATTTGATATCCCTTTGGCATTCCTCTGATCTTCGTCCTTGAATGCGGGACAATCAGCATATAGTAACTTGAATTCCATATTCAAATGTCTATAAATTCTAGCAATCAGGTTTTCCTAGATTTCCCCATAATAATGGCTCCATATTGAGTTAGAGCACCAAAGGGAGCCTCCATTTATGCAGCTAGTGCTTTTAAAGATTAGAACTGGAGCTACTAGAAACACAATCCACATTAATGCTACCTGCATCACAACCACATGTGACAGGAAACTCTTATTCTCAATTTGCAAATTCTGGCACCCCATATTGTAAGACTTTTAATACATAAATTGGTTAGCCTTTTGTAAGAAGCTTGATTAGTTCCGGATGCCGCACAATTTTATCTTCCTTTCATGGTTATGATTTAGGGTATAAGCTGGTTATTTTAAAAGATCCATAAATTTATTTTTGCAGCTATCTGCAGATTTTGTCAGGGGCCATTATCTATGCTGATGATTGGAACCCATAGAATATTGTTCAAGGCAAAACCGTGATGATTTAATATTTTGTTTTTATTTTTGAAAATTTACTAATATATTGAGAAATTGTGACATTCATCAATTTCTTCATGTAAACATGCTATGAGTGTGGAAGGGATGAACCATTCTAATGTTCTTTTATGTACTATTTTGAGTGCATAACATACTTATATAAATGAATAATCATAAATTATTACTTCAACTTCAAGAGTTCAAATAATCATTCAAAAGGGATTACATTTCATGTGCTGGTACTATTCCCTTCAGTATGTCATTTTGGTTATCCTTTCCATTTTTTGCTTCTCTGATGCATGTTTTTACCTCCCTCTCTAGTTTCGATTATGCTAATTTCTGCTTCCTCTTCCCCGCACCTGGCAGGATAGTTTCACTTACAATTTTACCCACATCCTTTACATCCCAAGATGCATCTAAGGTTCTTTCATTTTGCCCAACTGTTCAAAGAGCTCTGAAGGTGATTTATTGCTACACATTCACTATTACCTGCTACTCTTGGTGCATGATTTTATTCTACTTCTCTGATGAGCTTGTCTTCTCTATCAGTCTGGCAAAGCACATATTCTGGGGGAATCATATATTTTAAGCGATACTTTTGTGAAGGTAAGTATTTAAATTCCTTGGAATATGTCTCATGACTCTCATCAATAGTAAAAATTCAACTTCTCAAAGATTTCTCAGGGTTCTTATCCGATTCTTACAATAGATTTTCCTATAACTGATACTTGTTTCATTTGTACGTTCTATGTAATTAAAGGATGCTCCAGCTTATGTACAATAATTTCATGCTTTGTCACCTGACCTCTGTTTATGTGGTCAGAGTTCTTAATTCAATGTATATCTCCATGAATCGATTAACATCTTCATAAGCATGGGTCATGTGGCTGCTTAGTGGTTCGAGGAATCAATTAGTTTCACACTGGAGGATACCAGGTTAAGCACTTCCGTGTCGAACAAAATTAGGTTAGGTTCTTGGGCACTATTAGTTTATCTCTGGTCTTTTTCTCTTCTTTTATTTTCACTTAATTTTTTCTCTTTCAAGTGGGTAAGCTGGGGGAAAATTTTACTTAACCTTCCACAATAGATTTTTGTATTTTCCTGAGATTAACAGCATATTCCTGTAAGAATTCTATTGGGGCCGGGTACCCTGTGAATATTGTTGTAACCAATTCAGTGTTCTTGGGCAGGGCGCAGTTACCTCAAGTAAATTTTCAAGTTCTTCCCAGAATTGGATTCTCTAGACCCAATGACCTAGATTACAATTATCCTAGTGTCCCTCATAACCTTTTGATGCAAAAAAGGAAGGCACTTATTTGGTTAGCCTCTTATTAGTGGGTTTATGCACCTAAATTTTATGCAACAGTATGTATTACATACATTACATAGAACACCAGATAGGTTCTAGATGTTTCTTGATGGAACATTATCACGATCTATCCTGTTTGTGAATCTTAGGATTGGACTAGGTTATTGATATGGACTTTTTTACTCAATAAGTTGTATATAACTAGGTATTCCTACATAATACTACCAATATTTTGCACATGATAGGATCTGAGATAGAACTGAAAAGAAGAAGATGACCTCTACCTCTGGATCTTTATTCTTTGAATTCACCTCAAGATAATATTATTAAAAACCAAAAACATATACTCCCTCCATCCCACTTCACTTGGCCTAGTTTCCTTTTCGTGCTGTCCCACCCGACTTGGCCTGTTTCCTTTTTGAGTAATAAATTTGCACTACAATAAGAAGATGACCTCTACCTCTGGATCTTTATTCTTTGAATTCACCTCAAGATAATATTATTAAAAACCAAAAACATATACTCCCTCCATCCCACTTCACTTGGCGTAGTTTCCTTTTCGTGCTGTCCCACCCGACTTGGCCTGTTTCCTTTTTGAGTAATAAATTTGCACTACAGTAAATATGGGCCCACATACTTTATTTTACGCTACAATCTTACTCTCCTTAATAACAGTGCCAAAAAGAACTAGGCCAAGTGAGGTGGGACGGAGGGAGTAATTGACTTGGACAAATATTTGTAGCACTTCGTGAAATGTCCCTACACTTTTCCTTCATGCACGTTTTAAAGTATTTATAGATTTTTCTATACTGCCATTCTCATGTGAAGTTACTGAATAAAATGGATTATGCAGCCATAAGGAATTGGGAAAGATTGTACTGTAGCATCACTATTGTCGCTCCAGTGATACCTATTTAATTCATGCTTTGATTTCAATCTATTGCAGCATTTGTTTGATAGTATTCAGAAAGAGATGGAGAGCATTAGTCTTGCTGGGGATATTGCTTTTGGGTCAACTGACATTTCACATATCACCAAAGATGCCAGGCAGGGACATGATGACAGCAGCAACATAGCTGACCAAGATGAATATGATAATCAAAGTGGCATAGGTAAATCAGCTTCAGAAAAAGGATCTAAGAAGAAAAAGGGAAAAGCAGCTGGGAATATGAAAGCCGGGAATGCTGAAAGTGGTATGGAGTTACAAGAATCAACTAAGAAAAAACAGAGAAAGGGAAAGGTTAACCCAAATGCACAGGTTTCAGATCCAAAGTCAGGTGCCAAAAAAGATACTGAGAGGTTGGACCAACCTAGCTTTCTATCAGAAAAATCATTAATTCAGAAGATAATGTCAATGATCCCAGATTTGGAGGAGCAAGGTGATCTCATCTTGGTCTCTTCCTATTTGAAATCATTATTTCATTTATAGTGGATCTGACATTTTAAAAGTAGGTTTGGATGATCCTGAGACTGTTCTTGCACCTCTGGCCCACTATTTGAGACCTATGCTCCTAAATTCATGGATGGAAAGAAGAAAGGCTGCTTTTACGGAGAATGCTCAGCAAATGAAACAGCTTCTTGATGATTTACAGCGTAAGCTTGATGAGGTAGTGACAGCTATACTTTTTGTTTCTTTGGATCCATGACATGTATGATCCTTGTATATCCTGAAGTGTCTGGATTTGGGACGATAATGTTGTAATTTACATGATAGCATGCAGAATCCATGCTTCCAGGTTTAACCATTTGTGCCTAAATGTCTTGTTGATCTGATGAAATGTTCCTGAAGTTTGCATGATTTATGCAGTACCGATATGCTATTCTTCGTTCATGTTTGATTTTTTATTGCTGAAAATTTAATCTGATAATTGGAGATACACTGTTTCTATAATGTTCTTAAAATGATATTTAACTTGTTATATCCTTTGCCCCAGGCATTCTTAAATATTCAATTATATGAAAAAGCACTAGATTTGTTCGAAGATGACCCGCCAAATGCTGTAAGTTCTCTTCTCAATTTTAATGGTAACTGATACTACCAGGACACATAAACAAGCCTCTTTCCTTTGCAATGATAGGTTCTCTTACATAAACACTTGTTACGGACTGCAGCCACCCCAATTGTGGACACTCTCTTAGTTTCTTTGGTAATGCTGACTATTCACTTTTTTTAACCTTTGGAGCATGAAATGGTTGTCACTCGGGCTTTAATACTCGAGTTGGGTGTGCAGGACAAGCACAACAAATTGCAGAATGGACTTCAACTTGAGGGATCTCAAATTCCTGAACCTGTGGCAATGAGCTATGCAGATAGAATTGCCCTGGTAAATCTCTTAGAACAGACTATGCTTACTTTTCCCCATTCAAAAACCGGACATCTGATTCTTATAATTTTGTTCACAGGCGAAGGGTTTGCCTGTGTCTTTATCAGACAAAGCCATTGAGCTGGTTGAAACTTTAGAGGGGAAGGTTAGTGATGTCCCTTTTGTATTTATATAGTTATATGTACCCCTAATTGATTGCCTGAATATTTCTTGAGTTCTTTAACTGATGTGTATATAATTTTTATAATGACAGTTGGTGGAATCATTCATAAGTGCAGCAAGAGAATTAATAGAGGAAAGGTAAAGAAGATGCTTATGCAGTGTTGGTTTTCAAGTATTGGTATCATGATTCAAAATTTTAATTCTCTTCCCATATTTGGCAGTGGTTTAATATTCAAGAAACTTGATAAGAAGTTGGAGAGGACTCTTCTGCATTCCTATAGAAAGGTAAGGCCACATGTCTGATTATTTTAAGAGCTTTGCCTGTAACGAATTTTTTTCTCAATGTTAAAAGGGTGCGCGCGCGCATGGTGAGTGTTATCAGACGGAACATCCAAGCATATAAGTGAATTTGTTCGTACTTATCATTTGATTATGTTTCTGAGATTAAGTTCTAGAGCAAATAGTTGGTAAATTTCCTCGTCTCTGTCATAAGGTCTAGATAGTATGGGATTTCTTGTGAATAGTTGGACAACTGGTTGCTGTATATTTCGGTTCTATTCTATTGAAAAAACGACCCTATTTTCTGAGATTCTCAGGATTTGACATCTCAAGTTTCTGCTGAATCCGATCCTGTCGCCCTTCTGGCGAAAGTTGTTTCTTTACTATATGTTCAGGTCAGCTTTGTTTTTCACTGAAGTACAGGTGCATCAGTCGACTAAATTTGAAATCACTATTCTCTGCATCCTGAAATTTTAATCGTTATAAATGCTATGCAGATACATGGAAAAGCTCTTCAAGCTCCTGGCAGGGCAATTTCAGTCGCCGTGGCTCGATTAAAGGTGAGATCATTTAATTTCATTATACCACGATCTTTCAAATAGTTAAACAAAATGGAGGACTTGGCATGTCAGTGATGTCACATATGGAGGCAGCAGTACATCAGGAACTTGTCTCACGATTATTTAGAGAGAAAGAAACATCCATCACTATAATATTTTAAGTATCCTCATATGTCCTACCATCCTTCTGGTGACGAAGATGCATAAATATCCTTCATCTGATTGCAGTGCAGGCTATATAAAACTAATTACTTGATTTATTTTCCGGAATACTTTTCATGGCATGATTTTAAAAATGGAGACCTGGTGGCTGGTGCCTTACTATATTGCTTCAATCTTTATAGGATAAACTGGATGATTTAGCATTCAAGACCTTATCAGATTATCAAAAAGCAGCTGTGACCCTTCTATCTCTAATGTCCTCGGCAACTGGCAATGTGAGTTTCGTCCTCATGTAATTGTTTTTCTCTTTTTGGGTATTCCTGAATACGTGGTCAATATTAGATGTTGACGATGATTCAGTTCGGGTAAGTCGTATGTTGAGTGATATAGCTTGCTGCATTCTTCAGGAAGAAGACTGTACGTCGGACAGAATATTGAGCCAGAGGGAGCTCCTCGAGGGTTTGATGCCGGCGTTGAAGAGCTTAGTTACGAAATCCTGACTGGCGTAGGTTCGGTTTTCCCTTACAGGCAAAATGCTGGTTCCCCCCCCCCCCCCCTTGTTTCTTTGTAGTATTTCAGAGATATTACTTATAAGTGTTACTTTTTCTCTGAAGAGTATTTACCTTTTATATAGAAAAAAGTATTATTAATAGCATAGAAAGTTATTTGCCTCAACTTTTATTTTGAGTAAATTACAACATCAAATTTTAATTCAAGTAAATTACAAAATTGCTGGCTTATTGTGTAATGGGTTTGGAAATAGGTCCGGATTTTATTTGTCAAAATCCTGTTTTTTAAGCAGTATGAGTATGACTATGACATTATTGTTAATTGAGTATAATGTCCTAGTGTGCGCCTATTACTGAGTCATCTATTACTGAGTCATACGAGGTAGACTAATTATTTCACAAATCAAAGTAATTGGTTATTTGATAAGCACTTGGAACAAATATTCTCACAGTCCACGAAAAAAGTTTTATTCAAAGGTGAATACGGGTTTTAATTAAATTGTTGTAAAAAGAATAAAGGTATAATTTATAAAATAAGTGTTAATATGAAAAATTAAAATTAAAATATATTATTAAATAAGAAATAGAATAAAAGTATAATTTATAGTTAAATATAAGAGAAAATGTATGATGTGATGATTTAAAAGGTGAAATAAAACTCTTTTTTATGAACATAAAAAAAGGATAAGTATGACCTTTTCTTATAGACAGAGGAAGTATATAATGAGTAAAATTGTAAAACACATCATTAGCTCCTTGTACTTTTATCTTTTGTTTCATTAAGTTCTTGATCCAATATTTCGGTTTAATAAGGCCTACTTTTATATTCAGTCTTATTTGATCCTTATTAACGGGTATATTAACTTTTATAGAAACCATTTATTTAATGTGCATAAAGAAGATATAGTCTATATATTATTTTAAAAAAATATCATTATAAATGTGACAAACTAAAAAGGAAAATGTTAAGGTTTCTCTATTTATTGTTTAAATCAAAGAACATTCAACTAAGCTTATCTGTTGAAGTTACTACGCTGATACTGAAACTAATAAAATAATAACGGCAAAACCCAAAATAAAAAGGTAATGCTACTACAGAGAGAAACAACGAGTTAAAACTTCTCTTATAATTGGAACAGTCAAGTATGAACTAAGCTCATTCTTAAAGATTTGATTGGACTACAATTTGCAACGAAACCTACTTACAAGAATTGTATTGAGATTTGTATCCAATCAAGGTATATAGAAAAATACAGAACTCGTCCAGTGATTCTTTCAAAAAAAAAAAAACTATAAAATGATCGGCAGTCTATGATTCTTGTAATGCTCACAATATCTTTGTTTTCCATTAATTATATATTTAGCTTGTTTGTAACCTTATGCAATTGTCTTGCTCACACACATTGGAGCAAACCAAACAATCTGTCATTGCCACAATGGGAACTTCCTTTTTGTTGTGTATCTCATAAAATATAACTCAACGTCTCTCGTCTTTGTCTCAAGCTACTTGGAAAATCAATCATATGTCTTAACTCCTTCAAATGTATTTCATTTTCCAGAAATTGAATGACAAAAACAAACTCCAATGCACAAGTCAGTAATCCTTTTCGTTGTGGCGACGTTGCTCTTCAACCTCACCCTCTCCGCACAAGGTAACCAACTTTCTTACAAGATTCTTGCATCCAAAAATGATATGAGATGGATCAAAGATTCCGATTCCGATTTCAGGCCAACCAGATTCATGGATAGGAATCGACTGCGGGTCGAACAAAAGCACCGCGACATTCGGTCTCATCTGGGACACAGATGAGGCCTTCATCAAGTCGGGGACGAACCACTTGGTCCCCGACAACACCCTCATCGACCTCGTCACTTTTCAGACTCTCCGCGCCTTCACGGACCAGAACAAGAACTGCTACACACTGCCAAGAAGCAGCGACAACGGATATTTCATCAGAGCTGCCTTCTTGTATGCAAATTACGATGGCCAGTCGAGGCCTCCCACTTTTGATCTCGAGATTGATGGCAACAAATGGACCACTGTCGTAACCACTCCTACAGACTACGCTTTCTACGAGATCCTCTACTGGACTCACAAACCTAACATCAGTGTATGCTTAGCAACAACACACAAAGATGAGTTCCCCTTCATTTCTACGCTCGAAGCATGGCCTATCTCTTATGACATGTATACTGGTTTGAGCCGGGATTTGGGGTGGCTCACCACCTACCGCTACGCCTATGGCTCCAACACCGAGGTGTTCGGGTACATCGGGGGAGACGACTACAACAGGATATGGGAGGCCACCTCTGTAGCAAACGCCGTCAACACGAGTGGCGGTAGTGTCTCCTACTGTGATGAAAATGTTCCATCATCTGCCATTGAAGATGCCGTAGAGAGTCCAGACAATGCAACCTCGCTGTGGCTGAATTTTGGGGCGGTGAAGAGCGCCACTCCTATCTTCATCGAGGCCTATTTCACAGTAACGGCGGCCGGATACTCAGACATCAGATCCTTTGAAATGTACGAAGCTGGAAGCTACGCGGCGACCATCACCCCCTCCGACTACTCGTGCACTACGCAATCCAATTTTGTGCAGATATCGTCGGGCACCAACTTGAGCATTGAGCTGCGGCCCACGGCGCAGTCCACGCTGCCCCCAATCATCAGCGCCATCGAGATATATACCGCCACTGATCCCCTTATCAAAACAGGAACTAACCAAACTGACTGTAAGATTCAAACTTACATAGTACTATATACCTTACCTTAACATGAACATGATGATGAATGAATTTTGGAGCAGTGAATGGGTTGATGAGCTTCACCAACACGTATGATCCACTCAAGGGATGGAGTGGGGAGCCCTGCCTCCCCGCTGACACCGTCTGGCAGTGGTTGGGCTGCTCCGCCACGACTCCACCCAGAGTCACCTCTTTGTATGCTCTCTGCTTCTCATGCATTAGTTACTAAGCTATCAACTTTAAAATATTTGTGTTGCAGATATCTCTCAGGATACCAACTCAATGGCAGTCTCACTAATTTCAGCCAAATGCAAGCCCTTGTTAACATGTAAATCATCCAACTCTTTTCCATATTGTTGTGCGTGATTGTGATTGTGATTGTGATTGTTTGTTTGCAGAGATTTGAGCAACAACGATCTTAGTGGAGAAATCCCAGATTTCCTTGGCCAACTACCAAATCTGAGGACACTGTAAGTTAATCTACACCAAGAAATGGGGCCCTTTAATTCTTGACATTAATTCATTATTCTTGTGTACAGCAACCTGGCATACAATGATTTCTCCGGGGATGTACCGACCACCATTCTTAACAACAGAAAGCTTGCATACAAGTATGTACAATATCTTTGCATTTCTTACCAAACACGCACATATATATATATGCTTAACAAGATTGAATTGAATTCCCAAACAGTGTAACTGGAAACCCGAAACTGAATGTTGAGCGGAAAGATGGTGGTAGCTCGAAAGGCTTGATCATCGGCCTAGCTGTGGGCATAACACTGCTTCTTATAGCAGTCCTGCTTGCCGTATTCTTGTGGAAACGAGCAAAGAAGGCAGAAGCGGAGCCACAACCAGAAAATGGGGGTGTCCCACCGCCCACTGCACCTCCAGCAGAGGAAGACATTCATGAAATACCCAAAGATGAAAGCATGGCTCCGGATATTGACTTGGATCAACTTGAGGTATTGATTCATAAGTATGAAAATGCTCAGCCTCACCTATCATCTGATGACGACGACTGTGTTCCCGTCCCTGTGGATGCAAGTAACGATGAATCCATGGTTCCGGATTTGGATTTCGAGGAGCTTCATCAGATCATTCACCAAGAAAAGGAAAAGGAAAAGACTGCCCCAAATTCAGATAGTTAAGACTCACTCAAACATAGATATCGTCTTTGATGTGAAGCCAATCTTTTACTATTCACGTGAAAAATGTGTTGGAATGTTAAACTGTAATTTGGTTAGTATACTCTTCAAGAAATTTATTTGCAGCATATCTATGCGTTAAGAATCATTTTTAAGCTATAAAGAAAATCAGATTCAAGAAAAGAGTCTTCACTTTCCTTGTCAGAAACATCAATTATTTAGCCTTTTCTGTACAGAATTATGTGGATATTGCCTTGGAATTCTTCAATTTCCCTTATTTTGGGTTCCGAAAGTCATAGGCTAATCTATTTTTCAATGTCTTGTAAAGCTGATATGACTATTCTATGGCTTCAGTGTTTTGCAAAGCTGAATTGTTAACTCTAGGATCCCATTATTTTTTGAGCGAAGCTTGTCACATTGAATTAAGAGAAATGCAACGGAATTTACAGACCTGTAATCCTCGAAAATGAGAATGCGATATTAATCACATGTGCTCTTCACTTGATTTTATTTCATAAAGTATCAGGAGTCAATATAACAAAAGATAAAATAATAAAACCTGAAAGTTGAAGATACAACAACTAGAAGGAAGTGGGTACAAAATGAACAAACCAATATCCTAGTATATTTACTCTCACCTACTTTTCAGAGGAAATTGAAATATGATCAAAACCAATACAACAAACACTACATGAACACTAACAAAGAAAAAAGAGAGAGATGAAGATGGCAGTTGTAGGAGAAATGCAATGCAACGGATAGTACAAACAAAATGCTTTCTACACTGCCAATGGACAAAAGGGCTGCATTCTGCAGTTAGTATTTATAATGGTTAGGGGACTATTACTTTTTCGACTTATCCTTAATAGATAAAAATAATAAAGCTTTACTAAGATGCGTTGGAATTTTGGAATATTCCAAAGTTCTTAATAATTTTCATCATTTGAGCAAATTTTTGCTCAACTCATATTTCATTGCAAGTAATTGGTAGAGTTGTGGATCCACGAATGAAACCATCGGGACAACTTTTACCGTAGAGCATAACATTCTTTTTAAAGTACTTATTGCAGACATCTGCTTTGATTAAGGTTACACTAGAGAAGTTTCCACAGATTAATTCCAAGATTTACTTGTATGCCAGCATAAATCCTTTAAATGGTTTGGAAGTTAGAACTAAATGAGTTTGAAAAAAAAATGCAGAGCAACTGATCTAAGTTAATTGATGCTTCATGCTTGATTTCATTAAAAAGATACAGGGAAATTACAACAACAAGCAATAAGATATCATTGCTGCAATGATTGCTTACAATGGTCAGACAAGAGAATCATTTAAGGCAAGCTTGCCTCTATCCTAAAGAACAGGATGAACCTGAAAATTTACAAGGAGCATATTTGTCAATGTTGAGGTAGAACTGGTCTCTTTTCCAACATTTCATAATGCAGAACAAAATTATCCTGCATAAAAATTTTACAACTCATTCAATATCCCCAATCAAATTATATAATAATAATGCAGCATGATTCAACAAGAAACTAGACAAAAAATGCAAGTGGCAACAGACCTTTCGAATTGTCTCCCATGTGTTTGGATCAAAACAGATATAAGAACCTCTCTCGTAAGCACTTGTCTTTACAAGAGGTTCCATGTTGCTAACTCTTGTAAACCATAAATGGAGATCTCGATGATAAAACCAGGCTCTATTGTATCTGAAAAATAACGTGTAGAATGATTCAATCAACTGCGCTACTTATCAGAATTAGATTCAACCATGAGAATTGCAACGGTTGCAATGAGCAGTCATCACAATGACATTATCATGAGATGGGACAATGTTTGTGGATTTACTACTGAAAACAACAGAAAAATAAAATGTAGTAAAAGTGTAGATATAATAAAATGTAGTAAAAGTGTAGATAACGTACAACTCATTTGCTGCATATAATTGAGCTTCATCCTTTGGCATACTGCATAAAAAAAAAAAAAAAAGATAACAAGCATGTTAGATTTATAGTAACATATTGGAAATAATAATTGATGTTTAACACAAGGCTCACCTATAAAAAACATAGAACAGCGTATCTAATTGGAACTTTGAGAAGTATGCCTGCTGCGGCCAATGGCAACACATTTCAGCAAAAAGAAAATAGTTCAAAAGCAAAGCAGGTTAAATACATAGGGTAGTCAAAAGCTCACGCTTAAAGGTGGTGGTTGTTTGGCATAATAACATTGCGGCACAGCATATTCTGGATCGCCTTTTGCAGGCTCATCTGACCATGGGGAACCAAATGTTTTGTGAAGATTTTCCGTAGAATTCAAGTTCAATCCAAGCGTAGTTAGGTCAATTCCAAGTGCAAGAGATGTCAAATCAGGATCACTCATTCTTATCACACTTAACAAACCACGCAAACCAAATGGGTCAGAGGCTGTCTGGGCAGCCTGCATGGACTTTGCTCCTTGATCCCTAAAAGGCTGACCAACAGCAGACATTGGTTGAAGGCGGAATTGGGATTGATTGGGATGCTGCTGATATTGTTGTAGGTGATCATATGACCCCATACCAGATACTGAACTTGGACTACTTAGAGGCCGCAATCCAATTCCTGGGGGTCCACTGCTCTGAATCATTTAAAAAGAAAAACAAAACATACAACAATTAGACAAATAAGATCATGTAAAACAACTGCAGGAGTCGATCGATCATGATATGAACAATAAAGTTAGTGACTTCATCTATAAGCTCAGGTAGCAATCCTTAACAATTTGCAGGTTCTAAACTGGTCTCTCGATCTAATATGTGAACCTTATATCTAATCCACATCTACGTAGCGGCATTGACACATTTTTTTTAGCTTGAGTTCAAACATTCTGTTCACGAACAATTTTAGATTTAATTCTGCACTTCATACTCCACCTTGCAAGAATGAAAACAACACAAAGTCGAAAAACAATTGAAATGTGCCCAGAACACCTGTGAATGATAGTTCGAATGTGATGATGGAAACAACTCCGAACCATGTACATGGAGCAGATCTTGGTTATTTACATTTGAAAAAGGCCCACCACTACCACTTGCTGATGGAGTATGTTGCTGCTGCTGTGGCCGATGGGGTGAATAAGTTGCACCCAAGTTGAAACCGGAAGACCGTCCCATCTGCATTTTCAAATGAAAAAGACTTAAAAAAACTGAAGCACCGGCAAGAAATAGATGCCATGCTTGGATGACAAATCCCCCTTACTGAAAAATGTTGATGAGGCTGCATCATAGAAACAGAACTATCATGAATTTGTTCTTTCTGATGCATATCCATTGAGTAATCCATGTTGCCACCTGCAAATGATTAATAAATTGTTACATTAGAGAAATATACTAGAGAAGGATCCTAACAGAAAAGAAGGTAACAAAAAGCCCAGATGATTTCAACAGTCACGCTAGGTTTTCTATCTTTAGGAACAATAGATAAGATTACTCTTGACAAAGATAAAAATAGCTACTACTATCACTTTGAAAGGAATAAATAAAACTGCATCTTTCAAAACAAATTATGTCACATTATATGCACAAACATGAGGCCTATATGATAAAATCAGCAGATGAACTAAACATGTCCTAGATGAATATGTAACACTAAGAAATCCCATTGTGATCATATGATGATGGTAAGTTGGGAAAACCGAACAGCAGGCCTGCCGAGAAGCATTGCCATCAAGATTAGAATATAAAAAGGTACATCTCCTCCAAGAGATTAACATTACAAGTAAAGCCCGTAAAATGAGTGTTTACAGAGTTCAGCAAATAATAAGTCATTTTATCCTAATTCCTAAATTCCTAATATGGACACAATCTCTTTACCCTGAATCTCAAGGATACTAAAAACTAGGTTTACAGTTAAAGATGACCATAACCGATAAAGCAATACAATGTATGATTGGCTGATGTTCTAAAAGTCCCCTTTATTAATTAGACATAAGGTTGCCAGAGTATGAGTAACCTGAGATAGAAAGTTGGAGCACAAAGCTGTGTAATGAGGAAGAGGAACAGTATGTGAACAAGAAGAAATATCACAGATACAACAGAACTTTGAGTATAAATGCATAGTTAGAGATAAGTACCCTTAAATCCAGGTAAGGCTGGAAAATCTTCGTTTTGGATACTGAACTCTTGATTTTGTTGAACAATAGGACTAAGGCCTTGCTTTCGCAATGACCCTGCAATGTTTCAAGATATTACACAACTATCAGCGGATGGGATGTGCTTACAGTAGTTTTACAGGAATATAACCTGACTGGTGGTTACCTATTTGTCCTTGAGGGCCTCCAGATGAATTGGGACGACTATTCAGCTGAGGAAAATCATTAATATCAAAAGGGGCACCATCATTGGAATTCATATCACTCAACATGCCCATACTTGTAAGATTATTCATAGATTGAACATGGTTTTGAGATAGAGGACCACCAGCAGAAGGATAGGAACTGCCCAACATTGACAATACCTGTGGAGAAGCTGAACAACAGCAAACACAACGTACAAGAATATAAGAATCATCACATTGTCAAAAATATAATCATATAAAACATCTGCAATAGTTCTAAAACATCAGTATGCAATCAGCAGCTCAGAAAATTATTGTGGATCAGAAAGGACTTGGGTATGATCACAACTCACAAAGCTGATACTTCCTCAATGATTTTCAAGTTCCGAAACAGATACTTTATCCATTCAACAAGTGAAGTTTTCAGGATCCTTATATTTTAACTCATACTCTAAAACGCACACAGCATACAATAGTTTGGTTAACTACAAACTGTACCAGCTAACAAGATTGCAAGCCTTCTATCCTCATCTATGTGAAACTAAGCCATAACTTATATATCAATTTCATGTTATACCTAATTGAAAATAGGTAAACACCACAGAAAAGCATTTGAAAGCTACAGTACAAATATGATACTAACTAACTTAATGTATATTAGCATAGCCAGCTGAAGTAAATACTTCCACACGAAACATTGCAAGTGCTGTAACTCCCGCAGAGAACTATTATCACATGATATCTTACCTTGTTGAAGCACACCACTCATCAGCCTATTTTGTCCTTGCACACTTAGATTTCCAGAACCGCTGTTGGCAGATAAATTCAAGCGAGAAGCAAGCCCAGGCATAGATAGCCCTCCACCTGAGCTAATATTTCGGCCAATGTTGCCCCCACCAACTATACTACCCATTGAACTTGTAATCCGTTGCCCTGCATTTCCTAAGACCGGAGACACACCAAGACCGGGAACAGACGTCCGATTGCCAATTGCAGCAGATGTTGGTAGGATCCCTGGGATAGAACCACCAACTCCATTAGTGCTGCTACTATACCCTTGGTTTCCTATGACATTCATACCACCCCTACTTGCCATCCCTGAATGAACATGTGTATTGCTGTGAGATATCTGCAAATCCAAAGAAATAAGTAGCAGGCAGTTCAGCTGACCCAGAGCACCAATGCATACACATTGTAGAAAGTTCAACACACCAAAGCACTTCAGAGTTTCTTTATACTTATAAGGTTTCAAAATGTAAACCAGGATCTCCCCATAATGAATAATTACAGCAGAAAATTGCACCTGAGAAAGAGCAACTGGAAGGTTGTTGGATGCAAAACGTCCGGTAGAAAGGTTGCCAGAAGCTTGTTGCAACCCACTTGAAGCAATGTTATTCATAGTTGTACTTCTCGATCCAAGCGCACCTGGCATGTTTGGAACATTAAAGTTTCCATGAAGATTATGCAGTCCCTGCATATTTCCTGCAAAGACAGTGCTAGTTGTCACAGATATTTAAACAAGAAACACCTTTGATCACTTTAGTAGACAACGCACCAGTGTGATGAAAAACAGGAGAACCAGCACCAGACTGTACAGAAAAGGACGAAGTATATGAACGCCCTGTGCTGTCAGGAAGGCTTGAAGTAGATCCGTTCAGTGATGACTGCAGTGAATGTGTGAATGAATTAATAATTACCATTATGAGTTCATGTAGAGATTAAGCCTGTTTATCTCTATCAAGTCGGTCATGATCCAAGTTTAAAGACAGGAAGACAGAAATGTGATCATGATACCAAGGTATGAATCTGATGAATCATATTAATATCCTCTGATAAAAGGGAAGTGTTGAAAGGTTGTCTTTAGTTGATTCTTTTGCAAAAGCATATTAAGACAAATGAAATGACATAATGCAATAAAGTACAAGGTGTAAGGGTGTTGGTTGTATTCAATGTACCCTAAGAGAAATAGAGAATAATAGTGCAATCCCTACAATAAACTCCTAAATGAAAAGAATGAACATTCGTGTCAGTGACTCTTATCAAAATTATACTCCCTCCGTCCCATAACAAGTGTCCTAGTTTGTTTGTTAAACTAGGACACTTGTTATGGGACAGAAGGAGTATATCGTAAGGATGTACAACCATCTAACTAAGTCCGGCTGCAGTTTAGAAACCATGCTTATCCATACTCCATACGGCACTAGGCAAATAGGTGTTCTATTATTTAATGCTATGTAGTATGCAATGCAGTCAATGGAATTTGGCAACGGATGAGCTAGTACATTGAGCAACCCTGACATTCTTAAAATGTCAAAAGGTCATGAAGAGAACTTTTCCTCAAGCAAGTATATTTCCTTTTTCCTTATAAGTCAGAAGGCTCTTCAAAAGGCTGTGGAGCCTCCCTTGTGATCCAATAAAATCTGAAAAGTATAAGGCATAAAGAAGCCAATTACAAAATATGCTGCAAAATAAGACAACAAAAAGCTAGATACAGCTACAAAGACTGAAAATCCAAAGCATGGAATTCAACTAAAGGATAGTTAAATGAAAAGGAAAAATCATAAGCAGAGAAATGCACCAACTTGCGAATTACAGCTGTAATGAGTCAACGAGGACTGTGGAGGCATGCACAATCTCAAAACCAAAAGAGGGATAAAGATATAACGGATACCCCAAAGAAATTATTTCACTACTAAAGCTGCTAGCATGTCCACATAACTAGAGAAGCTAAAGAGTGGATGAGATTATTCCACTAAACAAACTAAACCTCTTGCAGTGGGCAGGATTGAATTTCACAAAGGGGAAAGGGGTCCCGATTGCAACTAAACTCGAGAATTGCAGGAAAACTCGAGAACATCTTACGCAGATAGATACTCAATCTCAAAGAACGTTTCCAAAGGGCATTTAAGCCCCACTCAAATCGCAGGAACCAAAAAAGTTGAAAATAAATCCCGAAAACTCAACCCCCCAAAACAGAAATCAGTCCCCAGTCCCATACAACATACAAACAAGTTAAAACACAAATACTATATGCTCCATATATGTATAATAAAGAGAAAAGGAGATAAAATTGTAGACCTAGAGAGGAGATAGATCCGCGGGCGATAATTCAAGTATGGAGAGAGAATTGGAGTGTGGAGAGAGACAGAGAGGATAGAGAAAGGGTCGAGGGATTTTGATATAATCTACGACTACGAGAGAGAGAAATGAAAAGAGAATGGGGATTGGGGGACAACTCACTCAAACCCCTACACATTTCACACTCACGGTCAGGGCTGCTGTTGGAATCAGAATTACTAATTAAATACTTCATCCTCAAAGTTTTCAAAAAAACAAAAAAAAAAAAACATCGCAAAAAAATTATTTATTAAATTAGAACTACCCTCCTGCCATGACTTGCACTCTAGTGAGACCCCTATATAAATGTTAGACCTAAGACAAAATATATACCATTGGATCTTATGATCCAACGGCCTATAATAATCTGTGAGATTATAACCGATTTTAATTGTTCACTTATAATTCACGCGTTCACACTGTGATAAGGACTTTTTGGTAATTTTCTTATTGACTCCTGAAATGTCGTCCCACCCATTTCCTCGATTCCCGGGATTAATTAATGTGAAGATTTACATATCATTTTTACTCCAACCACACGGTAAATGAACAAGATGCATAATTGGAACCGATTTTTCTTACTTTTCTTTCGTTGTCAGTAGATGTAGGGCTTCATCCAAGTAGGCGCGAGTGGCGAAGACGAAGATCTTCCTGGTGAACAAGCGGCGTCCAAAGTAAGTTCCGATCTATAGGAGTTTTCGATTTTTTCGTTATTCAATGGTTTTTTTTTTCCTGATTTTTGGAATCTCATTTTGTTCAACACAATATCCAAAATCGATTAATTGTGGCGTTTTTTTTCTCACTTTTTCAAGGTGTTAATCTGGTTGGAAAATAGGTGAAAATAGTTTGTTCATCGAAAACGCAGAGGTTTGTTCTTATTAGTATTGAACTTTTGATTTTTGTACGACTGTATGCAAATGGATGTGGAAAAAGATTGTTTAGAGAATATTTATCTTTTGTGTTGTGTTCTGATTTTTGAGCTTTGATTGCTGTTGATTTTCAAAATTTTGCAAAATCAATTGAAAAATTCGATATGCTTGTTATTATTTAGCGGACATATTTTTTTGGTGAATATTAAAATATTTGAAAACTGGATTAGGCAAAATAGGGTTCACAGCAAAAAAGAAGAATCTTGCTTCTGGTGCCGCAACATTAACCACGCTAGAAGAATAAAGAATAAACCTAGGGGTAATACACAAGAATTAAAGTTATTCACTTCACAAATTACAATAATACAATTTAGGTTCTCTGATTATGTTTTATTTTTTTATTTTTTTATTATTCAATTAAGGGTACAATTTTCAGAAATAATGTATTCTATTTTTTTTCCTGTTTGTTTTCTTTAATGGTGATTTTGGGAGCATTCTATTTTTTAAAATTGTGGCTTTGGATATTTTTGAGAGCATTCCAACTAAAGAATTTAATTAATATTCTATTAAATATGGATGGATCATTATATTTAGGATCGTTATTCAGAGGATGTGGAGGTTACTAAGGACAAAGATAATGGAGCTGTGGAGAAGGTAATGAAACTGTATCAGAATTTTGTGAGTTCTTATGATGACATACAGAAGTTATTCATTTTATTTTAGCAGTAGTGTGACAACAGATTGGTTTTATTCATTAAAAATTCAATACTATACAGATTGGTTCAGTTCATTTCTGATTTATAATATTTAATTGTGGAAGGGATTGACTTCCTTCTCTATGCACTTGATGTTGAAATAGGCGCGTTGCACATAGGGTCAAAAGTGTAACAGTAGTCGACGTTCAAGGACTCGTTGACAGGGGAGCTCACCCACCGTGGGAGATTGTTGTCCGGATTCTATGGAGTAGTGCTCTCGGGAGCTTTCGCTATCGTCAACTCCTTTTGAGGTAGTGAAAATTAGACAGCACCAGCAGAGATGATTGTGTCCCGAGCTCTACAAATACCAGGGACCTATGCATTGAACTCATATGATTGGTCAGGAAGAAGACTTGTTTGGTATGTGGGTTGGAGCTACCCCAACCGTTATGTGTAATGGAATAAACCAAGTTGCTATGTTTAGTGCTAAAAATGCATTTGACGGGTTGTTGTGGAGAAAACACGAAGGTGATGGCAAAGTTCTCCTGCCTTTTCAATACTAGTGGTTCTTTCACCTCGAAGCTTTATTATTCAATGAACTATGCCATATTATTCAATAGCTAAATGAGCTTTGTTCACTAATATGGCTATATGTACCTTATGTATTGCATAGTTATTCAGTAAACATTTATATTCACTACATAAGTATATTTTATTCTCTTGAATACCTACGTTATTCATTAAGTATGAACATGTTATTCAGTTGGGGGATTTTCTTTTTGCTCCTAACTCATATCTTGTTTGAACTGATCCTAATGATGAAAACTCTGCTTGAATTTGGTTTGGTGAAATGTCAGATATGGGAGGATATTTTATCTGGGAAAGTCGAGGAGGACTGCAGCCTTCTATCAAGATTCCTTGTCATTTCATTTGTTGACTTGAAAAAATGGAGCTTTTATTGTTGGTTTGCTTTCCCTGTATTGGTTCTTGACCCTCCAACAATTGTTGTTAATCTTAAACCGACTACTCAATGGTTTATTCTGAAAGAGAGATGTGTTTTGAATATCAAGCTGCTGGGATTATGCTTGCAAGTGGAGTCTGCGACTGCTTGTAAATAATTTTCTTGTTCATTAAGTTACATATTACATTCATAAACAACACAACTTTATTCATCAAATATTTTTTCATATTCGCAATTTATGAGTAGCAAATACATTCGACTTATATTTCTTATTCACAAAATTATTATTCATATTTGGGTACATTTTGAACAATATTCAAATACAACTCATGTTTTAATAATGTACATAACAATTAAATGATAGAAATGAACTTATTCTTAATTTATTCCTTGAATTATGGACTTTGTTCGATACTGTTGTATATTTCATTTGGTGAATAAACTCATATTTTAGAATTGAAATTGTTTCTTACCTTATTCATTGAAATAATGACTTTGTTCATTACAGATGTATATTGTATTCGGTGAGCAAAATCATATTTCAAATTCATTATACATAACAATTTAGCCATGTGAGATTCGTGGTGAAGAAAATGGCTGGAAAAAAAGAAAAAAAGCAAAATAACATATTGAAGACAAAATTCATGATGAAGAAAAAAAGGGAAAAAACAAAAAAACGATGTGAGATTCGTTAAAACAAGACATACATAATTGCATAAAAGAATGCCAAAAAAAAAGGAAAGCAAAACGACATATTGAATAAGCTGGAATTAACAAAAAACAAATATAATTAGGGGGGGGGGGGGGGGGGCATCACCATAATAAAATTTTCTGAATGTGTTATAGATAAGTAACGAAAAGAAATAGATATGAAAGAGATGGAATTATAACAAAATTGAGAAAGATATGATTCTAATTAGATATACCACAAATAAAATAATCACAAAGATATCAAGGTACATAAAAATCGGTTACTACTAATTAGCTATTTACAAATTTAACCTTTTCTTAAATGAATAATAATTAAAATAAAAAAAATCTAGCCATAAGATTAAAAAAATAAATGCACCAGATCGTGCCCTATATCTCACTAAAATTAAGGGGTCTCATTGGAGCGGCCCCATATATATATATATATCTATATATAGAGGAATAGGATCATGTAGTATCCAAGTTTATGGTAGATCCATAGGTCCAAATCTAGACCACATATTTGTGACATATGGCGCATCAAGATTGTAACACGCACCAAGGAGCTTTCAAGCATTCCAAGGCAAAATCTGTAGAGTAGTAAAATCGGAATATATTATTTAAAATTAAAAATTAAAAAAATAACTTTTTAGATTTTATCAAAATATGCATATTTTACATGCATATAATATCACACAAAGATGCATAAAGTTTTCACATAAAAATGCATAACTTTGAACAGAAAAATGCATTTCATTTTTATAAATTTGGTATTTTTGCCACCCCAACCCTCCCCACCACCACCCCCTACCCCACCTCCCAAAAAAATAAGCATGTTTCACATACATATAAAATCACACAAAAATGCGTAAAGTTTTCACATAAAAATACATTAAATTATACAAAAAATGAATTTCATTTTTACAAATTTGGTATTTTCGTCACCCTACCCTGCCACCCTGCACCCTCCCCCCCCCCGTCCCCCCAACCCCAAGCAAAAAAAAAATTGCAAATCTGATTTTTTGACCGCTGCCCCCCACCACCCCTCCACCCATCCCACCCCACCCCACCCCACCCCCAAGCAAAAAAAATATTTTTTTGCAAATCTGATTTTTTGACCGCTATCCCCCACCCCCACCTCAAGCAAAAAAAAATTTGTGAAAAAATTTAAAAATATATATATATATAGTAATAAAAAATTTGCTTGGGGGTGGTGAAAGTGGGTCAGCGATCAAAAAATCAATTTTTTTTTTATTTTTTAATTTTGCTTGGGGTGGGGGTGGCAAAAATACTAGAATTTGTAAAATTAAAAAAAAAAAATGGCTTGGGAGGTGGGAGGGGTGGTGTGGGGTGGGGTAGTGAAAATACATAATTTGTAAAAATGTAATGTATTTTTATGTTCAAAGTTATGCATTTTTTGTGTGCGACATTATGCATTTTTATGTGAAAGTACATGCATGTAAAACATGTCAATTTTTTGGAGGGTGGGAGTGTGGGGTGAGGTGGCGAAAATACTAAATTTGTAAAAATGAAATGTATTTTTATGTGAAACTTTATGCATTTTTTATATGAAACTTTATGCATCTAAAATATGTCAATTTTGAGAAAATATATATATTTTTTAATTTTTAATTTTGAAAAATATATTTCGATTTTACCCCTGTGCAGATTTTACCTTGGAATGCTTGGAAGCTCTTTGCCATGTGTCACAATCTTGATGCGCCACATGTCACAAATGTGTGGTCTAGATTTAGACTTACGAATCTACCATAAGCTTGGATACTACAAGAACCCAACCATATATATATATATATAGAAAAAAAATCGACCTATAAATTTTTAGTATTGAATTAGAACTACCCTCCAGCCATGACTTTATTCATATATATTTCTGTAATTTTTCGAAAAAAAAATACACTTACACTTATCCACATATTAGATGACTCGACTATTTGGCCAAGTGTTTGGGGGGTAAATATTTTATCCAATTGATTTATATTCATTTATCTAATTATTTAAGTATTGATGAGTGGATAAAAACTTGTTGCACCCAATCACACTACCCAATCACATTATTGAAGTACTTTTACTTTGAATGATAGGATATATTGATATAACTAAAATAATTTATCATTTATTTTAATAGATTGATTAATTTTGAGTTTATTTTATCATCTTGTCTTTCAAATATTCAATTATTGATTTAGAGTGTATTTGCTTTTTATCCCTCTAAATGGAAGGATAATATAATGAGAGTAAAATTTTGAAGTAGCCAAAATGAAGCATAAAACACAATTTATGGCCACACATTGAAAAAACACAAATTTTGGCCATTTTTATAGCTTTGGGACGTTTTTGCCCTTAATTGGGCGGACTGGATAGGGTCAAGAGCGCGGGTCGCGTGCCGGGTAGGATCAGGCACGCGGGTCGGGTTAGGCACTTATGGCACTATTAGTGCCATAAGTGCCAACGAAATTTTTTTTTTACTCCCCCTGCCCTGTCTACCCCCCAGACCCCCGACCCCACCCACCCCCAAGCCAAAAACTTTTACTTTATTATTTTATTTTATGGCACTTATGGCACTAATAGTGCCATAAGTGCCAACGAAATTTTTTTTTACTCCCCCTGCCCTGTCTACCCCCCAGACCCCCGACCCCACCTACCCCACCCACCCCCAAGTCAAAAAAATTTACTTTATTATTTTATTTTATGGCACTATTAGTGCCATAAGTGCCAACGAAAATCCAAAATAAAATAAAGTAAAATAGTCTTTTTAGCACTTATGGCACTAATAGTGCCATAAGTGCCAAACATGCAGAACAAATATAGAAACAACAACATCATCTAAACCTTAAATGGAACATTTAAACCCTAAATGGATAATCTAAACCCTAAATGGAACATCTAAACCCTAAATGGATAATCTAAACCCTAAATGGAATATCTAAACCCTAGGGGAAGTGTTTAAAAAGTTCCTTTTGGCTTGGGGGTGGGTGGGGGGGTAGGGTCGGGGGTCAGGGGGTAGGCAGGGCAGTGGGAGTAAAAAAAAAATTATTGGCATGGGGTGGGTGGTGGGGGGATGGGTGGGTGGGGGGTGGGTGGGGTTGGGGGTCTGGGGGGTAGACAAGGCAGGGGAAGTAAAAAAAAAAAATTTGGCTTGGGGGTGGGTGGTGGGGGGGGTGGGTGGGTGGGTGGGGGGTGGGTGGGGTCGGGGGTCTGGGGGGTAGACAAGGCAGGGGAAGTAAAAAAAATTTTTTTTTTTTTTTTGGCTTGGGGGTGGGTGGGTGGGGTCGGGGGTCTGGGGGGGTAGACAAGGCAGGGGAAGTAAAAAAAAAATTTTTTTTTGGCTTGGGGGTGGGTGGTGGGGTGGGGGGGTGGGTGGGGGTGGGTGGGGTTGGGGGTCTGGGGTCTGGGGGGTAGACAAGGCAGGGGAAGTAAAAAAAAAAATTTTTTTTTTTGGCTTGGGGGTGGGTGGGGTCGGGGGTCTGGGGGTAGACAAGCAGGGGAAGTAAAAAAAAAAATTTTTTGGCTTGGGGTGGGTGGTAGGGGGGGTGGGGGGGTGGGTGGGGTCGGGGGTATGGGGGGTAGACAAGGCATGGGTTAATCCCTAAATCTGGATCCGGGGTCAAAAAAAGTTGTTGGATCTATTGGGTTAAAGGGTAAATTAGGTAGAGCACATAAAAGATGGCCAAATATTGATGTTTTAAATTTTGTGGACAAAATTTAAGTTTCAATCACCAATAGGGCCATCCGGCCCTATTGTTTCATATAATGAGGTATAAATTTATCACTTAAATTGGATATCATATTTTTTATATCTTGTTTGGTTTGAAGGATAATATATTTATCCACTTTTTATAAGATGGTATAAAATTATACCACCCTTTCTTAGGTATAAAATTATTCATTTCCCAAGGTATAAGGAGCTGCCCGAAAAATTATACAACTTACCCGGATTTTTTCATACATCAAAGCAAACGAGGTATCAGGTATAAGGTGGTAAATGTAGCTTATCATTTCTTTATACCTTAAAGCAAACACACCTATATGTTATGAAACCATTATATTTCTCAAAGTAAATGTCCTCAAGGGCATGTTTATTTGTCAAAAAAGTAATGTGGACTGTGAATATTGTTCCTCGATAAATAATTCTGTAAAAAATGAATCCTAATGAATTCCATTTTCTGTGTTTGGAAATTCCAAAAACATTGGTTATGATTATGAATTTGTATCGTTAATTAATCAATATATATAGGAATTTAGTAATGACAACGTACATTATTAAGATTAAATATATGATTCTAAAATTGAATTCAGATTTTCTTAAATAATAATAATAATAATATACAAAATAAAGTGTGATCCATAGCTCTAAAATTTAATTAAGATTTGATAACACGATTTTTTTAAAACTTCGAGTTCATGAAATTCTAATTACACACTGACAGAGAATTTTAATATACTTTTTAAGTCATTTTTTGTATCAACTTCGGACCTTCTACATCGTCATAATTCAAGTCATTTTTTGTATTTATGAAATATTGAGCCATTTTATATTTTTTTTAAGTTTAGGCCATTTTTACAAATCTTCAAAATTCAAATTATTTTTGTATTTTTTAAAGTTCATGTCATTTTTACAAGGGTTAAGTACAAAATTCCCTCATCCATAGAATAAAGAAAAGTCAAGCACCGATTTGGAAAAGAAAATGATTAGTGTTTGATTTAGACCAGTTGGCAAAACACCGCTCCATTTATGACGTCATTCAACGCTAATCATTTTCTTTTCCAAATCAGTGCTTGGCTTTTCTTTATTCTTTGGATGGACTGGAATTAGTGCCTGCACAGAAAGTTAAGAAGAACAAATTATAAAGGGCAGTTGGGCTCAACCTAAATTTGATCTATGTTCTAGCAAATTTAAACATGACTTACTTTTAGAAAGTCATCGATGTGCGCACTAGGGTCACCACACCGCTCACAATTGCAGGTGAACCCATGTTGCAATAATGCTAATTGTCTCTTTTTTATGTAGAAATTAATTATATTTATGAATAACATATATCATGATTTCATAATCTTGAGATCTCTAGCCTTCGGAAAGAAAGGATCAAACCTGAAGCTGAAAAGTGCTAATGTAAGAAACTGTTACTTCGTCGTCTCTGGTTATATCCTTTAAACATCGAATTAACATCTTAGGGCCATAGCCTTGACAATAAGCACCCACATAAACAAATTCTCCTACAAAACAATAAAAATCAATCTGCACCATCAAATTCATATGAACATCTCAAATCAATCAGCATCATCAAATTCATATCCACAACATTAACATCCTCAAATTAAAATTAATTATAGTAAGAAGTACAACATCTCAAATTCAATAAGTAAAGTAAAGAAATTACCCTCAAATCTTGAAGCAACAATCCCCAAACTTTGCTCCTGCTTATCTTCATCTATCACTAGCCCTGGCAGAAATTGAAAAGTGGAATTAGGCGAGCAACTATGATTGATCCATGAGACATTATGATCATACAAACCGATTCCAATTTCCTGCCCATTCCCGTCATTCACCACAAACGAATTTGTGATTACAACACATAGTGAAATCTCATCCACATAAGCATCATACTTTTCATCTCTTTGAATGGCAAGAAGTTGTAATCCATTTTTCACATAATCCGGCCATTCATTGTCCTCCTCCGGTAAAAAAAATTTCCGCTTAGTTTTCAACCCAAAAACCCTTTCGGTTTCCTGCGACATGTTACTGATTGCATCTTCACATTTTAATAGTATGAGAGAAAAGCGGGAACATAGGCGCATAATTATAGAATCGCGCTTACCGATTAGGTTTGCTCCGCACAAATACAGAGCATCAATTTCAGCGCATTCACGGCTGCAATAACGAAAACGACCGCCGCGGATGGGTTGAACCCCGAGATCGTTGAAATAGCGGAAACAAGCGGCACAATTGGTCAATAATTTCGAATCCAAGAGCACGATGACTATAAGGCCACGGTAACCAGTAGAGCTGTCAAAATGGGCCGAAATTGGCCCGGTTCGTTGGGCCCACCAGGCCCGCCCGTAGTTTTGGCCGGGCTGGGCTAGGATTTCCAAGGCCCAAAAAAAACCGGGCCTCCCAGGCCCGACCCACGCGGCCCGTGGGCCGAAAAGGCCGTTGGGCTTTCGGGCCTAAATTGGCCCGTCAGTTATAGGCTATTTTAAATTCATTAATCATTATTCCTCCAAGAGTCCAAGTCGAAAAAAAGTTTGTCCAAGTCGTCTGATTGCAAATTGAAATTAGATTTAAATCCTCACTTAGTCATTTAATATTATAGTACTTAATATTAAAATAATTTCTAATTTAGCTATCAACCTAAAGAATAAAGATGAACAAGAAACGCAAAACTTACTGATTTAAACGTGAATAGGTGATGAATGATGATTCACCTTTTGCTTTTCAAAAGCACTTTGTTTTAAATATGAATGCTTTTTAAACTTGCTTATCATTTATCAATATTCAAGATGGAAACGTGAATACGCGATTATTGAAAATATAATAAGTTAAAATTTTATTTATAAGAATTTGGCCCGTTTTGGCCCGGCCCGCCCGGCGGCCCGTGCTGGGCTGGGCTTCAATATTAGAGGCCCGCTGAAATTTTGGGCCAGCCCGACCCGGCCCAAAAAATTGCCTAGGTCCGTCAGGTTGGGCCGGGCCAGCCCGGCCCGCTAGGTTTGACAGCCCTAGTAACCAGTCAGAGCATCTCTGAATTTGAAACTTTCGGTAGAGATCATACGCATTTCCATTTTCGGTAAAAGAAAATGGGTTGGGCCAAATGGTTTCTTGTAGATCTCTGAATGAATTTTAGGTCTAAAGGAAATACATAGCTATTTATGATACTCAGGCCCAGCTCTATTTTGGGATATTTATGATATTCAGACCCAGCTCTATGATGGGCTTTGAAGGACAAATTTCGAGTCAACCAAATCATACTACATAACCTGATTTTAAAAGAACACTTTTGAGAGTTGCTAATAGGAGAGCTAGAAAAACGAGCCCGGCCCCGTGGGCTGGCCCGGTTTTGGGCTCAGAAAATTTGGCCCGCCCCGCCAAAAGGTGCTAAAGCCAGATGGGCTCGGGCCGGCCTGAAATATTTACATTATAATCAATTTTTCGGGCAGGCTTGGGCTCCACATTTCTAGGCCCGACAAATTTTCATATCATCCCGACCCAACCTGATTTTTTTCCAAAAGCCCAATGGGCTCGGGCTGGGCCGGGCCGGACTAAACATCTAACTCTACTAATAGTCTAATAGGAGTGAGCAAATATATCCGAAAATCGAAAACTAAATTAAACCAAACCAAAAAAAAAAAAAAAAATAGGAGCTTGCAGTCGCAGATAGAGTAGGATTGCAGGAAAACAAGAGGAGGAGGTCCACCAATTGCTTGTCGCTAAGGTTGGTTTTGCTGGCGACGGTCAACATGACGTGGCTATGCAGAAGTTGTTCTTCGCACGCACAAATAGTCTCTTCACACAGTCAGAGAGTCACGGCGTGACTGCATTTTTCTCTTGCCATGGTCGATTGTTGTCGGAAAATGAAGTTTCCAATGGGCGGTGCACGCGGGGGAGGGGGGGACGTTTAGGCCACTGTAATTTGCAAAGTGTAATTTACAAATATATTTGAATTTAGTCTAGATATATATTTGTAAGGCTTCAGACGTCGCCTCTAATTTGGCGACGGATAACCTCTGTCGCTAGTCTGTGAATAAGCTACAGTCGATAGCCAGCAACATTAATACTCACATCCCGAAATGGAGGAATATTCCTCCACCAAACATCGCCGTAGTTGTTCATCTCTCTCCTACCATCACCTATTTTATCACTCTCATTCACATCCGTCATCCCAATGTCGTCATTTACGTTCATCTCTCTCTGATCATCACACTCGCTCCGATCAACAACACTCGCATACTGATTAAGCTCCTGACCGTTAAAATCAGACGAACTAGCAGAGACGGATGATTTCAATACTTCAATTTGACTACTAACAATAAGTAAAAAATGTCAAAAATTAACATTATCCGTTGAAATTTAAGGAAAAGTTATACTTTTACATTATATCAATATTTTAAAGTTCAAAATATTATTTAAATTTGAAAAATGACAAAAAGAATTTGTCTAAAATGAATTACTTGATAGTACTCCTATATTTCTGAAATGTGGACTTTTTTTAAAAAATTCTCATGTATGTGTTTGGGACTTTGTGCTTCCTCTCAGCTTAATTGCTTCTGTTAGAAAAATAATTTGGAATGAGTGCTTTTCTTTATCAATTATTAACGGTGGATTTAGTGGAGGGGACATACAGATTTTGGTTGGAGAGAGAGAGATGCTGCCCACTATAATTAAAAAAAAAAATTCTAACTGTGTTAACGTTCGTCAAGTAGTAGGGGGTATTTGGTGCGATTTTGCCATGTTGAGGTAATAAACTGCTCTAACCCTAACTATATGGTCCTGTATGCGATAGGGACGCCGTCGACAGGGGAAATTTGGTACTTAACCCTTTTTACAAATAACTTCAAAGTTCGGGCTATTTTAATAAATGACTTCAAAGTTCATGTCATTTTTTGTATTTTTAAAGTTCATGCAATTTGTAACAGACCGGCTCGAGACTTGACGGCTGTCCCCACAGACCAACACGAGTCTTTTCTAGCGTGTTTTGTCCTCACTCGCACGCTCCCCAAGAAACTTCTCAGGGGGTCATCCATCCTGAAATTGATCCAAGCTAAGCACGCTTAACCTTGGAGTTTCTTCCATGTGGGCACCAGAAAAGAAGATGCACCTTGTTGATATGAGTAGCACCTATCAAATCATTTAAGTTTTCCTCGAATATGCAGTCCCATACCTGCATATTCTCAGAATCCTTCTCGTTCGGGTGTGTTCCGGTTCATCCCTGCGCCCCTCCGTTTGGAAGTCTTAATCGGAGTCGCTCCTTGTTCGTGCCTCTTTTTGCACCGACGATCACTCCGTACTTCGTTTCCGGACGTCACACAATTTTTACAGATGACTCCAAAGTCAGATCATTTTTACAAATGATTTCAAAGTTCATGTCATTTTTTTTATATTTTTTAATGTTCGAGCCATTTTTACGAACAATTTTAATGTTCATGTTGTTTTTTGTATTTTTTAAAGTTTTAACCATATTCACAAATGATTTCAAGATTCAGACCATATATTACTATTAACCCCTTTTATTTATAAAACAATTGCAAAGTTTATGCTGTAAAACAAATTGTTAAAGTTGCTATCAACAAAACCGGAAAATTTTCCACTGAATGAGACATGGAAATAAATAAATTGGTTGCTTGTTGTTTTAATTTATCAACAATTTGGACAAACTCACTAGATCTTATTATCAAATTACAATTAGCATATAATCAACAAGTAAATTGTCCACTCCAACTTACTTATACTTTTTGCCCATTTTATTATAATTACCATTACTATCATTTATTTATAGAGGTGTTAATTATACTATTACAAAATTATATAAGTTTTTGAAGTAAAATAATATACTTCATCCGACCACGAAAAGATGTCATAAGAGAGGGTGGCTTGGATTTTAAGAAAAATTGTGTTATTTATTTAGTTAGTGGAGAAATGGGCCCATAAATTAAGAAAAGTGAACAAAAAATAGATTAAAACATCTTTTTTATGGACAAACCAAAATAACAAATTAAAATATCTTTTGGTGGACATGGGGGGTAATTTCTAAACAAACAGAAAGAAAATGAAGTTTGGGTCGATTAGTCCGTCACGAAAGAGGAACAAATGGTAGAACAAAATTCAAAATAAATAATATCAAATCGAAATTCGATGTGATTGTCCATTTGAACTTACTTTCGGTTTTAACTGCTAAAGTATGCACTCTCGTGCAATGCACGAGTCACAATATATTTTATTACTTTAAAAAATTTAAATTATGTCAACTTAATGAGTAGTACGTGTAGTTTTCCCTAAAAAAATTAATGAGCATAATATTAAATTTAATGAGTATTGTATAATAATGATTAAATATGTATAATAATAATAATAATTAAATTTATAGATTATAAAGCAAATTATTTAAGTCAATCTCATTTTGAGCAAATAACATTATACAATCAATATAATAAAATTAATAGTCATCATTTAATATAATAGATTTGGTCTCTTAAAAGTCTAAATTATATTATTATTAAAATTCATATTTAAATATTCCAAAATTAAAAAAAAAAATAGAAAAGATGTGAATAATATAAAAAGGAAAATATAACAACAAATATATTTATATAAATAAATAAATAAATAATCCGTATACATAATTAAATAAATCTCTATAATATTTCAAATTTTAATTTTTAGATATATAACTAATTTCTTATTTAGAAATTCATATTAAAACTAATACAAAATTTCTTCTCCTTATTTACATTAAAAACTTTTATAATTTAAACAGTTATGTAAACTTTTTTGAAAGGAAAAAAATGACACCTACTTATTTTTTCATCAACAAACGAAATAAATTGAAAAAAAAGTAAGTTGTTCAACTTTATAGATAAATGAGAGATAACAAAAACTAATTTTGACACTTTAAACGATCATATTTTATTCGTTTTAAATTCATTTTTTTATAATTTTTACATCGAATTAAAAATCTTTTCATAATTTTTAATTTAACATTCATATTGAATTAAGTATTTTTTATGATTCAAAGTTGAAGTTTTTTTAAAAGGAACTTAAAAAGAAAAGTGATAGAAAAGTGATTCAAAGTTGAAGTTTTTTTAAAAGGAACTTAAAAAGAAAAGTGATAGAAAATTTGAGCAAATAGAGAAAATTTAATAGTAAAAAACTCATCTTATATATATATAGATGATAGATTAATATCTCATGCGCACAATTAAGCCCTGTCTATATAAATTTTGTGACTTTTGTCTATTGGAAAAATTAAAGAATTTTCTTGGCCGCAATCATATGTCCATTTGAAGTAACTCCGGCGATTTTGGGATTTTAGTTAAATGATTAAGCTGGGATTGTTGATTGACTTTGCTTTTAGTAGTGTGTTAATTAATGGCATTACCAAAAATGTTTATTCCATAAAATCTGATCTATTATTGCTGAAAGTCGATGACTTGTAACAAAACTTTGAATTGACAGGAAAATATACGTATGACCTATTTAAATAAGTGGAAATTTAAAATGCCTTATTTCTTAAGTTATACTCCTATTTTTTATAAATATAGGCATTTTATGTTCGGAGTATATGAAAAATGTCCTCTTTTATAAATATAAGCATTTTATGTCCTATTTTTTAAATATCATTTGATTTGATGAGTTTGCTTAGTTTTTTGTGAAAGTCTTACACATTTGACTGATTTGACAACTATCAGTCATAAAAGTCAACGATTTGACAACTATCAGTCAAGAATACATGTGATCGGTGGGTGGCTAGATTATGTGTCCGTCCGGTGAAATTATATGTCCGGCTGGGCGGACACATGATTTTACCGGGCGAACACATGATCTAGCCACCCAGATTATGTGTTCGGCTGGTAAAATCATGTGTCTGTCCGGCCGGACACATGATCTAGCCACCCACCGGTCATATGTGCTCTTAACTGATAGCTGTCAAATCGTTTACTTTTATGACTGATGGCTGTCAAATCGGTCAAATGTGTAAGACTTTCACAAAAAATCAAGCAAACTCATCAACATCAAAGAGTAAAATAGGCACTTCACATAATTAGGACCTAAAATGCTTAAGTTTATAACTTATGCCATTTTTACTATACAACTTAAGGATGTGAGCATTTTTGTCTATTAACACTATTTAAATTTTAAATAGTGGCTGAATTGACACGACGATTGATTTGTGATCACATTTTGAATGTGTATAAATTATACGAGCATAGTTTATATTGATTTCAAGATTATTATAAGATTCAAAATTATAATTAATGCGACGAAATCGTCATCACACAAACTAGAACCCCCAAAACCTAGTATATATAATCATTTTTAAAAGGGGTTTTGGCAAATAAAATCACGAACTATTTCGAGTTTGCAATTTTAACGCGACTTTTGAAGTGTGGCGAATTAAATCACCACCTTTTTAATTTTTGCAATTACGTCCCTCCATTTTTTTTTCGGTCGCCGGAATGTTGAATTGGAGCTTACGTGGATTAGTAAAGACGGCACCGTTTTTGTGAGGCTTAAATGACGTTGTTTCGCATAATTTTAATTGAATCTTTCTCCAAATTATAAAGAGATTGTATCCTATGTATGCACTATGATTTTCAATATTAATCAATTTTATAGAAAACAATGTCGTAACATGAATATTATATGGTAAACTAATCCACGTAAACTCTAATTCAACAATTCGGCGATCGAAAAAAATTGGGGGGGGGGGGTGAAATTGTAAAAATTAAAAAGATGGCTATTTAATTTGTCACACTTCAAAAGTCACGTTAAAATTACAAATTTAAAATAGTTCGTGATTTAATTTGCCAAAATCCCTTTTTAAAATTATTAAAATGACAAATTAAGAGGAAATTCGCCTCCCAAACAATCTCAACATTATTATTAGTTCCATTTTGTAATTGATACTGCTGTCCTCCAATTTCTTCCTCCACGGACCACACAATGGTAATTCTAAATGTTCTGTTACCACTTACTTGCCACTATCTCATCTCTAACTCCACTTACAATTATGAATTTAACCATTTTCAGTGTCACAGAGATGGATCTCTAATGGGGGCACGTACCCCCACAATTTATTTAGTAATTTTTACTAATTATATATATACATATATAATTATATTGGGTTATTTGTGTATAAATACATAAATTTTCAGCATTTTCTAATTTTTTTCACGAAACTTTAATCTTTGAATCTAAATATACAAATTTAGTGTTTTTCTTATTTTTCTCATGACCAAATATTCCGATCAAATTAAAACTGATTATTCTATCAATTTTTGCTGCCATTCTCCCTCCCCACTGCGTGAAACGACAAAAACTCTTAAAAAGAATAAAGTGATAGAATTCGTCCCATTTTCCCAGTAAACAACACAAATTATTCAAAACAAAAAAGGTAAACTCATTATTCTGTTAATTCTCGCTGCCATTCTCTGCTAATTTTTGTCAATTCTCTCCACTTTCTAATTTATGTCTTTAATTGGGAGTAGAATTAGAGTTCGATAAATCCAACTCAACAATGGTGTTCGTAGTCCGAGGGCGGCCATTCCACGCTAGCAGCTCTGACGACCGCGTCAGCAGTTTCGGCGGCCACTTCAGCATTAATTTGAGAAAAAATAAAATTCATGGGAAAAATCAGAAAAACACTAAATTCGTGTATTTAGATTCAAAAAATAAAGTTCGTGGGAAAAACTAGAAAAAGCTGAAAGTTCGTGTATTTACACGCAAATAACCCACTATCATAAAGAATCGTCTACGTAGTCGGATGATAGAGATAAATGGATAATTGATAGATTGATTGTATATATTGAGAAAGAGATTTTTTATGGTCGATCATGCAAATATTTCAGTCAATGAAAACTTGTAAATTGTAATTCTAATAAACTTGAATTATTATGTACTACTCCCTCCGTTCCACTATAAGTGGCTGAAAACTTTTCGGCACGAGAATTAAGAAAAATGTGTAAATTGGTTAAAAGTGGTGTGATCTACACTTTTTAAAGAGTTAAATTTTTCTCTTTATGGAAATAGATCACTTATAATGGGACGGCCCAAAATGGAATACATGCCACTTTTAGTAGGACGGAGAGAGTATAATTTTTTTAATGTATTTTATATTTATAATATATTTATATTTTGTGCCCCACAATAAAAGATTTCTGGATCTGTCCATTTTTAAAGGGAAAAAATAATCTATTCTCATACAGTAAGAAATATGCATGCATCATCATGTATGCGCATGCCAAACTCTGTCACGCATCATGTATCAAGGTATTGTATATGTCACTTTTAAAGGAAAATCTCACTGTAATTTGCATCAAGCTATCTTTTTGTTGTTGAGCGCCACAAACTTTGAAACGTTTGTCCTTTTCCCCTTCATTTGTTTCCTTCTAAAACATTCATTTGGTTTTCTCTCTCTTGAAGCTAATTATCTCTCCAAGGTGCAAACTTCTCTCTCTCTCTCTCTCACCTTCTGCTACCTCAAAGGTGCGATCTTTATGCTCTATATGATGATGATGGATTGTGGGGTGTTGAGATTTTCATTCTTGCAATTCTTGATCTTGAATTTGGCATGTTGCTGCATAGGATTCCATCCTATTGATAAATACTACATAAATTGTGGATCATCAACTGATGTAGCAATAGGTAGCATCACTTATATAGCTGATAAATCATCTTCAAGATTCCTCTCAACTCCACGAGATATCTTAGCCCACACCAATTCGAATTCCATCACATCATCCGACGATTCTGTGTTGTTTCCAACTGCTAGAATCTTCACCGACCCTTCTAGATACACCTTCCCTATTAGTCAAACTGGGAGGCATTGGATTCGGCTGCGTTTCTATCCATTTCTTTACCAGAATCTTGATATGAAATCTGCTAGCTTTTCTGTTTATTTATGGGATAAAAAAACTAGGCTGCTAACTGATTTCAGCCCCCAAAAAGCTACTGTCAAAGAATACTCACTAAATGTGACTAGTGGAAACATAGTGATCACATTTTCCCCTTCAAGAAACTCATTTGCATATGTCAACTCTGTGGAAGTTGTCTCTGCTCCTGATAGCCTCATCATTGATGACGCCTCACTTTTCAACCCAATTAGGGCTTATAGTGGTCTACTTGATCAAGCTCTAGAGACTGTTGTTAGGGTTAATATGGGTGGACCTATGGTGTCGTTGGTGAACGACACTTTGGGGCGAAGTTGGGTCCCAGATAGGGCCTTCTTGCTGCACCCTGACCTAGCCACCACTGCCTCCAACATTGGTGGTGTTAGGTATCCGGGAGGCGGTGCAACTCAAGATACTGCCCCTCCCACAGTGTATGGAACTTGCACCAAGATGAACTCTGAGAGTGATCCCAATAGCAACTTTAATGTGACATGGAATTTTGGAGTGGATGTTGGCTTTCAGTACTTGATTAGGTTGCATTTCTGTGACATTGTGAGCAAAGGGGCTAATCAGCTTGTGTTTGATGTGTACATTGATGCATTCTTAGTTGATCATGATCTTGAGCTGAGTTCTGTGAGTGGAGGGCGTTTGGCCACCGCGTATTTTAGGGACTTTGTCACCCCATTGATGGATAAAAATAACTTGAGTGTGAGTATTGGTCCTTCTAAACTGAGTTATTACCCCGATGCCCTTCTCAATGGATTGGAGGTTATGAAGATAAGCAAGAAGGGCAGCTTCTCCACTGGTGCATCTAGTTTAGCTGCATATTCGAGATCCAAGAAGAAGTTGGCTGCGATTGTAGGTGTGAGTGTTGGGGTGCCTTTTGTTGCTGTGATTGTGATAGGGGTTCTGGTTTTCATGCAGAGAAGAAAGAAGAAGCAAGAAGTTAGCCACTCAAAAACATGGACTCCTGTATCAGTTGATGGTGGAGCTTCTCACACCATGGATTCCAACTTGAGCTACTGCATCCCATTTGCTGTGGTTGAAGAAGCAACCAACGGCTTCGATGAGAGCCGTGTGATAGGGGTTGGTGGCTTCGGAAAAGTTTACAAAGGCGTTCTGAGCAATGGGACGAAGCTAGCTGTGAAGAGAGGCAATCCGAGATCCCAGCAGGGCCTAGCAGAGTTCAGAACTGAAATCGAGATGCTTTCAAGGTTCCGTCATCGCCATCTGGTTTCTTTACTTGGCTACTGTGATGAGAAGAACGAAATGATTCTTGTCTACGAGTACATGGAAAACGGCAGCCTCAAGAGCCATCTATACGGCTCGAATTTCCCCAGTTTAGGGTGGAAGGAGAGGCTCCAGATATGCATTGGAGCAGCACGAGGTCTACACTATCTTCACACTGGCTCCACGAAAGCAGTCATACACCGCGATGTGAAATCCGCAAACATATTGCTGGATGAGAATCTCATGGCTAAGGTAGCAGATTTCGGGCTGTCCAAAGCGGGGCCTGATATGGATCAGACGCATGTCAGCACAGCCGTCAAGGGCAGCTTCGGGTACCTTGATCCCGAGTACTTCAGAAGGCAGCAGCTTACAGAGAAATCCGATGTGTACTCATTCGGTGTGGTGATGTTAGAAGTTGTGTGTGCGAGGCCGGTGATTGATCCAACCCTGGCTAGAGAGATGGTGAACTTAGCCGAATGGGCGATCAAGTGGCAGAGGAAGGGGGAGCTGGATCAGATCATCGACCACAGCCTCGTTGGCCGGATAAAACCAGACTCCCTCAGGAAATATGGCGAAACAGCTGAGAAATGTCTGGCTGATTTCGGCGTGGATCGGCCCTCCATGGGAGATGTGCTGTGGAACTTGGAGTATGCACTGCAGCTTCAAGTGGCAGTGATGAAAGATGACCCAGAAGAAAGCAGTAGCAATTTCATACATAACATTTCTCCACAGATCACCAACTTCAACAGCAATTCGTTTGAGAACGATCTCTCTGATGCTTCTATTAGTAAAGTCTTCTCTCAGCTAATCAAATCTGAGGGTAGATGATTTGCACAACTGCTACAACTTTTCCTTGTAAATTTTGTTAAGTTTGTGAGGTTGTTAATGTTTAGATACTATCAAGTTTCATTTCTAATAAAATCTATATCCTCCTTCAAGATACCAAAAACATTTCTAAGAGGAGAAAAAAGGCAGATTAAATTTGAAGTGTCGCGCCCCAAATGTTTGTAACGAGTTTGCCCAAAATTACAAGGCAAGCCACTGGGTTAAAAGCTAGTTAAAAACCTATATCTCAAAGTATTGCAATGTCTAACCAATCTCTAATCAATCTCCAGCAAAAACAGGTAGGGGATTATTTCTATATCATAGGAGGAAGAAACGGTGTTTCAGCTCAAATTTCAGCCTTAAAACCATCCGTCTGCATCCTCACTCAGGCTTTTGCTTGGAAGATCTTCTTGCATCTGATCTCCCGACGCCACTTGTACATCTGCCCACGAACTTCAGAATCTCATCTATTAATATCACCGGTAAAGCCACGGCCAACACCAGCAGCCACTCATTTACGCTTAGAGGCACGATGCCAAATATTTGAGCAAGGAAAGGCACATACAGGATCAGGAAGTGCAACCCAAATGATATTGACATAGCTATGAGAAGCCACGGGTTGACCCACGGTGGCATTGTTACGAGGCTTCCATCCTCAGATAGAGCATTCAGCGAGTTGAACATCTCGATAGCAACAAGCACCGAAAGGGAGAGAGTCATAGCCTTTATTTTCCCTGTCTGGAAGTAGTCGCATGGGTTCTCAAATTTGAACACTTGATCCCCAGCCGTGAAAGGTGAAGCCGTAAAGTTCTGCCAGGTTTGGCACTGTCCCCAGTTAGCAAGCTGGGCGTATGTTACAAGGCTGTGCCCGTCTCCACTGAGGTCAATGCCAAGGAAAGATGATTGGGTATACCAGATTATGAATACTCCCACAGTTGCTAAGCCGACATAAGATCCAATTACCTGTACGAACATGAGAGAGTAACTATATAAATGTCCTAGATGAAAGAAGATGGAGTTTCAAGGCAATGAGGGTACATACCAAGTAACGGAACAAAATCCATGGACTGATCAACGAATCATCGCTCCTTCTAGGTGGTTTCTTCATTATATCCTTGTCGGGTGGATTAAATCCCAAAGCAGTAGCTGGTGGTCCATCAGTTACCAAGTTAACCCACAGAAGCTGCACTGGTATCAGGCCCTCTGGAATGCCTAAGGCAGCAGTAAGAAATATTGAAGCCACCTCACCAATGTTTGAGGAGATCATGTATCTGCGAAAAAAAAAAAAAAACATATTAAGTGATACTCTGTAGTGTGCCTTGAGCAAGGCACAGAAAGCAGTATGACTTCATTATTGTCAAAGTGAAAAACAAAAAAACATTTCCCCTTTTCCTTTAGAATAGGCATACATACAATTACTACACCTAACTGGAAAGAGGAATCTAGAAACTACTCCAAAAATCAGTTGTCTTTCCAAATTAAAGAAGATAATACAATTTGGAATAAGATCAACCACATGCAACCAGTGTGCTTTAGTTGCATTAGTGCTGTTGTAACTTGTAATTAAAGTAATTATTCACACAAACAAAGATAGATAAAAGCTAATGCTGTAGAACCGTGAATTCTTATTGAAATTTTATATAGCCCAACTTATCTGAGATTTCAGATCATCCACATATGGGAAAGTACTGATCAAGTTCTCCACTTGGATAAAAATTGAAAAATCTCACTTTAATGCAAGTACTTTAAAATTTCACAATACATATTAATTATTGTAATGTACTTAATAATTAAGAGCCCATTCCCTCTCTGAATATTCAACAATGAATCAAACCGATTTCCATAGCCATCCACAGATAAGAGACATCATCTATGTTTGAGACATCAAACCGATTTCCATAGATAAGAGACATCATCTATGATAAGAGACATCATCTATGTTTGAGACATCCACAGATAAGAGACATCAAACCGATTTCCATAACAATGATAAGCAAAGTCAACATGTCAGAGACCATTCACCATAATAAAACAATTACAAATTGTAGTATAGTGTTAATAAGACTTCTATGTTTGAACCTTTAGCGTCATTTTTACAAAAGCCTATCCACAACCAGACTAACATGAGACTGAAACATCCAGAATAAATAGTTGATAGTAAAATTGGATCCAATCAAGGTTCTAAGAGGGTCAATATTGAAGCAGATAAATAGAAGTATGGAATGTATTCTGACCTGATGAAGGCCTTCATGTTATTGTAAATGGATCTGCCTTCACCAACAGCAGCAACTATTGTGCTGAAATTATCATCAGCTAAAACCATGTCAGAAGCTTCCTTTGCAACCTACAGGGAAGGAGAAGAATAAGTGATTAGAAAGAGTTAAATAATTTGTTTCTTGGAAATGAAGCACAATGTTTGAACAGAAAAATGCATGAACTTCTTTGGATCAATGTTTAAAAGGCAGATCTCATTGTAACACATGATGCATGCTGCAGAATTTTGTAATAGTGTTCATATCAAATTGCATGCATAATCCCCCGATTTTTATAGCGAAAGTAATCACCTCTGTCCCAGCAATTCCCATTGCAATTCCAATATCTGCCAATTTCAGTGCAGGTGCATCATTCACTCCATCCCCAGTCATTGCTACAACTTCACCAGAATCCTTGAGCAACCTCACTATATCTTGTTTATGTCTTGGTTCAGCTCTTGAGAAAAGAAGCCCTCCACTTTGACTTAAATGTGATTGTTTGTCACGGCTTGAGAGTTCCATAAACTCTCTTCCTGTTAAGCTCCTCGAAGTGATATTTTCATGATGACCAAAAACACCTATATCACGACAAATTGCCTCTGCTGTTTCTTTGTTATCTCCTGTAATTACCATAACCCTGATTCCAGCTGTTCTGCAATCATCAATTGCTTCAGGTACTTCTTTCCGTGGAGGATCCTTAAACAATATAAAGAAAGCAACTGTTAAATCATAGATCTTATAATCACATGTCAAGGTAGAGGTCAGAAAAAAAAAATTGAAACATAAATAAAAAAACCAACTCACTCTTAAACCAGCCAACCCAACAAAGACTAATTTGCTCTCAATTGAGGAATAATTGGCAGGGTTCAATAAGAGCTGATGAGCTGGATGGTCTTCATCACCATTATATGAAGCAAATTCTGGAAGATCATCCCTGTATGCAAAACCCAGAACTCGTAAAGCGCTGCTTGACATTTGATGCAGACTTTTCAATATAACTTCCCTAAACTCTTTATCCAGTTCTACAACAGAGCCATCAAGCAATTGCACAAAAGCGCTTCTTTCCAATAGTGTCTCCACTGCACCCTGCAAAATGAAGCAATTATTGCCTTGAGATACTGATCAAAGATGGCAGCCATACAAGATTCAACAACACATCTTAATTAAGTCTTGTATGAAGCATGATCCGATGACTTGAGCAGTACAACATTAGCTATGGGGAGAAAAACCTACCTTTACAAGTAGTGACTTTTTTCCACTGCCAGAATTCACAATAACACCCATGGATTTTCTATCACGATCAAACTCAAGGGTAGCAATCCGCTGCTCGAGTTTATTCCATGTGTAGGAGCACCCTAGTGATTCAATTAAAAATTTCAGATGAGTCAAAGCTCAACTAATTGCAGATTCTAGCATAACCAGAAAAAAACTTACTTAAAACACCATCATATCCTGAAGATGGTCCAGAAGCCATTTCATTAGGAAGGCCCATTTTCTCAACCATAACCTGATGGCATAATCAAGTCAAGCAATATTATATATTAAAGTATGAATAGTACCAAAGTAACTCAGAAACATTCACAAAATGAAAAATATATGACAGAAAGAAGAGTTTCCGAACGAAAATACAACTTTTGGCAAAACCAACAACCCAAACTAGGAGACATTACTTTGAGCGGCATGTCACTAATCACCCCCAGAATGGACAGTTTAAAAAACATTGTTGTATGCTAATTAATTAACTGGAAGAAAGTATAGTCAATTTAGAACAGAAAAACATCTCGAAAAACTATTCAGATTAATAAATACCTTGAGTGCAGCTTCAGTTGGCATTCCATTGGCCACATAATGTCCGGATTTTTCTGGGCCAGCTTTTTCCACGTCGGCATCATTGCAGATAGCAGCAATCTTTGCTATCATTTGAAGATTAGAATCTAATTTACCCACTGGCCAGTTCTGTATTTTCCCATCAAATGGATCATAACTAGTTCCCTGCACATCAAATGATCGAACATCGTGGGCCTTGGAACTCATAGCAAAAAGTTTAGACACTGCCATCTGATTAGTAGTCAGAGTCCCAGTCTTGTCAGAGCAAATCACTGTGGTACAGCCAAGGGTTTCAACACTAGGCAACTTGCGAACAAGGGCATTCTTAGCAGCCATCTTACGTGTACCAAGCGCCAAGCAAGTTGTAATTACTGCAGGCAAACCTTCAGGAATAGCAGCAACTGCCAATGCCACAGCAATCTCAAAGTAATAAGTGCACTTCTCAAAGGAGAACTTAAAGTTCCTTGGCCACCCATCAACAATCTCCCAGGAAAGGAAGTACTTCACATTAATCAGCCAAACCAAAGTGCAGATCACTCCAATGATAGCAGTTAAAACCTCTCCAAACTCATTCAACTTCTTCTTCAAGGGTGTATCATCCTCACTCTGAGATGCCTCGTGAATCTGAGAGTGCACCTTCCCTATCTCTGTATTCATCCCAATCTGCGTCACCAAACAAATACAATTCCCATTCACCACAGTCGTCCCAGCAAACACCATACATTTCTTCCCCTGAATGTCGACATCCTCTGCAACCGCCTTGGTAGTCTTACTCACTGCCTCACTCTCACCAGTCAATGACCCCTGTTCAACACGGAGGGTTGAACTGATCAAGCTCAAAACCCTCATATCTGCAGGAACTTTATCCCCGACTCTCAACTCCACAATGTCTCCAGGAACAAGCTCCTTCGCTGGCAAACTAGAAATCTTTTTGCCTTCCCGAATAACAGTTGCATGCTCTGACTGGATTTCCTTCAATGCGTCGAGTGCTTTCTCCGCATTGTTCTCCTGCCAAACACCAACAATGGCATTTACTATCAATATTAAAAATATTACCAGAGGCTCCACAAAGGCCGTGATCTCCATCTCCCCGCCTTCATCGCCATCATACCATGCTAACACAAAGGAAACCACCGCCGCAACCAGTAAAATTCTAACTAACGTGTCATTGAACTGATCCAGAATCAACCTAATAATTGAAGGCCCCTCGTGTTTCTCCAGCTCATTAAGACCGTAGATCTGCCTCCTCTTTTCGACATCATCACCCGACAATCCATGCCCCTTCCTTACTTGAAACTTCTCCTCACACTCTCTTACATCTTTAGACCACGCCGCGTAATAATCCCCTTTCCGCTCCTTATCATCACCCAACTTCTCACTCTTACCGTAATTTTGCCCTCCTTTCCCCATGAAGCCACACAATTAAATCACCTGATTCACCAAATCCGACGAAATACAACCTAAAATAGAAAAATGAACGCATAAACAACACGATACAAATTCGAAAAACGATTAATTACCAAATAATTTTATACACTAAATCGAGATCCTTCACTGATCGATCTACAATAAATCACAAAATTAAACCTCAAAAATCAAACAAATCACCAAAGTCACACATAAACACCGACTCACCACCTCGGCGGCTGACCGATTGGCTCGAAATCGCAGCTTTTAACGCATACAGTAGTGAATAATGGTGAATAATTTGAGAATGGAAGATTAGTAGCGGAGGGTTTGAAGTTTCTGCGTATCGAGAAACTCTGGAAATGGTGGGATGCGTTTGGTATTTATGGGGAGCGATTTTACTCAAGTGTGTGTGAGAGAGAGGGAGAGAAGGGGAGGAAAGAGAAAGGCAGAGATGCGTGCTACCCTTGTTTTACAACAAGGTACAAACACTGAAGCTTTCAATAGCCCTCATTAGCTTCTTCGCACCTTCTCCCCCAACAACATCGCCTATTTTTTATAGTATTTCTTTTTTCTAATCTTATTTTTCTTGTGTTTCCACTCCTCCAACAAACTTTAATGCGCACACGATTCTACTGGATTGACATAACTCTCCTCGTTTCAAGTTCCCATGTATATAGATACTATACTGTTTATTTATATTTTAAAATAGAAAATTAAAAAATTTATGGGATAAGTCGAACTTATAGGCACTCGATACTCCACTTTAAAGTGTTCTCTCAATCCGCTTTATAGATCCAATTAATTTTACTCTGCTTATATTATGTAAATTATATTTTTACTAATAATTAATATTTTTATCACCAACAAATAATACTTTTGTTGTCATTTACATTTAAGAAAAAATTAATTTTATTTCATTTATTATTATTGATAAAGATATTATTTACATATTTAATTGGATGAGTGAGTTGGCATTGAGGCGGGTTGAGTTGAAGTGCAGAGCCCCAGTTCGCATGGTGTGGACTCCGCATAAAAAATTAATTCAGAAGAAAAAAATTTAGAGCACCTCGATTTACATATGACGTGAATATGTTTAGGAGTCGGGTATGTCCGTATGTGCCATGTCATAAGAGGGTCAAATTGTAACGAGCTTATAATACTCTCTCCATCCAAACTAAGTTGATCAATTTATTTATTTTTTGGATCGTCCAACTAAGAAGATCAATTTGCTTATATAGAATAAAATATAAGCAAGGAAACATCTAATCATTTACTCACTTGATTATCAAACATACTTAAAATACTATTTTTTTAAATTACGTGCTGAAATGAGGTTGATTTGATTTAACTGAGACAGATGGAATGATATTTATTACAATAAAAATTTATTTTTTAAAATATTATTATCACGTGATATAGATTATTGTATCAAGTATTAATAATTCAAAATTACACAACTTCATAACAAAGTATGTTGGCTTTATCTTTACATCAATCTAATTGTATTTATATATTAATTTTATTATTAAAAGTAAACTTGAATATACGCGGATCTAAGGTCGGATATATCTCGTCGATAGTCCAAATAATTCTTTTATAGTGATTATTATTTATTTGAATTGTATTTTATATTTTTTCATTTTTTATATATAAAAATATAATTTCATCTGTTCAAGTTTATTTTTATATACAAAAGTATAGATTCACTCATTCATTCTCATAAAACTCTAAAACCTGACTACTTAGGAGGGCAAGATAGGTATTTCGAAATAAATAGGTGTGTGCTTAGCAATTTAGGGAGCGTGGAGGCGTAAATTTTTCCCGAGAGCAGAGGTATGGCTCTATCAGAACACTTTTCTTGCGTGGATCATATTACAAATAAGAGGAACCAATAGAAAAGGTCCACGTGTAAATCGCGATCGATGGTGACATACTTTGCACGTGTCTTCCGCTGATTGGTTCACTGCTCAGCAGCTAGGGCAGGGGATCACCCTTTCAAAAATAATTGAGAGTAAATTAAAAAGTCGTGGGGAAATTTCTGGGTGCTTGCCTTGAGAATAAATTAATTTAAATGGAGTAGCGTGCCCCTACGACGACGTTTCGTGTCCAGATCAATAGAGCATATTCCTTCTTCCGTGCTTTTGGTGTCCTTTATTTTTCTTCTGCCGTAGTCATCAACTCATTATATTTATCCGTATTTGATTATTCATTAATTATTGAATAAATATCAATTCGAAATAGAAGTCAATGTAGATAATTAGAGTGCATGGAAATATAAGTTTGTGTCCTCATTATGTGGTTAGTTAGTTTTTTTTCAAAAATCTATAACAATTTCTCATTTTTTTTTATGATAATTAGAACGTTCGATCAAATAGGGTAGAGGGAAAATATTTTATCAATTAAATTGTATCAAAATTAAGCAAAATATGACTATACACTATTATTTATTTCTTAAATTTATACAAATCAAATTACTAATAATGTGAAATTCTACTATTTTGAAGGATCGGACTCATCATTTTATAATTACAAATTCCCTCACGGTGGAGTGTTAAGATCTACTACTCCTATTTTTAGATGTAACTAGCATTTGCAACCCGTGCGATGCACGGAAAACATTTTTATATTTTTATATATATAAATTAATACCAACTCAATAATCATATTTATAAATATAAGAAAAAAAAAATTTCACTTAATATATTTGAGTTGAATATTTAAAAAAATAAAAAAATAAAGAAAAGTTCACAATAATAAAAATTGATATTGTGAAAATGCATAAATAATAAGTAAAAAGAATAAAATAGAAAAAATTGATTTATTCAAAAAAAGAGGAGAGATGAGAGAGAATTTTTAAAAATCATTAATCTTTAAATAAATATAACTCTCCGTTTTAAATCAAATATTTACATAAAATATACTATCAAATTAATGCTCTTATCATGATATTTAATTTGATATATTTTATAAACAATTTTAATTTCACAATTTTAGAAAGAAATAATGTTAAAAAAATAAGAACACGAAGAAAAAATTATATTGTACAAATAAAACTTCAATTTTTTATAACTACAAAATTGTCACTTATTAATTTTGAAATCAATTTGAAATTGAAAATTATCTTCTTAATATATTATAAATTATTGTATAAATATAAATTTATAAATTATTTATAACCAATGCCTTATAAATTGTGTATATATACACATATAAACATATAATTCATTATGGAATTATAAACGTGGGTTATGCAATTTTTCTTTTTAAACGTGGGGTGGTGTGCATTTTTTTAAAAATTATGGGTTATGCAATTTTAATTGAGTTAGTTACTTAATTTTTGAATATATACAATAAGTCATTATTTTTGTAAGAAATCACAAAATTGCCATCTAAATCAATTTGAAATCAATTTCTAATTGAAAACTGCTGTTTTAATATAGTATAGATGAACTAATTCACATTTTAAGCACTAATCATGATAATTCATGCACTAATAACGATAAGCAAATTTTAAGAACAATGCTACATTTTTATATTTTCTTAATTCAAGTCTAATCACGATAAGAAAAATTTAAATTTTAAGCAACATATATGGGCACATTGACCTTTTTCATTTTTGTGTTTTCTCGGTCTAGTTTATATTTTTTTGTTCAATTTTTTTTCCTTTCATGTATTACCACTTCAATTTATGTTTTCTTTTTATTCTCCACCTCCATTAAATATTGAGGTTAACGATTTTATTGTAAATTTGTAATAGTCCACCATAACTACCAGCCCACACATTAAATAGTGGGGTGTGAATTAGTGCGTGAATGTGAGTGTGAATTAGTTCATGCGTGAGTGTGAATTTATTTATAACATTTATATTACATATATTTTCAAAATTGCCACTCAAATCAATTTCAAATCAATTTGAAATCAATTTCTAATTGAAAACTGTTGTTTTAATATAGTATAGATTACACTTCGACATTCAAAAATTATTCCCCAATCTTCATAAATAGAGTATACTTTTGACTTCGATATATTATTGCATGGAGTGGCTTAAATAAAAAAACTTATTTAACATAAAAATTATAAATTATTTGCACTTAACATATAAAGTATATGTACTTTCTTGATTCTACATTCGAATTCCATAGATAATTGCAATTATAATATATTTATAGGACCACGAAGTACAATTATCCTATAAATTAAATGAAAATTTCACAATTTTTATGTTACTCAACAAATTAATATCTAACAAATTATATCATTTTCAAATTTATAATAAGCCCACTTTTTGTATCAAATATTGACATTGGAAATCAAAAGGTTGAGAGGAACTAATGCTCAAATTGCAAGAAAGGTGTTGAATAATGTTTCCACTTAATTGTTTTATATATAGTACACATTTCACGTGAATTTCAAACTGCTACTACTATAATAATTCCATATCGAAAAAATTGAACCAATTTATATTCTATTTCTAACAATTAGGGCATACTTTATGTGAAAATGTAATTTGACCCATTCTGTTATAACAATTTCGTCCTTGCTCACACGTGAGCTCCCCAAAGCCCTCACTTTAACCAAAATTATCCTATGACGAGGCTCAGCATACGAAAATATGAATATTTACGCCCAAAAAGAGCTGTGTTATATACCATAGTACTTTAAAGTATCGTCAGCTACCACGCAATAAATACGAAAGACATAGTAATAAATAATTAAATAGGATAATCACGGATCTTTTAAAAGAATCGGATGAATTTACATTTTGATTCACCAAAAACATGTAGTAGTACATCATAAAGCATATCAAATTCAATTAGATAGGCTTTAATTATATATGAGATCATAAGATGTGTGGTATTCTTCTCCCTCCGTTTCATCCATCTTCAGATAATTTTCTTTTTTCAACATTCCATCTATCTTGAGATATTGTTTTACTTGCAATTTTTTTCCCTTTATTCATATTTTCACTTACCATACTTAACACACAAAACACTAAATTTTTAAATCTCGTGTCCAAAAGTTTTGTTTCAAGATAGCCGGGATGGAGGGAGTACATACCTATTGTGATATGTGAACACCATTTTTATCTAATTTATTATCTGTTTTTCTTTTTCAATTTATTCATGAACATCGAGTTTTGTTTTTGATTAAGATTAACTAAAAGAAAATTGAAATTTCTATAAATATAAAAATATTGAAAAAAATATCAGTTTTTCATTTTAAAATATCATGTTCGTTTGTAATATTTTATTTGTCAAGGGTAATATTGTGGTTTCCATCTTGACTATATATACCTTATAAATTAAAAAAAAATGGACCAAAATATTAAATATATTACTACTTTGAAATAAATTGTTAATGAGTTCTGCCAATGTTTTCATTTCCATTTGTTGTGGGAAAAAAATATTGCTTGCACCTTTTATTGTTTATTATTTTGCAGTTTCTATCTATGTATTTGTCATATCTCCTACATATTTACCAAATTTCGATCTTTTGGACTAGTTTGCCTTTAACATAAGGAACACAGAGTGAGGAAAGTTGTCAATTTTATCCACTTTATATATTTATTGCAAAAACTAAATTACGTTATAATCCATGCATCTTGCAAATTTAAAATCACTTTTAGAAATTGACAATTTTATTTAAAAAAATGTGACTGTATATCGAGCTCAACCTGCATGTCGAAAATCTCCTTCTTTCGTTTCTTTCAACCTTCAAGTCGACCATCAAATTATTCCTAAGAAATTGGCGAAAAACAAGAAGACAAATTAATGGAAATTAGCCCAAATACCCAAATTAAATGCGGAACACAATTTTGTTTAGTGGCTGAGTTCCAATTGCAAAAGAAAACATTAATAAATTATGCTTTTAATTGCCGCATTGTTAAAATTCAATATAGACCATGATTTATTATTTATTTGATAATGTTCCTTATTGTTAATCTTTGTATTGGGGAAGGGATTAGGGGATCGCATTCTCATCTACACAAAAATGACGAATATATAACACTAGGATAGATTCAAAAGTGATATCATATCAATTATCAAATACGATAGTTGAATTTTTTTTTGGAGTTTCTATATATTTGTATAAAGGTGATGAAATTAAATGGCTTTATTATGAGACTTTAATTTTCGCTTACTTTCACTTTAATTTTTCAATATGAGACTTGGCTCTATTACTGTGTTACATGTGTATATGAATTTCCAACCGCGAGACGAGTTGATTGGCTGCGTTTTCGACTAGTTAGACGTTCAACTACGCCCCAGGGGAAAAAAGAAAAAAAAAAAAAATACTGATGAGAAGTGTACGTATTTGATGTACCTTGTTAGTGTAATAATATGTATTTTGCCAATTTATTCTTTTAAAAAAAAAAAAAAAAAAAAAAAAATGAAATTAAATGGCTTTGTCTCTACTAAAAATGTCAACATGGTATGGAACATGCAAGTCTCAACTATACATGTAATTTTATCTAATGAAATAAAAAAGTAACAAAAAAAGGTGTCTCTCTCACTCTTGTCATAATAAATTTGAACTTTAAAAATTAAATTATACTCCATAAAATTACTAAAATATCATTATTTGTGAAAATTATGCACATTGAAATAGAAAATTTGCGTACATAACTTTTAATGATAGTACAAAGACATGCCAAAAAGAATAATTTTACTATCAAAATAAATATTCGATATCAATATAAAATACTAATAAATAGTTAATATATATATATATATATATATATATATATATATATAGGAGAAAGTTCAATAGAAACACAAATATTTTCAAAGAAAAGAGACCAAATCTTATGTGTTGATCTTATCTAATCTAATGGTCAGCGTTTGTTCGTTTAACGTTCAACGGTAATTGTGTTGAACGTATACAGGGTTCGAACCCCAACTGTTCAACAAAATTATTAATATGTTCAACCGCATTTATTGACATGGTCAATGTTTCTTCATTCTCTACTTATATATTCGTTTCTATGAAACTTAACCCCACACACACACACAAGGATGAGATCATATAGTATCCACTTCCCGCATAATATATAAGTCCAAATGTGGACCACATTATTTGACTACTTGGCTCACTAAGCACGCGACATGTTACAAATGTCTTCCAAAGTCTTCCAAGACAAAATACATTGTGGGTAAATGAATCAATTCTCATCAATTATCATAATCTGCTCTGGTGGGAATGTGTGATCGATTATTTATGTGAATTCTCATCAAGATTGGATTAAACAGGTAATTTGTATTAATAGGTTATCGTGTAGATTCAATTAACGTAATTGCATTCCCTATGATAAGTCATTATTTTTTTTTTGGATTTTTATCTGATTTTATATATTTATATTATTTGGTCAAGTTTTAGTTCATTACCATATTTTTATTATTTTGTCTAGATATTGATTTAGTACTTGTTAGGATTAGTCATAGTGTTTTCGATTATTCAGTCCTTGTGGAACAATATTTTGCTTGCTGCTTGCTATCAATATAAGTACATTGTATTAGTTATAGTTTTTATTGCTAGTAAGATATTGATCAATATTATAAATTTTATTGATATGGTAATTAATTTGCTTACCTTTTATGTCTATACTATTGAAATAAGTGCATTTTTCATTATATTGATTTCTTGAATTTAACTATTTCGACATAAGTATAAATTATTGAACTTTAATGTGTCATGTTGGTTGGTTGTTGGATGACTCTATTATTTTGAATGATTGTAATGTATGAATTATGGTGTTAAAAAATATTTTTTGAATGATTGTAATGCATGGATTATGATGTTAAAACTGAATTTTGAATTATCGTAGAAACTCTATATAATTATTATGGTGTTGTTGTGAATTTTGATTTATTTAGAATTTATTTTAAAAGAGAAAAAAAAAATGAATTTAGATATGGATTCGTGGACCTTGCGAATTTTATAGATCCAAGCCATAAATCATTTTTTTGGACTCGGTAGATCTGGACCTGACCCATACCCAAACAAATATTTTCATATTTGAATTAAGAACTAACAAGATCCAATCCACATCTGACCCATTATAATCCCTAGCCTATATTCCATATATTATGTCAAAATAAAATTACATCTACTTAAATTTTGGCTCTAATATTTCTGGTTTGATTTGATATCTAAATTATGTGCTCCTGACTTTGTCACTGGGTATAGAATCTAGGGCTGTAAATGAACAGAGCTACTCGCAAGCTATTCGAGATTCGGCTCGAAAAAAGCTCGTTCGAAGCTCGATTCGATAATAAACGAGCCGAGCTCGAGCCCAATTTTGAGCTTGAAATTTTTATCGAGCCGAGCTCGAGCCTGACAGTGCTCGGCTCGTTGAGCTCGCGAACATGTTCGAATTCGATTGTTCGCGAGCATGTTCACGAACCTTCAGTCGAGCCTTCAATAGAGTTAGTACACGAGCCTTAAACGAGTCGAACTCGAACTCGTGTAACATATTAATTAAGAAGATTTTCTTAAATTTATAACAAATTCGAGCTTGAACACCATATATACGAACATCTAACGAGCCGAGCTCGAGCTCAAGCTGGAATTCGATATTATCGAGCATCACCCGAGCCGAACTCGAACCGAGCCCGAGCTTAGTAAGTGGATGACGAGCCGAGCTCGATCATCAAGATAAAAGCTCGAATCGAGCTCGAGCCGAGCTCGAACACCCGAATATTTAAACGAGCCGAACTCGAGCCTGCTAGTATTCGGCTCGGCTCGGCTCGTTTACAGCCCTAATAGAATCTATAGAACAAAACGAAAAACAAATATACTTGTATTTATGCTTGCTAATGCATTTAAGAATATTATATTCTTCAAGCATGCCAAAGCAACCAAATGCAAATTTTGGGAGGTTTAACAAATGAGGTTTTGAATAGGGCTGGGAATCGGGTCGGGTTCGGGTACCCTACTCGAAAAAATCGGGTACCCAAACCCGAAAATCCCCTAAACCCTATACCCGACCCCGACCTCGAAATTGAAATCAAGTACCCTAATACCCGACTCGGGTACCCGAGTCGGGTATTCGGGTACCCTAAATTACCCGAGTCGACTCAGTTTCCCGTTTCCAGTTTCCAGTTTCCATCGAAGAAATCAAAACTCACAACGAAATTCCACCAAAATTCAACCCCCACCGTCGATTTTCCCTCAGCCGCCAATCGCCGCTGCGCCGTCGCCCGAGCTCGCACAACTCCCTTCTTTGATAGGCTGGGATGACTGTTGCACCTGCACGGGCGAGGGACTCGCGGACTGGGAGGCGGAACGGCTGCTACAGGGGCGAGGGGCTGCCGGGCTGGGATGACTGGCGCCGACGCCGGGCTGGTGAGGGGCGAGGGGCGACGGCGAGTGGGGCGGCCGGCCGGGGCTGGACTCTGGAGTGAGAGCCGAGAGGTTAGGAACTTAGGGCCGGCGGGCTGGGTTGGGAGTTTGGGAATTGATTTGGGGGAAAGTACAAAGCAGTACAGGGGGCGGGAGGGAACTTAGTTTAGTTTAGATTTAGAATATTTTTCATATTTAATTTAATTAAATAATTTAAAATTTATTAATTAAAAATATCGGGTATACCCAATACCCGATTATTTCGACCCCTAAATACCCGATCCCGAAAAAATCGGGTATCGGGTACCCTATACCCGATTTTTTCGGGTCGGGTATCGGGTACCCGATTACCCGATCCCGAAATTCTCAGCCCTAGTTTTGAAGCATTTCATGAAGTTTTGCAAATATAATTTAGGATTTGTAAAGCCGCATATTCCCCTAAAGGCTTTTCATTATCGCAATTACACAAGCAAGTAGTATATTTTTTTGCAGGACAAATGTGAAATACATGCAAATTTGTTTATGAACTTCATTCACAAATTGAAGCTCGATATTGTTCAAAAAAAGTTGAAAAACTTTCCTCCTGACTATTAAAACTAACTAAAAGAATGAGAGAATCGTGCACAAATTTCCTTTTATTAGTTTGGGCAATAGTTGTAAAATATTCCTAAATTGCAAATTCTAACATTAGAAATGAAGGTCCTAATTTAATGAAAATTTATGAAATACCTTCGATGATAAATAGGTAGTGATGTGCAATACTTTTAAACTTGGAACATCTTTGAACACTAACCGTCGTCCATCCCATCACAAATTCCTTATTTTCTTGGCCCACCAAAATTTCCTTAATTTCATACGATTAAGAGAGTATAATGTTACACAGCAGAGGCTATCTACGATTAAGCTTATCAGAAATCGACAGATTTTGCACAAATTGCTGAAGTGGTAAACGGAATGGTAGCTTGGAAAATTAAATTCATTAAAATCAGCCATCACATTTTCAAAATTCCACATTTCGTCTTTTGCCCTACAATTTTTCTTGACAGCAAGACTTGTACTCCCAAAATAAACCAAAAAAAAAAAACAGTAAAGGGAAAAAAACCCTAAAAATTTAACCACCGAAACCGTAGAGCGTCCTGCCCTGCCTCTTGAGAGCATAGACGACATCCATGGCAGTGACAGTCTTCCTTCTGGCGTGCTCAGTGTAGGTGACGGCATCGCGAATCACATTCTCCAAAAAGATCTTGAGCACTCCGCGAGTCTCCTCGTATATGAGGCCGGAGATTCGCTTAACACCGCCTCTTCTGGCCAGGCGGCGGATGGCGGGCTTCGTAATCCCCTGGATATTGTCACGGAGGACCTTCCTGTGGCGCTTTGCTCCGCCCTTTCCCAGCCCCTTGCCGCCTTTGCCTCTTCCCGACATGTTGTGTTGATTGGGTGGAGAGCGAGAGAGAGAGAGAGAGAGAGATTAGAATTGGGGAATTTGTAGATAGAGATGATTTGTTAAAATGTAGTGGTGGGAAGAGAGTTGGGGTTTACTTATAAGGAGGGGAGGTTAGGGCGGAATCCGGAGTGGTGGTGCGAAATGGTTTTGAGTCGTTGATTAGATATGATTTGACGGTGCAGATGAGTTCATTTTGATCACGAGGATCGTGGGCGGGGATTTTGAGTTAGTCTCCCAATTAAGAGATTTGAAATTTAGCCTCTGCTAGTGTTTTGAGCGGCAGCGGGAATGAAATTTAGAAAGGGAGGCAAAAAGAAATTCGGGTTGTTTTAACACTTTTTTTAAAAAAAAATTACTACTAGAGATTAATTACTTATAGATACCTAATACACATTCATTAGATTAATTAAATTTATCATTGTTTGATAGCTCCTGAATAACCTCTAGTTAATAGGAATTTATTGTTTGATAGCAGCCATTAAAATACATTATGGTGTAGCTTATATTGTGAAATGACTACCTTACCCTCCACTTAAACCTAGAAATTACATCTATATCCTTTGAAAACATAAGACAAAAAATGGGAAGAAGAAAAGAAGCGCCAATTTGGTGAAGAGGGACAATTTCGACTTCTTCAATTATAATCCCAGCAACTGTAGCTATCAGTATTAAAAATCTCGCCTTCATTGCTGGATCAATAATGTTGCTGCTACAGTAAAATAACGGCGGGCCCCGAAATAAATGCGGGCTTCACTTATTAATAAACAATCGCATCAAACATTAGAAATGTAATTTATCCATGTTAATAGACCGCATCAAACAGGCCCTTACTCCATTTTCACATTATTGCAATAAAAATAGTACTAGTATGTTATTGCTGATATTTAAATGTGATTTTAAATTGTAATTTCAATATATAGCATTTGCTTGCACTTGAAAATTGAAACATCGGACATAATTTCAACGAATTAAAATGAAGTGGTAGGCAACAATCAATATGTAAGTATTTTTTTTTAAATGAATTAATATGTAAATATTAAGTTTGTCATTCATAGATTCTCTGCGGATGCGTCATCTTCATCTAACGTTAAAATACAAACAATAAATAGTAGTAATCCTATTACTTAATTTGAATACAAAATACTCCTTTTAATTCCTTCGATGAAATTTAAATGACAGAAGACTGCTCAAGGCATCTTCGATTTTCAATTTCCAAAAATAAAATAAACATGTCCTACTATGATTATTAAATTTACACAACTTGGATGGGTGCATGCTTAAATTTGGGTGCGACAGTCCGCTTAATCCTGTGTTTGCTAGTGTTCACCACACCTGAATGATGTAGTCGTCGTCGCAAAGCTCACCAACTCGCATAGGCACACATCTTACCATGCTTTGAATTTGAATACAACAAATTTGACCATCATTATTATAAGTATGTTTGTATTTGTGTATAATTTATTTTTATGCCCCTGCACTTCGGCGGCTATGTATCTCATACCCATTTATCAATTTATTTAAGTTTAGGGACGGAATTTAAAGTACCCACTTTTATAACATGTCTTACAAAACTACCCACCCAAACCCAAAGTCAAAAAGTCAAAGCCTGACATGCTTGGTTTTTTGTAATGCGTCCAACTCACGTCACTTTCACAATGGATTTATTTAAATATGACTTTAAATCTGAGGACACGTTAAAATAATAGCAATTGTTGGATAAAAAATTTATAAAATCATATATTATGAATCAAGAAAACATAATAGAGCTTAAAAATTCACTATTATGTATATTATGCAACAAAAAAATATTATGAAACAAATGGCGTAATTAGCCGCCACAAATTCATAGCCGTGAACAGTAGCCACGCATATTTGGTACCGGTGGCTACTGTTCACGGCTATGAATTTATGGCGGCTAATTACGCCATTTGCAACAAAAAAATATTATGAAACAAATGGCGTAATTAGCCGCCACAAATTCATAGCCGTGAACAGTAGCCGCCGGTACCAAATATGCACGGCTACTGTTCACGGCTATGAATTTGTGGCGGCTAATTACGCCATTTGTTTCATAATATTTTTTTGTTGCATAATATACATAATAGTGAATTTTTAAGCTCTATTATGTTTTCTTGATTCATAATATATGATTTTATAAATTTTTTATCCAACAATTGCTATTATTTTAACGTGTCCTCAGATTTAAAGTCATATTTAAATAAATCCATTGTGAAAGTGACGTGAGTTGGACGCATTACAAAAAACCAAGCATGTCAGGCTTTGACTTTTTGACTTTGGGTTTGGGTGGGTAGTTTTGTAAGACATGTTATAAAAGTGGGTAGATTCCCCTATTCACAGTTTATTTAAATTTAAAAGTTATCTTTGTTAACTTTCGTCTTCCTCATAATTTAATCTCTATTTCCAACATTTGTCTATTCTACGAGGATCTGTCATTCATTTTACGAGTTCTCATAATATCGCCAAGGAGTTTTGGCAGCCAATTTTTTATGCCTAGCCAAGATTGATTTTGTTCGGCAAAATTATATTTACATGTAAATATATTATATTTTAACTTATAATTATGGAAATATTAATTTTAAATTTACGACTACTATGTGAAATTAATATCGGCATATTTTATTGAATAATTTTTATTTAAAAAAATATATTTAAGATTTTTGTTTTGGGGAATACAAACAGTTACTTTATATTTGCAATTTTGGTTTGTTTTGAGATCCGACATGTTATTTTATTCTTTTTCTTTATCTTCTGCATCTTGCTCTTCTTCTTCTACATTTTTTCATTCCTTTTTCTGGTTAAATTCGCCTCTCCTTTATATCATTCGTCATTCTCTGGAATAGTGGTGCTATTCATCGATTGCTACTATTGAACTTCGTTTGTCCGTGAGTATATTCCTCAATTTTTATATTTTACTTGCTAGTATTTTTGTGATTATTGTTTTATTTGATTATTTTAATATTTTTTTTTCAGTAAAACAACAACAAAGAGTTAAAACGTCAAAGAAGAAGAAGAAGACCCATGCAACAGGTTAGTCAATAGAATGTAGGCTTGTGTTCTCTACTTTCTGTATGCTTGGTGTTTTCTTAAGACATGCAATAATATTTGCTTTGTTGTTTTGTCTTTATGTTTTGTACTCACTCCATACACGAAAGAATTTTTTACTTGTCTTTTTGAAACGTCTACAAAAGAATTTCCTATCTATTTTTGGACTATACCCTACCACTTATAAATATACTTCATCCGTCCATGAAAGAACTTCGTATTTTTCTTTTTTGGGACGTCCACAAAAAAACTTCCTACTTATTTTTGGACTATACCTCACCACTCTCAATACTTTTTTTTTGGATCAGAAAAATTTTAGTACTCAACAAAAGGTACAAGTAATACCTTGATACATGGCAGAAGAATAGAAAGTCACTCGACAGGAAGCCGAGCTAAGGCAGCAACAAGATGATCAGAACAACAGCAAACACCACAGCTAACAACACCAACCCTAAAAAAAGAGTGAAATGATGAAGAATCCCATCGACACAAGTCTGTGCAAGAAAACCTCAATTCATGACATGATCGATCAATCCCTCTTCACACCAAACCTGAAGACTGAAGTCCTTCTTTGTAATTCCGAAGACCATGTTCCAGCACCACATCCGGACCTTAATTTATGTACTAATGTCGCGAGAGTTCCAAACTTGACCTTCGAATCTGCAGCAATTCCTCTTCCTCCACAATGTCCAAATAGTGCACACCCAAAGGGAAGTCAACAATTTCTTAACGCTCTTTCCACCGTGAAAATTCGCTGTCGAGAGAAGGTGTGCTCTGACCTCATTTGGTCTGACGGTACTGGTCCCGATCCATGATTGCAAAACATTCCAAACCTCCTCCGGCTTTGTACAAAGCAAGAAGAAGTGGTTTGTTGTCTCACCTTGCGACTGGCAAGCGTTACATTTGGCTTCTTCGTCACTAATAGCGACTTTCCTCTTCCTCAAATTCTCACATGTGGGCATCCTATCTTTTAAGACTCTCCATGCAGTTATCTTTGCTTTTTGAGTCGCACCACAGTTCCACGTCGTAGTGGACACTCCTTCTTCATTTGTCGATGGAGTTTTCTCCTTCTTCCTAGCGATGAGAGCTTCATATGCCGTTTTGGTAGTGAATTTGGAAGCCGTCGATGGCAGCCACTTCCAGCCGTCAGCAGCACCTACCACAAGAACACAAGAATCCGCCATCGATAAAAGTTTAGTGACTCCCTCCCCTTCCCACTCTCTTAACTCCCTTCTCCATTTCAAATCCCACACCCACCTTCCGTTCTCCCACCTTCCCGACTCAGCAATACTAGACTCCTTAGCTGGAACAATCTTGGTAAAACTGACATGAGCGGCTTTCTCCCCACCCAAACATGCGTCCAAAATTTTGTCTCACCACCGCCCCCGACTCTCCGCCTGCAGTTTTCTATAAACCAGTTGTCCAGCGACCCCCCTCCCAGCTTAACAACTCTAGCCCACCACCCACACTTGTGTCTCCTGTTTCCCCCCAGACTCAAACCTGACTCCCCCCACTCCAACTCGCCGTAAATAGATTTGACTATCTTTGCCCACAACGACATCCCGCCCACCCTCTAAATACCTCCATAACCACTTTACAACTAAGACTTCGTTAAACCACTCAAGATTTTTCATCCCCAAGCCCCCTTCAGATTTTTTCAAACAAAGATCTCTCCACTTTACTCACGCAATCGAACCCGATCTCACCCTGCCCCCCCAAATGAAGCTTCCCAACATAGAATTCAAAGATCTCACCACTCTCAATACTAAATAAAACAAACAATACACGCAACAACTTTTTCTCCACTTTCCATGCAATCAACAATATTTTTTCTTAAAAACCATGTCACTCCCTTTTAAGAAGTTCTTTCGTGGACGGAGGTAGTATTATTTATCCTTGCTTTTAACTTTTCACAATTCACAATACTAATTAAAATACATTTTTATCATTCCCAACACACTCAATAACCTTTTCTTCACTTTCAATACATTCAACAATTTTTTTTAAGCTTGTGTCACTTCCTCTTAAGAAGTTCTTTCGTGAATGAAGTGAGTAGTTTTTAAAAATTTATAGTTGATTTACCTTTTTGTGTTTTAGTTTAGACATTTGTTGGTTTATTTTAAATTCTTAGATGGTTTCAGCTTAACGCAAATTGAGTTTGTGGCCTTTAGACTATCATAATTGGTGGTGATGGCCTTCGATAGGGGGTTGGGTCGGGCAATGTGTGCGAGGCAGGGGTTGCAGGGGAGTGTAGAGTGTTTAGTGTCTTTAGAATTTGGTTTGATTTTGGTTTAGTGATATCTGCATTGCGGATGATTTGCTTGTCATAATTCGTTATTGGTTTTGTTTAGATGTCTTCGTCTCTAGCCGTTGTCAATAGAATTATATTAAAATTATTCGGAGACAATTAGATGATGACAATATGGACCGGTTTCGTAAGTCTTGTTTTGGTAATTTTTTGCGCTTGGTTAATATGCAATTTCAAGGGTAGTTGTTGTACATTTTGTGTAGTAATATTGATTCGAGTAGTTTGGATCGTAGGCGGCTTGCCTTTAATCTAAATAAAGAAGTTCTTGAATTAGGTCCAATTGAATGCTTTTCCATAGCTGTCCTATTGGTATAAAGCTCCAAAACCATCTAATTTTCATACTATGGTTTTTCATGGTGAATGGGTTTTGTATTTTATTGACATTCTAAATGTTTTTAATCATGAATGCGATGTCAATGGGGAAGAATGTTGGCTTAGCTTTGAAGTTGGCACTATTTGTTGTTCTCTAATCTCTATGGTGTGCTGTTGATTCAACACACAACTCATAAGATGATAGAAATACAATATATTTGTATAGTTAATGACTTAGAGAGCGTTAACCGGTTTCCTTGGGGACTTGTGAGCTACCAATTTTTGGTCATTGTTTCACATAATGCAAAAAATACAGTTGATGACAAGCTTGCCAAAAACGAGAGATGTTGCTTTCATGCATCGAGCTTCACCTTTGTTCTACAAGTTTTTGCATATGAAATATATGAAAAGCTAGGTCTTTATGTACCACAAGGCCATAAAACCCTCAAATGTTGTATCCCCGAATATTGAGATGGTCTGCCAATGTTTGCTTTAAACATCAAGACTTGATGGTTTTTTTCAAACCGGAGTTTGGAGCTAAACTTGTAACTTATGTTTCTATTATAATTTCTTTAATTTGTTTTTTATTTGAGCATGACAACTAAACGTGCATTTTTTGTTTAAAAAATGTGCAAGATCCATTGAAGTATGATGATCTTGAAAGGACAGTTATAGATGCAGTGGAATAATCCCAAAGGTTATATGCATTGTTCCTATTAATGAGTTGTTGGAGCACGTGCATTTGTTGGAAGTGGTGCACATGGAGAAGAAGAAGAATCCCGATGATTAGGAAGTTGTTCGGGGCAAAAAAACAGCATGTGGTTATTTATAGTGAATAAAACGATTATGATGAACCTATTGAAGACCAAAGAAGGTCATCCAGATTGAAGAAAGTTTAAGATGAGGAGCCCATTCATGGGCGATATTGTAAATTAGTAAGTCTCATATCCTCGCACATATATTTTATTTCAATATTGTTTGTGAGACAAATATTAGTACGACTTAATATATTTCTATTACAGATGAAAAAAGCTCATGCCAAAGCAGTTGGCGTGCATAAAGCGAATGGAGAGGGCTTTGGTGGGGTTCGAGAATAAAGTTGTTGATGGTGAAGAAAAAAAACTCAATTGCATAGTGCTACAATAGACTACAAACACGAGACCTAAAAATACGACATCTAGCAAAGAACTTGATGAATTTTTAGAATGTATGGCAGATATTGGAGATTAAGCAAATGGTGGCGATAATAATGATGTGCATCTTACGATCATCTTTGATGATGTATTGCTTAAATCATCTGGAAATTCAATAAGAGACGTCGTTTCAAATACTTACGCGTTTTATTCCAACAACATCCATAACAATTCTATTTCAAAGAACGAACAATAAACGTTCTCGCCCATATATTACAATCTAAAAAGCTCAATACTCATGTATCACTAATAAATAATTAAATTTTAAATATAAAATTACTTTATTAATATATTTTTTAAAATAATGTGTTTCGTGCATCGCACGGTCGAAAAACTAGAATTTTCTTTAAAGGAATTCAATGGAGTCCAAAAAATATTACTATTGAACATCTTTTTTCCTTTCAAGAAAAAGGAAAAAGGAAAAAGAAAACGTTTATGAATATTATAATTTCGAAGTTTAGAAAGGAATTTTGACAAATAAAATAACGTAATATTTCAAATTTGTAATTTTATCATGACTTTTGAAGTGTGAAGACTTAAATCACTGTCTTTTTAATTTTTGCAATTCTGTCTCTCTAATTTTTCCCGATCGTCAGATTGTTGAGTTGAAGTTTACGTGGATTAATTATCCACATAATATTCATATTACGTCGTTGTTTGCAATAAAATTATTAAAACATTATAAATTATGTTGCAAATATAGGATACAATCGCTTTATAATGTGAAGAATTTTCTAATTAAAATTGTACGAAACGATATCGTTTAAGTCTCACAAAAATAACATTGTCTTTACTAATTTATGTAAGCTCCAATTTAACACTTTGACGATCGAAAAAATAAATAAGAAACATAATTATAAAAATTAAAAATATAATGATTTAAATTCACCATAATTGAAAAGTCACCTCAAAATTATAAATTCGAAATATTTCGTGATTTTTTTTATTTATCAAAACTCTTTTATGGAAAAGTAAATTATAAATTAAACCTCTGCGGCCCATTAAACCCCCTCTTCTGCCACAAAAAATAAACCTCCCCGCCGCGGCGCCGCCATCGCCAACACCGCAATCTCTTATTCTCACAAATGGGGTTCTTTGACTTGAACATACCCTACCGCGAATCTGACCGCCATGCCATCGACAAACCGTCCCTGAGAGGACGCCGCCTGAAGCTCGCCCTTAAAGCCATGGAGCTCGGCTACACCGGCATCGCTTACAGCCGCACCCTCACAGGCGTCATGTCGGAATCCGATCGCTGCTCCATCGTTCTCTTTCCCATCTCCACACTCTGCCCGTCCTCCTCGTCTTTCTTCGCCTCCGTCAAGCTCCACCGCGACCTTCTGAATGTCGCCGTTACGGCCCCCTTCCGCCAGTACACCCGCCTCACCGTGGTCGTCACTAATTCCGCGCAAGCTTTGGCCCTTAATTCCGGCAACCCTATACTGCGGAGCTACGACATCGTTGCCGTTAGGCCTACGAGACAAGATGCATTTGATCAGGCTTGTCAAACATCGGAGGTTTGTGCATTCTGGCTGATGAACCATGTTTTGGTGCATATATATATATATGTGTGTGTGTGTGTGTATTTATAATGACGTGAGCCTTTCGATGGTGAATGTGCAGGTGGATATGATCTCTATTGATTTCTCGAAGATGGACTCATTTAGCTTTAGGTTAAAGCAGCCGATGGTCAAAGCTGCAATTAAGGTTCCTTCTATGGAATTCTGCATCATGTTGTTTCATTTTGCAAAGATTTTCTGTGACATTATCAGCAACATTTAGTTGGTAACTATTGCAGTGTGTTTAATTTGGGTCTTATTATTGGTACTTATAGTCATTATTTGTTTATTTAGAGTACATTGATTAGGAACTCGAGGCGTAGATTGGTAAATGTGATTGGAAGGGGTTGGTTGCCAATGCTTTCTTTATTATGTAGACCTTAGTTAGAACTGTAATTGCGTGAAGATGTTAATCTTGCTGTCAGCTAGCACACACTTTTAAAAGATTTCTTAAATTAATTGGATCTCTTTATTGAAGAAATCTGAAGTACCAAATGAATTTTGATTGTAAGATAGTGGCAACATGGTTATAAAGTGTGTTTTCTATAACTTTGGAAAATAGAGCTATACCAAAATCATTGGAGAATAAACCAATCTCTATATTTATAGATGTTTTATTTGTAATTATTGAAGTAGATAGGGCTTTGTTTCTTTTTTTCAAGTGAAAATAGTTGAAGGACAACATGCTGGAGTAAGTGCACTGAATAATTAGACTTTATAAAGTTTGTTGAATGCTTAATGTCACTCTATAGATATTTTTCACCAGGTCCGGTTAATGGTTTCAGTTAATTTTTTCATCTTTTGTCTGCAGCGAGGGTTGTACTTTGAGATCACATACTCTGATCTGTTTGCTGATGCAGAATCAAAACGAAAAATGATATCCAATTGCAAGGTAAATATACAGTATACTGCATGCATGAGGTTGGTTATGTAAGTTTAACCACTGTGATTTGAAATTGAAATCTTTTAGAGGATACATGCTGTTAAAGAGTGCATCAGAATAGAATCTAGTTGCCAAACTAACCTTTTGCTCTATCGGCAGTTGTTACTCAGGTTCTACTGTTCCTATTTTATATGCTAGATGTGTTTAAATTGCCTAACTTCCCAAGTTTTGAATTTCCACGCCATGCATTGCATGCATAGTTACAATCACTCTGTGTTTCATGAGCATTTTTGTTTCATTTCTTTTAAAAGGTTCTATTTCACTTTCATTAGATCATTCTAACTTTTTAAGCTTCCAGCTTCTTGTTGATTGGACTCGAGGGAAAAATCTAATTATATGTAGTGATGCCGCTTCTGCAACTGAACTTAGAGGGCCTCAAGATGTAGCAAATTTGTTCTTTTTGCTGGGACTCCCTAGAGAACGTGCTAAAGCAGCTATCTCCTCGAACTGTAGGTGCGTGAGTTGCTGAAGCTATATGTTGTTTGTCAACCTTGTTTCATTTTCCCACTGGAAGATAACTTTATTTGTCCCTAATTAATTTATTTGTTTTCATCAGATCTCTCCTAGCTAAGGCAATAAGGAAAAAACATTTTTACAAAGAGGCTGTTAAGGTTGAAGAAATACCATCTGGTGGACAATTCAATCCAGCAAAATCTGTGTTTGATGATTGGCTTAACTGGGACCCTATTTCTAGTGGTCAGGGAGATGTGCTATTGGATGACATGGAGAAGTCTTTTGCCATTTCGAAAACTGTAAAAGAAAATGTGAAAACCATCAACTTCACCTCAAATTTGAATGGCCTGCCTGCACATGGTTTGCAGATCAAAGATCTGGTATCTGTGAAAAAGGCAGCTTTGGAGCCACCTGATGCTGATAAACATGCTCTTCCTGTCATGGAGACTGAGGGGGATGATTCAGATGTAAAGCTTGAAGAGCAGGTTGGTCCTAATACTTTGCATGAAGAACAACACAGCCTACTGAAAAATGAAAGCAGTCTTAGTAATTTGAGTAATGATCATGGGGGAGTTGTTGAACTGCCTGAAGGTCAAATGCCACCATCTGGTGCCAAAAATATTTATTCTAACTTTGACTGTGAAGATTCTGAAGTTCCCTTAGGTAATGCCACGGAAGCCAAACTTGCTTGTCTGCCTCTTCCAGGACGTGATCAAGTTTCCATTGATGTTGCAAAGAGGGAATATCAGATTTCAGGTTTGGGAGACTCGTTACTGTTGTCTTTGCCCACTTTCAATGTCAAGTCTGCTGATTCTGAAGAAATTATACAGACCTCAAATGACATGGAACAAAATACTGTTGCATCTGATACCCAATTACAAGATGCCCCATCCCCTGTCCATCAAGGAACCTGTTTACATGGTGGTGGACAAGATCATGTTACAAAGATCAATATGTTTACTACTGACAATCATGTTTCTATTGAACTTTATAATCCCTTAAGTAAATCTAGTTCATCTATCTTTCCATTAGAACCCGCTGTAGAAAATCTATTAGAAATGGGTGTGTGTGCACATGAAGGTAACAAAATGGACAAACTTCTCAACAAAAATGACATTGGAAACATGCAAGAGCATCCCTTGGCACCACCTCACATCTCCTATAAAGATGGTTCTGTTGATGGAGGACGATGTAGTAAAATGACTGATAGTTGTATTAAGTTTGGTGATGGGTTGCCTCTAGAGGTGTCTTCACATGTGACAACCAATTTTGATGAGCCAACAAATGATGATATTATGGTTGAGTTGAAGCAGATAGATTCAATCACTGAATGTCAGGGCTTTGCTAAATCTCAAGGAGGTACATTTTACTCCATCTGTTTAGTCTGTAACCTATTCCTGTTGCTTGATCTTGTGCTAAGCCTACAAGGAGGAGATTAGGATGAAGCAATGATTTTGTGATTTTGTGGGATCTAGCTTCTATTATGGAATTCTTTTTCTTGTTATGTGATGTGATTTTGTGGGATATGAGTTCGTATGACATAAATTCTAACTTAATCCTTTGTGAGAATTGTTAGAAAACTAATATGAACTTTGTCAATGCTGATTTTATTTTTCATCTCTTGTAGGAATGAATAAAAGAAAACGAAAGTCACCTCATCAACCTTTCTTGTTTCCATTCAAGCGATATATGAAAGCCAAGCCTTTCAAGAAGAAGCCCAAAAAGTAAAAGACCAAGCTAGTATGTAAAATTATCTCATAGATTTACTTATTTTTTGTACCACACTTGTGATGTAGGGATTGCTTCTCAAGGTTTAACGGAAACAGCTTAGGCATTGAATTATTGTATATAGTGTTGAGTCATGTTGGGAGATGTTTCTTTCTCTGTGTATATCTTGAGTTTTGCAACTTTTGCCTTTGGTTGTTCAGCTTATTCTCACCAAACAAAAGCAGTGATAAAGGCTTGTAATGTTACCTCAACTTATTTTTCTGGCATTCATATTGTAAAATTTGTGATAGTCCCATTTAGTGGAGGCAATTTCAAATGAATGAACAAATAATTACCAATTTCATTCTGTTGAGTTTGTTATTAACATGAACTCTCAGATCTGAAGAGTTCCTTTAAGCAAGTTGGAAGTGGACTTCCTCTCTCTCTTGCCACGTGTTGTGAAGAAGTCTCTTTTCAGAGCAAAAAGATGCAATAAATTTGACATAATTTTCATCTGCTTACATGCACAACAGCACAAGGGCTCATCAGTAAGAAATCACGAGGGCTGTTATTTGTGCTAAGAATGTAAGCGCTTTATTTTCCTACATCCCCCTTCTCTAATCAGTAATCACTTATGTGCTTGAATCTCTGATTTATCGTTACCTCAGCTGAGTCTGAAACTAGAGTGGAGTGTCCTGATGAATAGACTACTGCTTCAATATGTTACTATTTTGTTTATATCGTTAATGGCCCTTCAAACGGCCAAGGGATCATTGTGTACATGCTCTGCCTCATCAGGTTTTTATAAACTGAATAACTATTCATAGCAGCTTATATGATGATTTGATTTTGAAGGTTTTAGGAATGATGAGGCCAGCCTACAACATTCATATTGTTTATTTTCATAGACTTGCTGATTTGAAGTGGTTTGCATGTGCTAGGGCAATATCTCACTTTTCTATAAAATAACTGTGGGAGTGGCTGCTGTCTGTTACTTTTCTGCCTTACACATTTCCTTTTCCAACATAATAGGGACTCATTTAGTATCAGGTTAATATTCAAATAAAAATGCTGCTGATTATTCCTTGAGTTGGATCCAACTTACTGTCTCTTCTTGGAACCCAGTAACATGCCTGTTTTACATACTAAATTACAACATGAACATGGAATCTCCTTTTTGTATTTGACTTCTTGTCTTTCTGGAAAATCTTGTCTAATCATGCAAACAGGTCAGGAAGAAGATTTCTCTGCATGTGGTCGTTGCAGGACCGATGGGTTGATCTTAGGCCTAGTTCTCCTCAGGTACTTCTATCAATCTCATTGCAGGTTTGTTTTTAAAGTAAATAGTATTGTATATTTACATATGTGAGATGGGTAAAGATATAAGTAGGTATTATTTAGTTTAAAGATGATTTGTAGAGGTAGTGGAAAGGCCACCGCCGGCCGACAAAGGCCGGCCTCCCCACTTCTAGGGACCATAGTGTTGGTATTAGGCTTTATTGAAATAAAGTCCAGATTCAGATTCTGAGTCAAATTGCTTCTCTTCCTCACCTGAGCCGATTTTTGCATTATTGTAATGCTGAAATCAATGATTCAGTAACATGAGAGAGACCAAATGATTAGTGTAAAGAGATTGTGCAATCACCTGCTTTTGCAATATTAAATGTGTATTATGGCTCCTAAAGCCAAACTTGCTCTTTCTAATTTAGTAATCCAACTTGGAAAAGTGCATCATGCATTTAGTAGCTAGGCTTTATATATATGTAGAGTCCATGTACTAGTAAATAATCAATTTGAAATGGTTATGATGATTTAGTTTTTCTTGTGGTTGGGCCCACCAACTCGGACCTTCTGCGCTACCATCAGTGGATTTTACCCACACTGTAGCATTTATTCGGCTAGTTTTTTTTTTTATTCTCTCATTTTGTATTTGTTCGAGTATGTACTATGTATGCCAAATATTCAATATTTTTCTTTAAAAAAAAAAAACATTTTTAGCCCACAATGACAATATAGAAACTTCTGTTTCTATCTAGTGCAAAAATTCATAAATTTGAGACAGATCAATTTAGAGAATTTCCTTTTGATCCATCTAATCCCACTATATGGCCCTCCAATCTTATTATCTTCATTAATTTCCACTCATGCTTGTTTCCTTAGCGCAGGCTTTAGACCTACTTTTCTCTAAATACAATCACTATTTTCTAACATCCAACTAATTATGGCTTTCCACGGATTCTCCATAGCCACAATTTAATCACCACAATCACTCAATTTTCTTCAAATATTGATAGCCGTAGAGGTCGATATTTCACGCTTTTGAAGTGCTTTATTTATTACTGCCTCCGCTCATCATAAATGTACCCATTTTACTATTTTCGTTTGTCCATCATGAATGTACCCATTATATTTTTTTGTAAGTTTACCACTCACAATAAAGTGACACTCTTACTCCACTGACAACACGCACACTCGACCATTTTTATTAAAGTCCGTGCAATATATTTAGTATGGACGAAGGGGGGTATTATCTTTTAGCTCAGGGAGGGTTGAGATTTGTATTTTGGTCTTTTGCATGTTCTTACAAAATTAAGCTATAAGACTTGTTACGGTTTTCAAGTGCTTTAGTTGTGATGTAGCCACTACTAAGAGCTAAAATTATAAAGGGAAAAAAAAATCATGTGCCACGTTGGGTCGTGGTTTCAGACTTATTTATGTGTTTGTGGAAGACAAGTTTTTCTTGTAAAATTTGTGATAATTTAGTTAGTGGTGTCATTTTTTGTTGTAAGAGAATATTGGGATGTGAGTTAATTTGGAGAAGAATAAATTTATTACAAGTCCGAAGAGAATGCAAATTCGTCGACAAGATTAGGAAGGGAAGGGAAACGAGTTTCCATGGATAATAGTGCCTTGTGATAAGGACTTTTGTGACCATCATTTTCTCTATCAATGATATTGTCTCATGAGTAAGGATTCATCAAATAGTGCTATTATTCAAATTCAAACTTATGTTTCTAATGAAATACTATTTCATTCGTCTTGGCTAATTAAACAGTCTTACATGAGATTCTTCTGTTATGCAATAAGTATTGGACCATGCATCTAGCAAACTTCCTTTGTTTTCTAAGAAACTGAAACAATCAAAACACTGACATTTCATGAAATTATGAAAGAAGAATCTCTAACAACCTCTGAAATAGTTTATTAATAAAAAAAATTAGGGAATGAGATTGGCGGAAAATGAATCAAGAAAATTGATCCAGTTATCATCATCCTCGTCGTCGTCTTGGTTATGTTGTTCCCATTGAGTCTGAGGTGGCTTGTCTATTTCGTCGTTCCTAGCGAATCTGCCCCTTATTCGTGGCCGGCTGTCTGCTAATGTCTTCCTGCATTCGTACTGCAACAACATTGTTACATCACACTACTATATACATATATATACATTTATGTATACTACGACAATGTAAGGAACCTTAATCTTCTTGTTGAAATTCCTAAGATTCCTCTTGCTTCTGTATCTCTCGATTCTCTCTTTCTTCTCCTCCGGACTATAAGGACTAGCTCTACTCATGCTCTCTATGATACTGCTCTCGCTCACCAACGATCTTTGATTCTGTTGTTGTTGTTGTTGCGATCCCTGTTCATCAAAATTTCTTATAAACATAAAGAAAGTTGCAAAAAATAAAGAGATCCCTTAATTTTATAACATTACACAAATTCAACATGCAATTCAAGAATTAAACAAACAAGGACAAGCAAGTACTTTGATGCAAAAAGTGACAATTTTTTATTTATCTTAATGACATAGTCCCTCTTTCCCAATTTAATAGGCCATAAGGCTGGTCAGAAACAATAAATAATTTGTAGTAATATAGGAGAGAAAAATCAACTTTTTGTAAGGATATATTTATCTAAAAAGTAAAAGAGAGAAACGAAGATATTTTTTTTAAATGAAAAAAAAAATTATGTTTGAGTCACGATAACATTTGATATAAATAATGAGTTATGTGAGTATATTTTCGTTATGTATTGACTTTTCATTTTAGAAAATGACCTATTAAAATAGAACGTTCAAATAAGAAAATGTGGTCTATTAAATTGGAACGGAGAGAGTACATATTTCTTGAGTAATATTATACAATAGCAAAGTGAGTATTTTTGTTTAATTTAAAGATGGCATGGTATTGGTACCTGCAAATCGCCGGTGCTGAGCACCTTCCTGACAGAGGTGGTGTCGCAGTCGCAGTAGGGAGCGGAGTTGATGGCGGAGTAGGCGTCCATGTTTCTGTGAAGAGAGATGCTCCGGTGAATGAGGGTGGGGCTGTAAGAGGTGGGGGAGCCGCCATAGCTGCTGCAGCCGCTGCTGGTGTATCCGATCTCCGACCTCAATGCGGATAGCGAGTCGTGCTCGGCGCCCGGGATGGGTATGAAGAGTGGAGGCGGCGGGAATGGCTGCGCCGCCGCGTCGGGGAGCGGGAACTGGCTCTGGAAGTCGGACGTGTAGTCGTAAGGGAGTTTGTGGCCGAACATGTTAATTTGGTTTTGGGAGAGAGAGAGGGAGGTTTGATAGAAAGCAACGGCAATAGCAATACACACTTCTTATAAGGGGGGAGGGTGACGTGGACGGTGACGTCATCGATTGGGGATGGCGTTGACTTGCAAATGTATCACTGCACTAGCATCGAGTATTTGTATTTTCATCGACAATGACTAACATCAACTTAATAGGGGACTCGTTTTCCATGCATGCCCTATTTTCCCTTGCTTGCTATATAATGCCATGCCCACCACATACCTTCGCTGCACCTCAATTATACACCCACCATGGAAATAACAAATATTCTACAGTTATTTTTGTGAAATAAATGTTACTCCCTCCGTCCACCAAAAATATGTCACTTTACTTTCGGCACGAGTTTTAATAAAATGTGAGTGAAGTTGGTAGTGGAGTAAGGGTCCCAATATAAATGTGAGTGGAATGGTGTGGACCATACTACTAAAAATGGATGTGGCATATTTTTTGTGGACGGACGAAAAAGGAAATTGTGGCATATTTTTGGTGGACGGAGATTATAGAAAAAATAAGTTGAGGTTCAACAACTTTTATTTTGTGTAACTTATGTTTATAGTTTATAAGTTGTTTATTAACTTATCTGTCAAACATTTTTGAAAAGCTTACAAAACTTCTAAATAATTTATAAATTTTTTTAAGGAGCTTATAAGCTCAACAAAACACCCTCGTACGTGGCGTGCCTCGCTTTTCTTGCCGAATTGGTAATTTTGAGTTTTTCCGATGTAACAGTAAGTGAAGCTCGTTTTGAGAGACTAAATGCTTAAGACTGATTTGTATGAACAGTGATCACACCTGCTTAATTATATACTGCCGTATTTTAAATTCTGTAATTTTGTGTATGAGTCAACAATATTGTGACTATTCACGAAGCATTTTTAGGTTTGACTATGGTCCTATGATCTGAATTGCAGGTTGCTAGTCACAATCTAACTTGTGAGACGTATCGACTATACCCATCTCCAACTTGCAACAATATTATATAATGTCCCCACCACTTAATTATGTTTTACTAAAAGATATGAATAAAAAAATTAGATGGAAACGGATTTTTAATGACGACCCATGTGGGAGGCATATACATAATTCAATCATTTGTTGTAGGTTTAGGGTAGATTAAGGTTTGTTTAATCATTATTAGAGTGACACAAAGTCCGATTTTCTCTCTTCTTAATACTATTAGTATTATTTAATTAAGTGATGTGATTTCTAAAATTCTTTTGATTGACAACTAGTAAAACCGTTGTCCGTGTACTGAGATGTCAGTATCGTGATATGGCTTTATAATGACTTTTTACATGACATATGTGACCGCATGCCACTACCATTTGCATTCTTTTTATAAAAAAAATAAAAATTAAATCCTTTTTATTTGTTTGATTTTTCATGCTTTATACTCCTTCCGTAAAAAAATATTGTTTGTGAGATAATACGAGTTTTAAAAAATGTTTAGTAAATAATAAATACTTATATTGAGTAGAGAAAATGACCCATTATTATTATTTTTTAAATGATAACGCGTCTAGATGATGGATACGAACTGCAACAATTGTAAAACTGGTGGAAAAATTAACCATATATGCTGAAATATTTTATATTTCATATATCATTATTACATGTACAAATCACACAAAAATATTTACTGTAAATCAAGGTGACATATAAATCTTTGAGGGTGAAAGAGTTGAAAAATAGTTGTCCGTTTTTACAATGAGATCATTAAATATACGTACTCTACCAATTAAATTAAACATTCTTAAAAAAGCAGGTGTAGTGATCCTGGCCTAATTGAAAGACGGTTAGAAAATAGAGGTTGTTAATTTATTCCATTGGGAAAAATATGAATGATGAAAGACAATGAAATACATAGGCAGCATATACGTATAGTCACCAAGAATGCTCCATCACTTCCAAGACCCACTCTCTGTGTTTCCATTCCAACAATTAAGTTGCTCAAATTATTGCACTTTGTGACTTTTTTTCTTCTTAATTTTTATATTTTTACTATTTTTAAACTCGACGTTTCGTTCAGTGGTTGGTCTGGAAGTTAAATAATGGTTATTTTTTGGGAGGAAATATAGGGCATTAGAAGATTCTATGTTTGATGCACGTACATAAATGAGTCGAATGGTCACCTCGATTGAATAGCGCTAAATAGAGGGATAGAGTGTTCCTCCTTGTCACGTTTCGCCTCTTCGTTGGTCCATTGTGGACAGCAGTGGAGTGCTAGCTAGGGAATGCACCTCGTGCATGCATGGAAACAGTCATAATATTCATGTATACACCAAATGTGTATTCGAATATTCTTTCTACTCCTAAGTTTTTCATTTTCTAACTATTTTATTTTTATGAATGGACGTTCAACATTCATTGTCAGAATAAAATTACATTAATTATTCTTGCAGTGATAATGTATGTTAAATTTGGACGGAAGCAGTCCTTAATTAATTATACACAAATTCTTGTGTGCAACTGGTTGCACGGTGCAACGGGGTCATACCCGCCCAGATCCTAACCCATTTGCATTAAAGAAATAAAAAATAAAATAATAAAACCCTCTCTTTCGGCCTCGCTCCCCATCTCCAGTCTCTCTCTCTTCCTAGCTGAATCTCCCCCCCCTCTTTCCCTCTGCTGTTGGCGGCCACCGCGGACCGCCGTGACGTGGGCTTCGCCGCCAACCGCGCCTCCACGGCGATGCTCGACACTCTCTCTGTCTCCTTTGCTCTCTGCGCACAGTTGCCGGCCGCCGCTGGACATGCAGCGCCTTGGCGGGGTAGATAGCCTCACCCTGGGCGTTCTCGATCTTGTAGTAATAATGCCACTGTATGAATTTGACTTGCATTGTTTCATTATATAAATGATAGCTTCATTCCACATATTGTTTCATTAAATAAATGATATAGTTTTATTCCAATTCTTGTAGTTTTAACTTACATTGTTTCATTATATAAATGATATACTTTCATTCCAATTCTTGTAGTTTTAAATTGCATTGTTTCATTATATAAATGATATAGTTTCATTCCAATTCCAAATTAAACTATGACATATATCAAATGAAACTTTAAGATTTCAATTGACACTACAAGAATTCAAATTACACTATTATGACATTTCAAATGACACTACGACATTTCAAAATGAAACTACAAGATTTCAAAAGACACTACAAGATTTTGAATGACACTATAAGATTTTGAATGACACTATGACACTACAAGAAGTTAAATGACAATACAAGATTTAAAATGATACTTTAACATTTGAAAAGACACTACAAGAAGTTGAATGATACTATGACATTTCGAATGACACAATATCATTACAAAATGACACTATGACATTTTGAAATGGCACTATAAGATTTCAAAAGCCACTACAAGAATTCGAATGACACTACGAGATTTTGAATGATACTATAATATTTTGAAATGACACTATGACATTTTGAAATGACACTACAAGATTTCAAATGACACTATTACATTTCAAATGAAATTTTAAGATTTCAAATGACACTTCAAGAATTCAAATGACACTATGACATTTTAAATGAACTCTTGTACTGTCATTTGAAATGTTAAAGTGTCATTTCAAATCTTAATTTTAGTGTCATTTAAAATCTTGTAGTGTCATTTAAATGTTATAGTATTATTTGTATGTCGCTGTAGTGTCATTTGAAATATTATATTGTCATTTGAAATCTTGTAGTATCATTCGAAATGTTAAAGTGTCATTTGAAATCTTGTAGTGTCATTTGTATGTCGAAGTAGTGTTATTCGAAATGTCAAAGTGTCATTTGCATGTCGGAGTAGTGTCATTTGAAATGTTATAGTATCATTTGAAACCTTGTAGTGTCATTTGAAATGTTATAATGTCATTTGAAATCTTGTAGAGTCATTTGAAATGTTAAAGTGTAATTTGTATGTCGGAGTAGTGTCATTTGAATTCTTGTAGTGTCATTTCAAATTTTGTAGTGTCATTTGAAATGTTAAAGTCTCATTTGTATATCGGAGTAGTGTTATTCGAAATGTTATAGTATCTGTTGGGAAATGAAAGATATATCTAACCCTCATGTTTTGATGATACCAAAACTGTCAGAAAGCACTTTCTAGTTAGAGGTTATCTTTCTGGACTTAAATGTTTTAGTCCCTATAGTAGCTAGACTGAAGACTGAACGTCTCGAAGACCGAAGATGTCAACTCAACTGAAGAACAGTTCGACTGGAAGCTTCTTGCAAGTTCTGAATGCATCGGAGTTGCAGATCCAATTGAAGTCCTGACTGATGAAAAATACATTGGAAGCACCTGAAGAATCCACGAGCCATAGCAAGCACTTCAACTGAAGACAAGTTCAGTAACACTAAGACTATGATGAACTGGAAGAAGAAAGGATGTTTCACTAACTCCAGCCACGTGGATAGCTTTCTGGACACGCCGCATTTAATGCCTAAGTTCAATTGATTTTGAATGATAAAATGTGTGGAAAAATAAACAGTGGGGTGCAGTTTAGAAAGGATAAAAATCGAAACGACTAATTTTGCGAAAGGGAAAAATAAGTTAAAAAGAAAAAAAATCACAAATGCATTGAAAACCCCCTTTTCGCGGAATGGAATAGGAAAAATTTGATAAACTTTGAATTTAGTTTTGGATGAAGATGACTTTTGTGTGGGTAATGTTTTCACTTATGTGTTGGTAATAATTCCATTTGTGTACACTTATTATCTCATCTTTATGTAATGTAGATGTTTTGTCTGTTGATGGCTTATTTGATTATATATTAAATATGCCTTGTAATAATAATAAAAAAAAGCTTTGGGTGAAGATGAGTTGAAAGGATGCTTTAAGTTCGAGGTAGTAGTTTCACTTGTTTGACTAATTTACACTTTTTTTACTTAAAATTGTTTAGCTGGCGGATGTGTATAAAAGTTTACAATTAAATCTTAACCCTGCATTGTTGATTGATGTATGATATATGTATATATATAGGGGGTGTGGTTGTAGTGAAAATTATAATTTTATAAGAATGCGAGAATTATTAAAATTATTGCATTTGCTATAAAAATTAATGAATTCGCAGCTAAATTTAATTAAGGGATAAGGTACAAATCCACCCCTAAACTAGACACCCCTAGAGCATATACCTCCCCATTCTCGATCTTGGCCCAAATACACCCCCGAAGTCCATAAAAAGGGTGCATTTAAACCCAGCAAGTTAACGACCGTTTTTTGCCGTTAACTTGTTGGGTTTAAATGCACCATTTTTATGGGCTATGAGGGTGTATTTGAGCTGAGGTCGAGAATGGAGGGATATACGCGCAAGTTAACTGATTTTTTTTTAAAATTTCTAAGTGGGCCCTCCTAATCGCCGGACGAAAAGAAGTGTCATCGGTAATAACATAGAGGCAGCTGCGTTTTCAGGAGAAAGGGGCGAGGCATAGAACAACGGTTTCACCAATTTTCGGAAGCTATCGGCAACGACGTCATTGGATTTTAGAGAGAGGGATGGTGGCGCCAAGAGTCGACAGACGAGCACCACCCTTGCCTAGCCCTTTAGCGGGGACGACAAACTTTTATAGGGGAATTAGGGCTCGATTTGGGTATTCGAAATTTCACGTGAGAGAGAGAGAAGAAGAAGAAGGTTGTGTGTGATTGAGAGTGAAGGCTAAGGAGCTCGCCAACAGCCTACTCACGCAGATCAATTGGTGAGTGGGCTGCCGGCGAGCTCCTTAGCTTCCCCTCCGCTTCGATTGACGGAGATAGGGGCCGTCCGCCGGAGCCCTAGGCCCCAATCGCTACCCTTATCCCTTCTCTCAACTGAGAGGGAACAGTGGCAGAGCCACCGCTGAGATTGTGAATGTCCTGAATTTGTTCGGCGTGTTTTCCGGCGAGTTTGGTGAAGAAGAAGGTGTGGGTCCCATCACCAACAAAATAAAAAAATTTAAAAAAACGGAGTTAAATGGTCGTTAAGTCGGAGGACTTGATTGGAGAAAATTAGGCACTTCAAGGGCTTAGTTGACACACCCCTGGCCATAGGGTGCCAGAAGTGATAAGGGCCTCTATGTTAGGGGCTTATTTTATACTTAACCCTTTATTTAATGATTCTTACTTGAACTCATATACATATATATATTAGGTTCTAGTGAGATTGCTATTTTCCGTGAGATGTGAGACTAAGTGGTGAATAAGACAATATATAGTGTTGAATAAAGATATTAAAAAGATTAATAAAATTTTCGCTCCCTCCAAGATTTGAACCCAGATAAAAATTTTCTCCATCCGGATAAATAACAGTCATAGAATACATTATATCAACACCTACAAATCAATCTAAGATCTCACCATATATGAGGGATCTCATTGGAATCATTTCCTATATATATATATATATATATATATATATATATATATATGTAGGAGGAAGTTCAATAGGAAAATAAATGTTTGCAAAGAAAGGTGAAACAATCTCAGCCATTGATCATGATTCATGGAACGATATATAATAATATAGTATAAAGTCTTAGACGGTGTGTACTATTAAATTTAGATCATGCATTTTGTTCATGTGAATACACTAGAAATGCGACACGTGACAAAAAAATGCAGAGGGGTCTTATTATCCATTAAATATATGATGGTTGAGAATTTTTCGAATTTTTAGTATGCATAATTTTCAGTAGTAATATACATGCTAGATTAATTGCTCTTTGTTCTTTTACATATAGTTTGACTTTTTCCTTATAGCTTCATAATTTGAAAGAAAACAATGGATTAGTAAGAAATAAAGCAAATGATCAACATATGATTTTGCATGTGGTCGGATTTTGAGTGCGAGTAAGGGAAAGATATGTGAATATGAGAGAAATAGAGAGATATGCGAGAATATGAGAAACATGCATGTTTTTGTTTCCGTTTGAAAGTATGCATGTTTAATTTTGGTTGTACGCATGTTTCTGTTTTAAGGTGTGCATATTTATGTTTCATTCTATGCATTTTTATGGGAGTTCTGTCAACTTCTTCTTCTTTTGACGAACTTCAATAAAAAAATTTATTCTCATCGATCAAGTAAGGAAATAGAGGGTTATTCCTACTGTGTTATTGTTGTTGTTGTTGTTGTTGTTCTGACTGCAATAATCGATGGAGAAATGATAGGTTTTTTTGAAATGTAGAGAGAGAGATGAGTTTAAGAGAATAAGGTATTTGAAAAGGATGAAGGGATGTGACAGACTGTGGAGGCTGCAGTGGCACGGCGACAAGAAGAAGAAGAAACAAATAATTGAGGCACATCAATTCTGTCATTTGCTAAATTAAAAAAATAAAAATAAAAAATGAGCTATCACATAGCACATGCAATCTAAAGAGTACACGTGTAATTTAATATAATCATTTTTCTTAAATAGCTTATAAGCTCTTAAAAAATAAGTCCCTCCACCCCCAATTTATTTTTCATAATTTTATATGCAACAATCATTTTATAAATATTATTCAATTATAATTTATTATTATTATTGTATATCATTTTGGATTCATCTTTCTACGATTTATTTTTTCTAAGGGTGCGTTTACTTTAATGGAAAATGAGAGAAAAAATATATTTTCACCAATTTTCCACCATTTTCACTGTGTGAAAATATTTTTCAATATTTTCTCATCTTTTCATCTCTAGTTTACATATGATAAAAAAAAAGAAGAAAATATAATTTTTTTCTCATCTTTCTTATCCATCATTTTCCAATGATAATTTTACAATCGAAGTAAACGCACCCTAATTTTTTTTTCTCTCTCTAGGAAAAAAAAATCTCTCTATCCAAACAATTTGACAACATATAAGTTCTTGAGATTCTACGTCTTATAAACTTTTGAAATATTTTATACTATCAGAAAACGTAATTTTAACGATCAAAAATTCGATTGTTAAAAAAGATGATCATTAACACGGTTAACGATCATTTGATCGATCATTATTGAAGCTTATAACTTCTTTCAAATAAATTAATTATTCGAACAGCCTCTAAAATTTATGTGTGGATGTTCGTACAAGTGAAATTGTACAATGTACGAGAATGTATCTAATATATAACTGTTCTTCGAATAAAAAATTTTCTAATCTTTTGAATTTTATACGTTGGTTATTGAAGTGTGTGTGTAACTGTCCTTTTTTTCTTTTTACTTGAAGAAAGAGAGAAATCAATGAGAAAGTCAATACAATATTTCTGTCGACTATATGTCAATCCCACTAACCTATCCACGAACGGCTACAAATTAATGTCGCCAATAATGTGGTATATATTGCCACATATGCAAAGGAGATGCTCTTACTTACATTCGTACCAAAATTTGAGAAAGTTTAAACCAAAATTTAAACTCTAAACCCCAAAGTTTAGACTAGGGAGTAATTAAATTATAAATTCATTTTAAAATAGAAATTATGAATCATAAAATTACGATATATATATATATATATATATATATATATATATATATATATATATATATATATATAGGGGTGGGCTACCGTAAGAACATATCTTAAAATAAGAAATAAGAGCAATTTTCAATGTATTAATTTTATGTAAAACATGTATGAATTTGCTGTATATAGGTATGAATTGTGAAAAATAAATTTTTGCTACCTTGGGATTCGAACTCAGGATCATGAACTCATCCAACAGAATGATGAATCAACTGTAGATCTTGATGATCTAAGGGCTGAAAATGATTCTTATTTTATATCTTAAGAAGTGTTCTTATTTTAGCCCTCCCATATATGTGTGTGTGTGTGTGTGTGTGTGGGGAAGAGGGGATTAGATCAAATAAAAACCTCTCTTAATATACAAACTACTGACCATTTGCACTTAATTAACCTATAAAGCATTTGCACTTTCATGAGTCAGAGTTCGTATTCCAAAGGGAACGCAATTATAGGGCAATGCAATTACTTTATATGTTAAGTCCAGTTACTCTATAAATTAAGTGCAATTTTCATAATTTTATGTTAAACAAGGTTTGTATTAGAACCCAACCATATATATACATACATATATGTGTGTGTGTGTGTGTAGGGGCTTGGTTATTATAAGAACTGCATTTATCGTGAGAAAATTGTCTTGTATGTATAAAATTATTGCATTTTTAATGAAATTTATTTCACTTGAAAAAATAAAATTTTTGTTCCATCAGAATTCGAACACATGTGTGATGCATTTTCATCCATCAAAATAATGCATCCACCGTAAAAAAAAAAAATCGAGTGCAATAATTTTAACAACAAATATAATACTAATTTCAACGATGGATGCATTGTTCTCATAAAAAATGGAGTTCTCATTATTATAGGACTAGATTTAATAAACACTCATTTTAAGATATAAATTAAAAATCATGTTCAACCCTTAGATCATAATGATATACAGTGGGTTCATCATTTTATTGAATGGGTTCATATTCTTGGATTTAAATTTCATAGGAATCGATCTTTTTAAAATTCATCAGTTTCCACAGCGAATTAACCGTATTATATATATATATATATATATATATATATATATATATATATGGGTGGGCTACCGTAAGAACATATCTTAAAATAAGAAATAAGAGCAATTTTCAATGTATTAATTTTATGTAAAATATGTATGAATTTGGTGTATATAGATATGAATTGTGAAAAATAAATTTTTGCTACTTTTAAGATTCGAACTCAGGACCATGAAATTTTTACTATCAAAGTAAACACACCCTTAAAAATTAAAATGTGAAGTTTAGGATTTAAATTCCGACAGGCGCACTCAATCTCAAGTAAAAGAGAATTAAAATGATATGAAAACGTTTATCATAAAGGTCAAACAAGTCCATAATATACTGTTTGTTTTGCAAGAGACGAAGAAAAAAACTAATTAAGTGGCCCATAATCATAATGGCTCCAAACAAGAAATTGGTAACAGTTAAAAATATTGCCGAAAGAGAAAAGCAACTACTTCAGATTATGTCTATCTCTCATCTATCTAGCGTCGTTGACTTTGGATCTCTCTCGATCGGTCTCTCCCTCTCTCACACATTCCATCCTTTCAAAGAAAGTGAACATTAGTTTTAAAATAAATAAATTATGTATTTGATTAGAGGATAATGAAATTCTACAAATTAGAAAAAATGATGATAGTTAATAAAATCATTTTAGAAAATGATGGATTCATTAATGACAATGTGTATAAATCTAAGGGAAAATTGTAAAGATAATAATTAAAAAATTAGAAAATTTTGCGGAACCACTTATTTATTGAAAATTAAAATTAAGAGAAGATATCGGTTATTAATTAATTAAACATTAACAAAGGAGTTTCGTAAGCTCGTAGTTCCTCCAATTTTGATAAATGCGCATTTTCCTTGCTACCTCGAATCTCGATAAAGGAAAAGTGTAGGTGTTTTTCATTAGATATGATTTTCAAGTTGTTACGTGTTAATGCTTCATTGCATTCTACTGTAATTTGTGAGTTACAATTTCACACACAACACCTACCAAATCTTGACTTGCCACGGTGGGATTTCAAACATCAACCTGAAAGCGTTGTTTGCAGTTTGCGACCATTTTCTAGAATCTAAATAGAATGATGATCAACAAGAAGAAGAAGCACTACAATCTCATCTTCATCTTATTTTATTCTTCTCCCATAAAATGAAAAAGAAGCCCATATTCTTCCTAAATAATAGGCTTTTATATGTTTAATGTCAACAACTGTCCAATCTACGCCAAGAGGTCAACGCTTTCTTGCACTTTCCATATAATTCTGATTTTTTTTGGGTGCAGAAATGATATATTTGAACTCAACTTGGAAGGATCCGATCTTGGATGCTAAATTATGTTGCATATCATTATCATGCATTTACCTAAGTCAATATATTATGAGCGCGTGATTTTTTAATTCATTTTTGGTCGAGATATTTCTTCATACATATAAGTAGATAAAGCTTTAATTAAATAAATTAAAGTCGCTTACAAATTATTCGAAACTCGACTAAAAAAAGCTTATTTAATGAAGATCGATAAATAAACAAATCAAGCTTAAGCTTGGTATAGTATTAAACTTGTTAGCTTGTGAACAAGCTGGTTATGTATGTATTTAGTTTAAAACTAAAAATTATTACTAGATGCAATTTATATTTATATACTATAATTAGTGATAATGGTATTCAACTCGGTTCGGTTCAGTTATACCTGGTGGACGTCGTATACCACCAAATAATTCCTGCAGAATTATCAAAATATATTAGTATCGTGATAAGCAGGGTCGATCCCACAGAGAGCAGATAAAATCATTCAATTCCCTAAATCTATTAAAATTTGGTGATGCCACCACGCCTTAACTTGAGAAAATATTAATTAACTAAGAATGCAGAATTAAATCAAATAAAATACGCTTGAAGTAAATATATAAAAAGGGTAATTCGGCTCAAATAAATCCACTCTAATTCAACTCTGATCCTCGACGCAATAATTAATCAATCCCTATCAACCAACCAGTTATAGGATACCGTGAAACGCAACGGACGTACCCCAATTCCTACTTACTGTGTCGATAAACAGCTGGAGACGCCAGACCTGCTTATTTCCCTTATTAAAATATAACCTAGCTGGAGACGCCAGACCTAGATTTAATATTCTAATAGCATTACGATGAAGGAACCCAATTTATATCAATTATCCTAGAGACGCTAGTAATAATTAATATACCAATTAATTCCCCCTACGAACATGGTAGTTGTATCACTAATTAGTCCAATTCCAACAATTACGGATTGGCAGGAACTAATTGACTGTAATCCAATTAAACCTAAGTTGGCCAGACTTAAATAAAATCAGAATTATCTTTAAACCCTAGGAATTAATCAAAATCAATAGGAACCAATTTTAAACCAATTAGGTCTCACAGATCATTAAATTAGAGTTTCATTATTATCGCCGAATTAAAGGAATTAGCTGCTCATGCTTAAAATAAAAACAATCAAATAAATAAAAATTGACATAATAAATTAATAGAACGAAAGCTAACAAATAAATCGCAAGAAATTAAATAAACCCTTGAACCAATCGACAAAAACTCGTCTGCCTCCTTTTGCTTCCAACTTCAGCCGCAATTCAAGAGAATAAAGTAAATTAAACAAAAAGGAATTCTATGCTAGAAATCGTGCAGATGTAAATTGCATGAAATTGAAATTGAAATTGAAACAAGAAAAATCAACTGCTATTAACTAAAAAATGCGGCTGTCTCCAAAACTAAAAACAATAACCTAATGCTAATGCTAAAGTTAATAAAAATAAAATCCTAATCAAAGTCAAACTTATATAATCTAGTCTAAAAGTGCGGCTACCTAATTAAACTAGGAGAGTCCTACTTTTATCAAAAACTAGCAATTTAACCTAAGTGGCCGAATACCCATAATCAATGTGGGTTTCGGCCCTTTCAAAACTAAAGCCCAAAAAGTTTAATTAAAAGAGTATTAGGCTTAAATAAATTACAAGACAATTATTCTCAAAGCCAAAATCTCTAAATCTCTCCAAAAATTCACCAACTTCTTCGACAATTCTCGACTTTCACAACTTCTTCCATCCACGAGCATCCATCTCCAATTCATCTAAATCCTGCGCCAAAACATAGCAAAACATGTAATATCACATGAAACCACGGCAAAACGCACACTAAACTAGGTAGCTAAAATACACGCATCAAATCCCCTCACACTTAGATCATACTTGTCCTCAAGTATGAAATAAGAGAAGAAACTAATGGTAAATTTCAGCCATTAGAAGCAACTCTCTTCCTTGACACGAAGACTCTAGAAAAGAACGAACTGAAAACAGACACAACAAACACATGCAAAGAACAGGAAAGTAAAAATGAAAACGAGACAAGACACGGACAAACCAAACGACCATCCAAGCAATATCAAAGCATCAAGAACGCAACATTCTATCAAATCGAATCATGCAATTCACCATCACTTCCCAACTCTCGAACTAAGAACATGAACTTCCAAAGTGTGTTTTCATTATCAATCTAGTCCAAATGAAGCAACAATGAGTGCAACTCTCACGCTCATTCAATCTCTCCATAAGATAAGGCAATTCTCGCACAAAAAGAAATCCCAATTAGTCATGATATTTCGCAGTCACATTATGGCTCAAAGAGGTCTTTTTTCTTTGGTTGTAATGGGGCTAAGGACTATCAATGATGTAGGCAAGATCCTAGGGGTCCTAAGCTCAAACATTGAAGATCAAATATCGTGCATGCTCGAATCAAATCACACCCAAAGAATTCTAAACATATGAAGAGCAACTTCCATCTCAACCATGGGCAACAACCATCAAACAACTCAATGCATGTATACTAATTCAACTTTGGTGCAACCTTTATTTTCTCTCTCTTTTTTTCTTTTTCTGTTTTTTCTCTCTTTTTTTTTTTTTTTTTTTTTCTGCACCACTTCATTAAAACAACACAATCATGCAAAGAATACATCAAAAACAATCTGCCCAACTGTCAATCATCATCCTCTGTTCGGCCAAACAGACCATCTGTCCTAGATTCAGAATGTAAATTAGGCTCAGGTTCTGTTTGGGCAAACAAGCATCCTTATGCACATTCCTCAACATTTCAATTAGGATGTAATTCAATTCTAACATGCACAATGGGACCAAAGAGAAGGTTCACAAAAAACAGGCCTTGGCTATATATATATAGTGACTAATATGAACAATAACGGCAAAGGCTCAAACATGGCTCACTAGGGGTTAGTGTATGGGTAGGAATTCAAAAACAGGCCAAATGGCTACCCTAGTGCCTCTTATCATTCACCACATATGCCACACTTGATATCACGACTTCATAGATCATCAAATCTCTCAAAACAAAAATTAGTAGAGTAAAAAAAAAAGCTCATCTGTCAACAGGTTGATACAGCACTTGGTGGATGCAACGATTTTTTTTTTTCTTTTTTTCTTTTTTTCTTTTTTTTTTTCTTTTTTTTCAATCCTGGCCAAAAGGTTGATACAGCACTTGGTGGATGCAACGATTTTTTTTATTTTTATTTTTTTTTATTTTATTTTTTTTATTTTTTCTGCACCACTTCATTAAAACAACACAATCATGCAAAGAGTACATCAAAAACAATCTGCCCATCTGTCAACATCCTCCTCTGTTCGGCCAAACAGACCATCTGTCTAGATTCAGAATGTAGTTTTAGCTCGGGTTCTGTTTGGGCAAACACGCATCCTTATGCACATTCCTCCAAAAGCTCAATTAGTATGTAATTCAATTCTAACATGCACAATAGGGCCCAAGAGAAGGTTCACAAAAACAGGCCTTGGCTATATATATATAGTGACTATTAAGAACAAAAAGGTTCAAAGCTTCAAACGAGGTTCACTAGGGGTTAATGTTCAGGTAGGAATTCAAAAGCAGGCCAAAAGGCTACCCTAGTGCCTTCTATCATGCATCACCAATGACTCACAACATATCACAACTTCATGAATAACAAACCACTCAAAAAGAAAATTAGTAGAGAGTGCTCTACTCTAATAAGCTCAATTCTCACTTATATGTGGCTTTTTACTCATTGTTGCTCTTATTTGTCATCCCAAATTTCATCCAACAAAAACACAAAATTTTCAATCTCAAAATCCCAATTCTCAAGTATCAAATCTCAAGTTCATCACATAACTCAACCGGACAGCATGCTTATCACTAATATTTCAACAACACAAAGCTCAAGACTCACAAAACGACATAAAACAGACTCAACAGAAAACAAATTCAAAGACGCCCCCCTCACACTTAGATTTTGCTTGCCCTCAAGCAAACAAAATAGAGTATAAGCAAAGGAGCAACAAGACACACAACGGAAAGAGAAAGACAAAGACATAAACGAAACAAGACAAGATAAGGAAGGAAGTCACCGTGTACGCTGCCGCCTCATCTCCTGTCGAATGGTGGCGCTCAAGTTCGCAATGCTCTCCTGTAGGGCTGCCACGTTTTTTTTTTTTTTTTTTTTTTTTTTTTTATAATTGAAACATAACAAAAATTAAAACTAAAGAAAGGGGATTAAAACTGAAAGAAAAACTGAACGAAACGGAAATAAAGAAAAAGAAAAACAAAACGGGAGAAACAAAGGGAAAGAAAATCGGGTTGCCTCCCGATAAGCGCCATTATTTAACGTCGTCGGCTCGACTGTTGATGCAATCAGAATCTCGTCTGAGGTGACAATGGAATTTCTTCCACTGTTGTCATATGAGATGCATCGCAATATGGCTCCAACTTGTGATAGTTGACTACAAACGTCTTTGCCGTAGCCAAACTCTTAATCTCCACTGGTCCGTCTGGCCAAACAGACTGTATCTCAAAAGGACCTATCCATTGCCTTCCAAGCATGAATCGAATCTTTTCACCGACTTCAAATGTTCTCCAGAATCGATGCTTGTGAATAGCTATCGCTATTAGATCTGCATACCCCATGTTGGTATTATAGGCTTCCAAACGGAGCTCCTCCTCACACTTATCTTTTAAGTGTGAGGAGGAGCTCCGTTTGGAAGCCTATAATACCAACATGGGGTATGCGGATCTAATAGCGATAGCTTATCACAAGCATCGATTCTGGAGAACATTTGAAGTCGGTGAAAAGGTCCGATTCATGCTTGGAAAACAATGGATAGGTCCTTTTGAGATACAGTCTGTTTGGCCAGGCGGACCAGTGGAGATTAAGAGTTTGGCTACGGCAAAGACGTTTGTAGTCAACTATCACAAGTTGGAGCCGTACTGCGATGTATCACACATGACGACGGTGGAAGAAATTTCGTTGTCACCTCAGATGGGACTCTGATCGCATCATAAAGTCTAGCCAAAGACTTTAAACAATGGCGCTTATCGGGAGGCAACCCGATTTTCTTTCCCTTTGTTTCTCCCGTTTTGTTTTTCTTTTTCTTTATTTCCGTTTCGTTCAGTTTTTCTTTCAGTTTTAATCCCCTTTCTTTAGTTTTAATTTTTGTTATGTTTCAATTATAAAAAAAAAAAAAAATCAAATTGTGTATGCCCAGAAAATAAAACCTAACTATTATATATGTCTAACTATGCGTGCGGCCCCCATCAAGAAGTTTAGGAAATAAATCCCTAAAAGGGCGCCGCCTAATCCAACGCATGGGCTTCGGCCTTTAAACAAATAAAGCCTAAAAAATAATTAAAACATGAGTTTTGGGCCTAATTAAATGTATAATAATTAACTCCAAGCCCAATCTCTAAATTCCTCCGCAATCAACTCTAATCTTCATCAACAGCTTGATTTCCACCAACTTCTTCCATCCACGAGATCTATCTCCAATCTCTCTAATTCCTGCGCCATAAATCACCAACTTGGGTAATATCAAGGAAAAATCAACGGCAAAACGTCACGAAAATAGATAACTAAATCACACACATCAAATCCCCTCACACTTGAATCATACTTGCCCTCAAGTATGAAGTGAAGAAAAGACTCAATAGAGGACATAGCTATCTAGACAAAACTTCCCCCCTCGACACGACACTAAAGACTCCAAAAGAAAAAGGAAGGAAGGAACTAACAAGCATACGAAAAAGAAACAGAACAAAGAAACTAAACAACGACAAACTCAACTAAAACAACAGCCAAGTAATCATCAAAACACTAGTAACGTAACATACTGCCAAATCGAACCATGCAACTCACAATTAATTCTCAACTCTCAAATCAAGAAAAGGAAATGCCAAACAAGTGTTTTCATTGTCTATCTAGTGCAAATCAAGCAACAACAAATTCCTCTCAAGATTCACTCTTCTCTCAAAGATGTATTTGGAATTTCACACTCAAGAAAGAAGATCCAATCTGTCGTGATATGTCGTGGTCACATAGTAACTCAAAAAGGACTTTTCTCATTGGTTGTAATGGGGCTAAGGACTATCAATGATGTAGGCAAGATCCTAGGGGTCCTAAGCTCAAACATTGAAGATCAAATATCGTGCATGCTCGAATCAAATCACACCCAAAGAATTCTAACATATGAAGAGCAACTTCCAACTCAACTATGGGCAACAACCATCAAACAACTCAATGCATGTATACTAATTCAATCTTGGTGCAACCTTTATTTTCTTCTTTTTTTTTTCTTTTTTTCTTTTGGTGCAACCATTTTTTTTTTTTTTTTTTTTTTTTTTTATAATTGAAACATAACAAAAATTAAAACTAAAGAAAGGGGATTAAAACTGAAAGAAAAACTGAACGAAACGGAAATAAAGAAAAAGAAAAACAAAACGGGAGAAACAAAGGGAAAGAAAATCGGGTTGCCTCCCGATAAGCGCCATTGTTTAAAGTCTTTGGCTAGACTTTATGATGCGATCAGAGTCCCATCTGAGGTGACAACGAAATTTCTTCCACCGTCGTCATGTGTGATACATCGCAGTACGGCTCCAACTTGTGATAGTTGACTACAAACGTCTTTGCCGTAGCCAAACTCTTAATCTCCACTGGTCCGCCTGGCCAAACAGACTGTATCTCAAAAGGACCTATCCATTGTTTTCCAAGCATGAATCGGACCTTTTCACCGACTTCAAATGTTCTCCAGAATCGATGCTTGTGATAAGCTATCGCTATTAGATCCGCATACCCCATGTTGGTATTATAGGCTTCCAAACGGAGCTCCTCCTCACACTTATCTTTTAAGTCGGGTGGTTCCACATTAAAATGCAGAGTTCTATAATGTGGCTTCCGTCTGGGCAAACGAACCGTATGTCCAGAACCTGTGAATTTCGAGTCAGCATGAAGAAATTTGATCTGTTTGGGCAAACAGAACGTATTTCCAGAATCTGCCAATTTCGAGTGAGCATGGAGAGACTTGGTAGATTCTTTGACTTCTTCATTGTTCATCCCACGAGCATCAAGACCAGTTGCTCTTTTGATCAAGGTCGGTTCCAACTTGTCCTGCACAGATTTAGTCTCAAGATGTTCTTGGACAGAAGGGTCAGTAATGTTAGTGGCACAAACAGTTTTAACAACAAGGGGACTTTTCATGGTATCATCAATGTTGAAAGTAAACTTTTCTCCATGATAATCCAAACAAATGGTACCACTATAAACATCAATGACTGCCCTAGTGGTCCTTAAGAAAGGACGACCTAACAGAACACCGGCTGACTCTTTCGACTGCATACCACTCATTTTCACCACATAAAAGTCAGCAGGATAAACAAAATCATGCACCTTTACAAGAACATTCTCTAGAAGACCCTCAGGATGAACACGTGACCCATCAGCCAACTGAATCACCACCTTAGTAGCCACCAACTTCACACCAATTAGGTTATTATAAACAGCTAAGGGCATGACATTAATAGAAGCTCCTAGATCACACATAGCATGCTCAATCTTAGTATCACCGATGAAACATGGCAGGGAAAACATACCTGGATCCTTGCATTTGGGCGGCAACTCTTTTCGTATCACTGCTGACACGTTCTCGCCCATCACAATCTTTCCAGATTTCTTAGACTTTCCATCGATGAAGTCCTTCAAAAACTTGCTCAGATGAGGGAGTTTGAGTGCTTGGAGGAAAGGAAGATTAATCTCCAACTTTCCAAATATCTTCATGAAGTCATTGATCTCTTCCTCATGCTTCTTCCTTGCTAACCTTCTTGGGAAAGGTACTGGTGGCACAAACTTAGGATCGCGGAGGCTCAGTATTGGTTCCTCCCTGGTCGAATCATCTTCAACACTTTCTCGTTCCGCCTCCCTTCCTTTCTGCATAGCTTCGGACTCATCGTCCTGTTTGGGCAAACGAGACGTATTTCCAGATTGACCTCCAGTGAGCACTAGTTCTTCAGAATCGTTCTGTTTGGGCAAACAGTTGCTCTCGCCAGATTCGCCTTCTCGAGCTTTTTCCACTTTCTTGATTGGTGGTTCATCCAATTCTTTGCCACTTCTCAAGGTGATCAAGTTCACACTTTCCTGAGGATTCACTTGAACTTGCGATGGCAATTTGCCTTGATGGCCCTTGAGTTGATTCACGGAAGTTGCGAGTTGAGACACTTGACGAGCCAACCCCTCAATCTGCACCTTCTGCTCGGCTTGAGATTGTTGAAGCTGTTGCACATTATTTTGCAGAAATTGTTGGTTGCCGATCAAATCCGCCATCATCTCCTCAAGTGACTTACCTTGCTTCTCGGGAGGATGTTGCTAAGCTTGTGGAGCTTGATACCCCGTCCTTTGATGTGGAGGACGGTAGTTTTGCTGCTGTGGCTGCTGCATCGTTGGTGGTTGCTTCGGCTCGGGATCTCTCCATCGGAAATTGGGATGGTTTCTCCATGGAGCATTGTGATTGTTCGCGTACTGGTCCCGTTTGGGCAAATGGGGCAGTGGCGCGTCACAGCTGTAAAAATTATGGGAAGAATTGGCATGGGCTTGATACTCTTCCTCACCCCCTGTGCACTGCAAGCTCGTATGGCCAAAGTTTCCACACGCTCCACATGGTTTTTCCGTCGGTTGTCCAGCGCTCGCCACTTTCTCCACCACAGTGCTTAGCATTCTCTCCATCCTTCCCAATCTCTCTTCTAACTTGTCATCCAAATTTGAGGAGCTTGCTTGCGCAGCTTTCTTGAGCATTTGAATGCGTGGCTCATCATATTCCCTCGTAGCTTCCACCAAGTGTTGAATTAATCTTTTGGCTTCACTCACCGTGTTTTGGGAAAATCCCCCTCCACTTGCTGAGTTCACCAAATTCTTAGTGTCAACGGTCATCCCTTGGTAGAAATACTGCAACAAGTCACCCTCAGAAAACTTGTGGTTTGGGCAACTATCCACCAATCTTCTAAATCTGGTCCAGTAGGCGCTTAACGATTCATCATACTCCTGCTTTGCACCACTGATCTCCTTCTTTAGCGCGTTCGTCTTGGTGGGAGGGAAAAAGTGCTCCAGGAATAGCTTTTTCATCTCCGCCCATGTAGTGATAGAATAAGGTGGGAGACTCGCGAACCAAGAGTTCGCCTCTGCTGTCATGGTGAAGGGAAAAGCAGCTAATCTGAAGTGTTCCTCCGTTACTCCAGTAGGGCGCTTCTGTACCTTGCAGATCTTGATAAATTCGCTTAGGAAATTATATGGATCTTCTCCTTTTTTCCCGTAGTACTTAGGAAGAACATTAAGCAACCCAAGCTTAATTTCGATAGCAGTAGCAGCCGCCGGCATCCGGATCGGAGTTGGAGGGTCATCAGCTTCGTGGCTGGAGAGATCGCACAGTCTCGGATCGTCAGCCATGTCACTCTCAGTACTTGCAACCGAAATTGAGTCGGTTTCTTCTTCAAAGTCTGATTCTGTCTCTGAGTCATGGTCTGTTTGGGCAAACAGAACCTCTTCAGCAGCGACAGAACCGGGTTTCTCCTCGACAAACTGCTCCGGTCGAACGGGAAGGTCAGCCTGCGAATCCAGCAGATCCAGTAGCTTCCTCGCCTTCGCCTCCTTCCTTAGATTCTTCGCGGTCTTCTCAATTTCACTATCAAAGAGGAGGTTTGGCTTGGACGATCTGCTCATAAACAAAGAAAATAAAAAAAAAAAGAAAAATAGACAAAGGGAAAAGAATTAATTAACACCGCTCCCCGGCAACGGCGCCAATTTGGTGGACGTCGTCAACCACCAAATAATTCCTGCAGAATTATCAAAATATATTAGTATCGTGACAAGCAGGGTCGATCCCACAGAGAGCAGATAAAATTCATTCAAATCCCTAAATCTATAAAAGTACGGTGATGCCACCACGCCTTAATTTTAAGAGGAGTTAATTAAACTAAGAATGCATAATTAAATCAAATAAAATAAGCTTGAAGTAAATATGTGAAAAAGGGTAATTCGGCTCAAATAAATCCACTCTAATTCAACTCTGATCGATGCAATAATTAATTAATCCCTATCAACCAACCAGTTATAGGATACCGTGAAACGCAACGGACGTACCCCAATTCCTACTTACGGTGTCGATAAACAGCTGGAGACGCCAGACCTGCTTATTTCCCTTATTAAAATATAACCTAGCTGGAGACGCTAGACCTAGATTTAATATTCTAATAGCATTAAGATGAAGGAACCCAATTTATACCAATTATCCTAGATACGCTAGTAATAATTAATATACCAATTAATTCCTACTACGAACACGGCAGTTTTGCCACTAATCAGCCCTATTCCAACAATTACGGATTGGCAGGAACTAATTGACTGTAATCCAATTAAACTTAAGTTGATCAGGCTTAAATAAAATCAGAATTATCTTGGAACCTAGGAATTAATCAGAATCAATAGGAATCAATTTTAAACCAATTAGGTCTCACAGATTATCAAATTAGAGTTTCATTATTCTCGCCGAATTAAAAAGTTAGCTACTCATACTTAAATTAAAAACAATCAAATAAATAAAAATAAATATAAGAAAAATAACCGAGCAAAAGCAAACAAAATAAATTGCAAGAATTAAAAGTAACCACTTGAACAAGAAGAAAACTCGTCTGGCCCCTTGCTCCAACTCCAATCGCAATTGTCAACTAAAAAGCAAGAATTCAATGTAAAGTAAAACAAGGGAATTCCAATTACTAAAAGAACGTGTGAATCAAATTGCATGCAAATTAAAAGTGCTAAACTAAACATATGCGGCTGTATCAAAAGTTGTGTGTTTTTCTCTAACCTAATCAAAGTCAAAACTAATACTAGTCTAAAGGTGCGGCTATATCTCCTACTTAAACTAGAGTCCTCCTTTAATCAAAACTCTACGTAATTAACCCTAAGTGGCGGATCCCCTCATAAAATGGGCCTCCAGTACTTTGAATTTGGTGGACGTCGCCCATGAAAAAAAAAAAGACAGATCGATGGGAACGTGGCAGCCCTACATGAGAGCATCGCGAATTTGAGCGCCACCATTGGACAGGAGCTGCAGCAGCAGCACACACGGTGACTTCCTTCCTTTTCTTGTTTTGTTTCGTGTGTTTTTATGTTGTCTTTGCCTTGGTCTTTCGTTTAGTTGAGTGTCTTGTTGCTCCTTCGCTTATGCTTTGTTTTATTTGCTTGAGGGCAAGCAAAATTTAAGTGTGAGGGGGGCGTTGTTGAGTCTTTGCTTGTTAAGTCAGTTTATGTTGAGTCTTGTGAGTCTTCTAGCCAAAGTAATTGATAAGCTCAGTGTTGGAACATGCTGTTAGATTGAAAATGTGTGATAACTTGATCTTTCCCGACTTAATAATTGAGAGCTTGTGATTGACAATGTGTGTTTTGATTACATGATGTCTGGAATGACAAAATAAGGGCGATGAGTGAATCTAAACTACACATAAGTGAGGTATTGAGCCTAATAGAGACACTCAACTAAACGAAAGACCAAGGCAAAGACAACATAAAAACACACGAAACAAAACAAGAAAAGGAAGGAAGTCACCGTGTGTGCTGCTGCCGCAGCTCCTGTCCAATGGTGGCGCTCAAATTCGCGATGCTCTCATGTAGGGCTGCCACGTTCCCATCGATCTGTCTTTTTTTTTTTTTTTTTTTTTTGAAACATAACAAAAATTAAAACTAAGGAAGGGAAACTAAGAAGCTTAAAAAAAAAACTAAACGAAAAATGAGAATTAAAGAAAAGAAGAACAAAACGAAAAATTAAAAGGAAAAGAAAGTCGGGTTGCCTCCCGATAAGCGCCATTATTTAACGTCGTTGGCTCGACTGCTCAAGTGCTCAAAACGTGCCTGGAAGCAGCAGTGAAATAGACTCCGCTGGAACCAAAGAAGAGGCATCATAGTACGGCTTCAAACGTTGTCCGTTCACGGTGAATATCTTAGCCGTGTCTAAACTGCGAATCTCAAACGCCCCGTCTGGGCAAACAGACTGTATCACGAAGGGGCCAATCCACTTCGTCTTCAATTTTCCGGTCATCAACCGCAGCTTTGACTGGAACAAAAGTACTTTTTGGCCGACTGTAAATGTCTTTCCTTGCAAGTTCTTGTCGTGCCACATCTTGGTGCGATCCTTATACCACATCGCGGCGTCATAAGCTTCCAGATGAAGCTCATCCTCACATTTATCTTCTAAGTCGGGTGGTTCCACATCAAAATGTAGACTTCTGTCGTGTGGCTTCCGTTTGGGCAAACAGAACGTATTTCCAGAATCTGCTAATTTCGAGTGAGCATGGAGAGACTTGGTAGACTCTTTGACTTCTTCATTGTTCATCCCACGAGCATCAAGACCAGTTGCCCTTTTGGTCAAAGTTGGTTCCAACTTATCCTGCATAGATTTAGTCTCAAGATGTTCTTGGACAAAAGGGTCAGTAACATTGGTGGCACAAGCAGTTTTCCAATTTGTTGACAGATGGGCAGATTATTTTTGATGTACTCTTTGCAGAGGAGGAACCAATACTTTTTAAAAAAAAAAAAAAAAAGTATTGGTTCCTCCTCTGCAAAGAGTACATCAAAAACAATCTGCCCATCTGTCAACAAATTGAGAGGCGAAGGCGAGGAAGCTACTGGATCTGCTGGATTCGCAGGCTGACCTTCCCGTTCGACCGGAGCAGTTTGTCGAGGAGAAACCCGGTTCTGTTTGGGCAAACACGCATCCTTATGCACATTCCTCCAAAAGCTCAATTAGTATGTAATTCAATTCTAACATGCACAATAGGGCCCAAGAGAAGGTTCACAAAAACAGGCCTTGGCTATATATATATAGTGACTATTAAGAACAAAAAGGTTCAAAGCTTCAAACGAGGTTCACTAGGGGTTAATGTTCAGGTAGGAATTCAAAAGCAGGCCAAAAGGCTACCCTAGTGCCTTCTATCATGCATCACCAATGACTCACAACATATCACAACTTCATGAATAACAAACCACTCAAAAAGAAAATTAGTAGAGAGTGCTCTACTCTAATAAGCTCAATTCTCACTTATATGTGGCTTTTTACTCATTGTTGCTCTTATTTGTCATCCCAAATTTCATCCAACAAAAACACAAAATTTTCAATCTCAAAATCCCAATTCTCAAGTATCAAATCTCAAGTTCATCACATAACTCAACCGGACAGCATGCTTATCACTAATATTTCAACAACACAAAGCTCAAGACTCACAAAACGACATAAAACAGACTCAACAGAAAACAAATTCAAAGACGCCCCCCTCACACTTAATAGCCGATGGACTTTTCATGGTATCATCAATGTTGAAAGTGAACTTCTCTCCATGATAATCCAAACATATGGTACCACAATAAACATCAATGATTGCCCTAGTGGTCCTTAAGAAAGGACGACCTAACAGAACACCGGCTGACTCTTTCGACTGCATACCACTCATTTTCACCACATAGAAATCAGCAGGATAAACAAAATTATTCACTTTCACAAGGACATTCTCAAGCAAACCTTCAGGGTGCACACATGATCCATCGGCTAACTGAATCACAACTCTAGTATCTACCAACTTCACACCATTTAAACTATTATAAACAGCTAAAGGCATGACATTAATAGAAGCTCCTAGATCACACATAGCATGCTCAATCTTAGTATCACCGATGTAACATGGCAGAGAGAACATACCTGGATCCTTGCATTTGGGTGGCAACTCTTTTTGTATCACTGCTGACACGTTCTCGCCCATCACAATTTTTCCAGATTTCTTAGACTTACCAGCAATGAAGTCTTTCACAAACTTGCCCAGATGAGGAATTTTGAGTGCTTGGAGAAATGGAAGATTGATCTCTAACTTCCCAAAGATTTTCATGAAATCAATGAGCTCTTCCTCCGGCTTCTTCTTTGCTAACAGCCTGGGAAAGGGAACGGGTATCTCGATCTCGGGATCATGTAGACTCAAAGGTTTATGAACCTTAGACTGCTCACCCTTAACCAATTTGTGCTCTGCTTCTTGTTCTTTCTGCCCAGCTGTCGGATCACTGTTCTGTTTGGCCAAACGGGACTGTTCTGTATTCTGGATTGCAGAATCCACATTGCTTCCAGAATTTTCGAATTTTTCCAAGCTGAATTTAACTCCAGAATCCTTGCTCGGATACTCCTTTGAATTCTGGGTTGTGGGCTCACTCAACTCCTTGGCACTCCTCAAAGTAATCATACTGACGTTCTCCATCGGATTCAATTGGACTTGTGATGGTAAAGCACCTTGATGGCCCTTGAGTTGATTCACGGACGTTGCGAGCTGAGACACTTGACGGGATAGTCCTTCGATCTGAACCCTTTGCTCTGCTTGAGACTGTTGGAGTTTTAGCACCACTTCATTGGTTGTTTGCAAATTATTTTGCAACAATTGTTGTGAGCCAATCAACTCTCTCATCATCTCTTCAAGAGCTTTTCCTTGATTTTCTTGTGGAGGTGGTGGTACTTGTTGGAATCCTCTTTGATGAGGCGGTCTATAGCTTTGTTGCTGCACTTGATTGCTTTGGTCTCTCCAACGAAAATTAGGGTGATCTCTCCACGACGCATTGTAGTTGCTCGAGTAGGGGTCCTGTTTGGGCAAATGGGGCAGTGGATCAGAACAACTGTAAAAGTTGTGAGAAGAATTCACTTGGGCTTGAAGATCTTCGTCGCCCCCGGTGCATTGCAAGCTCGTATGGCCAAAGCTACCACACGCTCCACATGACTTTTCTGTTGGTTGTCTAGCAGTTGCGACTTTCTCCACCACAGTACTTAGCATTCTCTCTAACTTCCCCATCCTTTCTTCGAACTTATTCTCAAAATCCGACGAACTAGCTTGAGCAGCTTTCTTGAGCAGTTGGATGCGTGGCTCTTCATACTCTCTTGTTGCCTCCACCAAGTGTTGAATCAACTTCTTAGCTTCGCTCACAGTATTTTGAGAAAATGCTCCTCCACTTGATGAATTCACCAGATTTTTGGTATCTACCGTCATCCCTTGATAGAAATACTGCAGCAAATCCCCCTCTGAAAACTTATGGTTTGGACAGCTATCCACCAATCTCCTGAATCGAGTCCAGTATGTGCTCAGTGACTCATCGTACTCCTGCTTCACTCCACTAATTTCCTTCTTTAGCGCATTCGTCTTGGTAGGAGGGAAAAATGCTCCAGGAATAGCTTTTTCATCTCGACCCATGAAGTGATGGAATAGGGTGGAAGACTCGCGAACCAAGAGTTCGCCTCTGCTGTCATGGTGAAGGGAAAGGCAGCTAGTCTGAAGTGTTCCTCCGTAACTCCAGTGGGGCGTTTCTGGACCTTGCAAATTTTGATGAATTCGCTCAAGAAATTGTACGGATCTTCTCCCTTCTTGCCATAGTACCTTGGGAGAACATTAAGCAGTCCAAGCTTTATCTCAATACCAGTAGCCGCTGCCGGCATCCGGATTGGAGTTGGGGGGTCATCAGCTTCGTGGCTGGAGAGGTCGCACAGCCTAGGATCGTAAGCCATGTCGCTCTCAGTACTTGCGACAGAAATCGAGTCGGTTTCCTCTTCACAGTCTGTGTTTGCCTCTGAATCAGGGTCTGTTTGGGCAAACGGATCCTCTGCAGCAATCTGAACTTCAGGTTCAGACTTGAAAAACGTTTCTGTCCAGTCAGACGGAGCAATTTCCGAGCCTTCCAGACCTTGCAGCTTCCGCGCCGTGGCCTCCTTCCTCAATCTCTTCGCGGTTTTCTCGATCTCAAAATCGTAGAGGAGATTCGGCTTAGAAGATCTGCTCATAAACCAAAAAGAAAAATAAAAAAAATAGATCAAAAGGGAAAAAAAATCAATTAACACCGCTCCCCGGCAACGGCGCCAATTTGGTGGACGTCGTATACCACCAAATAATTTCTGCAGAATTATCAAAATATATTAGTATCGTGATAAGCAGGGTCGATCCCACAGAGAGCAGATAAAATCATTCAATTCCCTAAATCTATTAAAATTTGGTGATGCCACCACGCCTTAACTTGAGAAAATATTAATTAACTAAGAATGCAGAATTAAATCAAATAAAATACGCTTGAAGTAAATATATAAAAAGGGTAATTCGGCTCAAATAAATCCACTCTAATTCAACTCTGATCCTCGACGCAATAATTAATCAATCCCTATCAACCAACCAGTTATAGGATACCGTGAAACGCAACGGACGTACCCCAATTCCTACTTACTGTGTCGATAAACAGCTGGAGACGCCAGACCTGCTTATTTCCCTTATTAAAATATAACCTAGCTGGAGACGCCAGACCTAGATTTAATATTCTAATAGCATTACGATGAAGGAACCCAATTTATATCAATTATCCTAGAGACGCTAGTAATAATTAATATACCAATTAATTCCCCCTACGAACATGGTAGTTGTATCACTAATTAGTCCAATTCCAACAATTACGGATTGGCAGGAACTAATTGACTGTAATCCAATTAAACCTAAGTTGGCCAGACTTAAATAAAATCAGAATTATCTTTAAACCCTAGGAATTAATCAAAATCAATAGGAACCAATTTTAAACCAATTAGGTCTCACAGATCATTAAATTAGAGTTTCATTATTATCGCCGAATTAAAGGAATTAGCTGCTCATGCTTAAAATAAAAACAATCAAATAAATAAAAATTGACATAATAAATTAATAGAACGAAAGCTAACAAATAAATCGCAAGAAATTAAATAAACCCTTGAACCAATCGACAAAAACTCGTCTGCCTCCTTTTGCTTCCAACTTCAGCCGCAATTCAAGAGAATAAAGTAAATTAAACAAAAAGGAATTCTATGCTAGAAATCGTGCAGATGTAAATTGCATGAAATTGAAATTGAAATTGAAACAAGAAAAATCAACTGCTATTAACTAAAAAATGCGGCTGTCTCCAAAACTAAAAACAATAACCTAATGCTAATGCTAAAGTTAATAAAAATAAAATCCTAATCAAAGTCAAACTTATATAATCTAGTCTAAAAGTGCGGCTACCTAATTAAACTAGGAGAGTCCTACTTTTATCAAAAACTAGCAATTTAACCTAAGTGGCCGAATACCCATAATCAATGTGGGTTTCGGCCCTTTCAAAACTAAAGCCCAAAAAGTTTAATTAAAAGAGTATTAGGCTTAAATAAATTACAAGACAATTATTCTCAAAGCCAAAATCTCTAAATCTCTCCAAAAATTCACCAACTTCTTCGACAATTCTCGACTTTCACAACTTCTTCCATCCACGAGCATCCATCTCCAATTCATCTAAATCCTGCGCCAAAACATAGCAAAACATGTAATATCACATGAAACCACGGCAAAACGCACACTAAACTAGGTAGCTAAAATACACACATCAATACCCCTCAAGATAGAGTTTGCTTTATAAATATTATTTTTGATTAAGAATTATTTACCAATAATTAATTATATTATAGTTTATATAATTACATAAAGAGTACTGACAATTTAAAATACTGTTTATTACATATAAAATGAAATATTCGGTCACCAAGTATATAACCTATCCGCTTTTACACAGGCCTTGTTAAATTAAATTGGCCTAAGTGGGCTCATTTTTTTGATCTAAGTGGGCTCATTATTGGGTCCAGTATGCATCTTTTGAATTTGGAATATGGATACACGGGATATCTGACTCACAAACTAATGTCCCCTTTTTTTTTCCTATTCCAAATATTTTTGTCTGTAAATTAAAGAATAACTAGACTTAATTAATCTTCAATTAAAAATTTATTAATTATGATTAATCTTTAATGTGAATCATTTGATCAAAAGTTTGGATTCACAGAAAGCTTAAAATATACCCCAGATATAGATTTAAGGTATAATCATTACAAAAATAAGAATCGAGAATTATTTTTAATCCTTTAATTATCAAGGTCTTGGTTCAAATCTTAGAGAGAGAAAGTTTTAGTACTTTTTTGAGTGCATAATTTAATAGTTGATGCATTAATTATAATGATTCTCACGTTTTCATGAAAAATGAAATTCTCACTAGAACCGCACCTTAGTATATATTTAAAGGATAAATTGAAATTAATGATTATGTACCTAGTACTTTTGGTTGAGGATATGCATATTTTTAAAGATTGTGTGATAATGTATTTGAATATGAGACATCAGGGTGTGGTTATAATGAGAACCACACTTATCGTGAGAACATAAGAACCATTAAAATCAATGCATCTGCTATATAAATTAATGCATTCGCTATTAAATTTAATGCATCCGAAAATAATAAAAATTTTGCTCCCTTCAGGATTCGAACCCAGGATCTGCATTCATCCACCAAGATGATGCATCCACCGTAGATCTTGATGATCGAATGGCTTAAAATGGTTCTCCGTTCTAATTTTATTTAGTGGTTCTTATTTGAACCTCTCCCTGAGACATCAACATTAAACACTTTACCACTAAATCAATACACACACTAATTATGTCTTTTTTTTTTCTTTTTCTTTTTTTGTAAAAGAAACAAATATTTTAAAAACTCAAAAGTTGAGACTTTGATCTCAAATATTAACTGCATTATCAATAGGCCAACACGTATACATACGATAATGTATATATAGCCATGTTTCCAGCTGTAGGAACAAATTTTGAATTCACAATAATTGTTTTGTTTTTTAGGAGAATTCACAATAATTGTATTATGTTTGATTGCTATTGATAAAAAGGAGAATTCTCAAGCTTTGGTTTTTTATTCAAAAAATCCTTAATTTTTAGTGTTGTTCAAAAAATATTTTAATATACAAAATCTAATAGCAAAATGTTGAGTCATCTCGGCGAATTTGTAAATAGAACAATGTTGTTTTATTGGATGAAATGAAAAAAAGTTTTACCTAATTAAGAACTCGATATGGTGACTCATCATCCTTAATTGTGCTCTTTCTTTTCAATAAAAGCTACTACAATTTACTAAGGTGACTCATCATTCTTGAAAGTTTATTTTTTTAAAATAAAAAATAAAAATTTAAGATTTTTTTAAAAAACGCTAAAATCAAAAATATAAAACATGATTGAACTGGATCTCATTATTTCCTCGCTCATTGGAACACGCATATGTTTTAGGTGGGCATTCATAATGTTACTATTCAGGTACTGCATTCATTATATATGGTGTTCTTTTTGTTTAAAATTATAACAAGCTACATATAATAGATTATTATTTTATTAGGTATAGTTTAGTTTATGAGACTACATTAGTCAAATGTATTTTTTCGAATGCTACATCAGTCTAATGTTGAGTCATTTTACTTCGCACCAAATTTGAGGGAATAGATTAAATTATTTTTATATACCATATATTTGTTCTGCACATATTTATTTATAGTTTTTAAAAATAACTTGTTTATGCCAGTTTTTTAAATGAATTGCTACTTTCAGAAATATTGTTATTCAAAGAAAAGAGACATTAACACGAACACACGTAATGTCCATATATGTTCGTTTTCGAATGACATGTAATATTCAAAAATTTATAGCACACAATTTTATTTATATAAATATTATTGCAGTTTCATATTATAACTATGTGCGAGTGTGACTCATAAATAACATGAAAATAAAAGATTCAAGTCCCATTTCAAAATACAATTTTTAAGGAAATTTTAACAGTGCAGACTTTAGTCTATAAAAAAATCATAATTTTTATTCTTCTTTAGAGTGCGTTCTCTTTAGTTGTAAATTTATCATGTGAACATGAATGATAAACAAAATTTCGCCCTTTAATTTTTTTTTTCTTCTCATTTTCTATTTGATCCTTACTATTCTTCATTTATACTACAAAGGAGGGATAATATTATCCCTTCAAAAATGGTGTGATAATATTATTAAAGAGTGGAATTTTGATTATCTCTCATTTTTTTTCATGATAAATTTACAATAAAAGAGAAGACACCTAAGAATTCACATTTGGAGCACGAATATAAATATGTTGCGTCAGAAATTTTGAAAAAGTATTTACTAGATTATAGAATTGAATAATAACGGTCAAATTTTGGCTCTTGCCCTTAACAGTTAACACCGCCAGCGCCTCCGCACCTCATTTTATTCTCGCAAAATTCAAACGCCACGCTCCCCAACGGCCATATTCTTAGCTTCTCTCCATTTTTTTTGATCTATACTATATTAAGTTAGCCTTAAAAAAGATCTAACACTCACAGTCTCCGATTCGTATATTGTCTCTGACATAGCAATTTGTACTCAAATTCTTCCACTGCATTTCCATTTTCGAGCTCGCTGGCCTTTTGTTTCGCTGTAAGTATTTATTTAACTAATCATCATTCATGTGCTGTGAGATGGTAAATCAGTACGCTATATTTACTGTTTTTCAAATGAGTAGTGATTTTGAGCTAGTTTGTCATTTAGGAAATTTGATCCGCCATCATTTTTTATACTTGTGTGAATATATTTTTTCCTTAATGTATTTGCTGGAAGATTTGGATCGAATATGCCTCGGCTTACCTTGTTGAGATTATTTTCAATTTGTGGCGCAGTGAGAGGGGCTAAAAGAGTAGTTTTCAGTACTGGAGTTTTGAGGTTCAGAGTGGTGAGTAGTTGCGATAAATGGAGGCCTTCACAGAGAAGAGGGGGCGGCGGAATGGTGCCTATATCGCCGTCGCAAACGCCTCGGTCCAGTGATAAGGCGGTGAGAGATCCGCGATCGGGGGAGGGGAGTTTCAGCGGAAAGCACGATAAGGATAGAGGCGTCAATGTACAGGTCATTGTGCGATGTAGGTAAGTAATTAACTTAGTTGAATATAAGTAATAATTTTGGTATCAAGTTTGATTTTGGGTTGGTTCTGGTATAATGTTTCTTTCGTAATGTTTTTGTTCATTTATAGGCCTTTGAGTGAGGATGAGACTAGATTGCATACACCTGTGGTGATTTCTTGCAATGACAGCAGAAGAGAAGTTTCCGCGGTTCAAAATATTGCAAATAAGCAAATTGATAGGACTTTCCTATTTGACAAGGTTTGGCTCTCCACCTCATTTACCTGTCTATTTTTGCTTTGTTTTTTCTTTTTCTTTAAAATTAGTGGGTTGCTGAATTCACAATGAGAAAGAGTAGAGATAATAATGAAAGAGTTTTGTAGCTGCAATTCTAATTCATGAATTGAGCTTCGAAAAGGGTTGTAATTGTTGGCAGTTAGTACATAATAATGTGTAAAGTAGAAAATGATTTTCGTATTATATGTAGGTCTTTGGTCCATCATCCCAGCAAAAGGATTTGTATGATCAAGCTGTATGCCCCATAGTATTTGAAGTTCTGGAAGGCTACACTTCCACCATCTTTGCCTATGGGCAAACAGGAACTGGGAAGACCTACACTATGGAGGGGGGATCAAGAAAAAAGGTTTGATATTATGGAGTCTTGAAACTTTAATGCTCCCTCTGCTTCAACCTTTTCCAGTATGGTTTGTTGAGTTGAATCTTCTCATTGTTCAGAATGGTGATATCCCAAGTGATGCTGGTGTCATTCCAAGAGCCGTTAGACAAATTTTTGATATCTTAGAAGCTCAAAATGCTGAGTACAGCTTGAAGGTCACATTCTTAGAACTGTACAACGAGGAAATAACGGATCTTTTGGCGCCAGAAGAATGTTCAAAATTCACAGAAGACAAGTCAAAGAAACCAATAGCTCTCATGGAGGATGGAAAAGGAGGAGTTTTTGTTAGGGGATTGGAAGAGGAGATTGTGACAACAGCTGATGAAATATATAAGATCTTAGAGAAAGGTTCTGCCAAGAGGAGAACAGCAGAGACACTTCTCAACAAACAGAGCAGCCGGTCTCACTCTGTATTTTCTATTACTATTCATATCAAGGAGTGTACTCCAGAAGGAGAGGAGATGATCAAATGTGGGAAGCTAAACCTAGTTGACCTGGCTGGCTCGGAGAATATTTCACGTTCTGGTGCAAGAGAGGTAAGAAAATGTTAAGTTTTTCATCTGTGCTAACTGCTAAGGCTCTTGTGGCCTTTTCTTAATGAACTCAATAACTAATTTAATACGGAGTACAAAATTTCAATTTGACAGCCTCATGACAATATGATCTAAATGTTTCGAATATATTTTTTATTTTCTCTTCCAGGGCAGAGCAAGGGAAGCAGGTGAGATAAACAAAAGCTTGCTGACACTTGGCCGAGTCATAAATGCCTTGGTTGAACATTCTGGTCACATACCCTACAGGTAGATAATTATGTCAATTTCATACGTATAACAGTATATGTAACATAAGATCATCATCTAAAACATCTCATGTAATGTCAGAGATAGCAAGTTAACGAGGTTGCTGAGAGATTCTTTGGGAGGGAAAACGAAGACCTGCATAATTGCAACAATATCACCTTCCATTCCACTGTTTGGAAGAGACACTCAGTACTTTAGATTATGCTCATCGTGCCAAAAACATAAAGAACAAACCGGAGGTTAGTAGTCTTGAAATATTTGACTCTCTGCATTGATGTGATACCACAGTCAGCATCTAAACATACTTAATTGTTACTAATTACAGGTAAATCAGAAGATGATGAAGTCAGCCCTGATAAAGGATTTATACTTTGAAATTGATCGACTAAAACAAGGTTGTTAGTTGCCCTCCAGCTCTGTCTACTTTTCTTGAGTTCCGTGACATTTTTTATCTCACAAATATTTTTGTGTTGTTCAGAGGTGCATGCTGCAAGAGAGAAGAATGGAATCTATGTTCCAAAAGATCGTTATCTCCAGGATGAGGCAGAGAAAAAGGTTTAGTGTGGAATTTTTTGTTATAGATGCATGCAGTTAACTCTCTAGGCGGTTAAGAGAAATATCCCCTGAATTTTGCATACCGTATGCCATACATTTCAGGCGATGTCAGAGAAGATAGAGCATATGGAAATTGATATAGAGACCAAGGATAAGGTAGACTTAGCAAACAATTTCTCACTCCCCTTTAGGTTGTTGATATAAAATTTATGATTCATCATAGAGTTGTGCTTTTTATGCAGCAACTATTGGAGCTTCAGGAATTATATAATTCTGAGCAGCAGTTAGCTGTTCAACTGGGTGATAAACTTGAGATATCCGAGGTCTGAATGCGTGCCATTTAGAATACAATACTCAATTATTGATTGTTTTGCTATCATAAAATAACTGCTCATTTGTCAATAATTCAGAAAAGGCTACAGGAAACTGAATGTGCTTTGCTTGATCTCGAAGAAAGACACAGGCAGGCAAATGCAACATTAAAAGAAAAGGACTACCTGATATCGAACCTGGTTAAGTCTGGTAAGTGTCATCTTTGGCATTCTTCTGCCTAGATTATATTGAATAGACTATCTCCTTTCCTGGACATTGCTTTGTTTTCCTCTCCTTTTATAGCTAATTATTTTATGTTGCATTGTGAAATACCATTACAATTTTTTTTAAACATTTTACTGCGGTTATCTCTACCAGAGAAAGCACTCATTGAGCACGCACTAGGGCTTCGAGCGGAACTGGAGAATGCTGCATCAGATGTCTCTAATCTGTTCGCCAAGATTGGTCTGCATTCTTACTTCTAATCCTAAATACTTTCTCTTAAAGCAATTTCATTGATTAATAATGCCGTTTATGTTCCAGAGCGCAAGGATAAAACTGAAGAGAGCAACAGAGTTCTTATACAGAAATTCCAATCCGAATTGACTCAGCAGCTTGAGATCTTACAAAAGGCGGTAGCATCTGCTACCACGCAGCAAGAACACCACCTTAAAGCAATGGAAGAAGATATGCATTTGTTTGTATCTTCAAAGACAGAGGTATGGTATATATACATATGATATATGGACATGGTTGGATGCCGAATTTATAAACTATCTCATGTTGTACTATTAGGCTACTGAACAGCTTCAAGATCATCTAGAGAAATTGAAAACCATGTATGGCTCGGGGATCAAGGTTCTAGAAAATTTAGCTGGAGAACTTAATGATAATTGCCGATCGACACTTGGTGACCTGAATGCTGAAGTTTCCAAGCATTCTTCAGCTTTAGAAAAGGTTTGAGTTAACTTAATTTGACGTGTGTTAAAACCTTGTTTCAGCATTGGTTTGATGCTAGTTATTATAATTGCAGCTTTTTAAAGGGATTTCTACTGAGGCTAATAATATACTTCAAGATCTTCAAGAGAGCCTACATAGTCAGGAGATTAATTGACTGCATATGCACAACAGCAACATGAGGTTGGCATTTTTAAAATATTCGGATTCTCATTATCCCCTGTGTCGTAGTCTTTTATTTAAAAGGTGAAAAGCTAAAGTTTGATATATTATATCTAGGCTCATAGCAGAGCTGTCGAAGCAACAAGGTCAATTTCCCAGATTACAGTGACCTTCTTCAAGACTGTAGATGGACATGCTTCAAAGTTAGGACAAATTGTGGAAGAAGCACAGATAGTTACTGATCACAAGTTATCTGATCTTGAAAAGAAGTTCGAGGTAACTAAATTCATCATGTGTAACACCATTTTTGCTGAATGATCTTTGCAAACTTTGCCTGAGTGGAATGCCGTGCTGAGTTGTAGGAGTGTGCTGCGACTGGAAGAGAGACAACTACTCGCAGAAGTGGCAGAACTGCTAGCAGGATCAAATGCTAGGAAGAAGAAACTGGTATGTGCAAGTGTTGTTCCAAGAAATGGACGCACTTGTTTTGCAGAAGTGATAAAATGTCGGTCAATTATTTGTTCTTATTAGTCTTTATCTTTATTTTTATATATTTTGGCCTTGGTTCTTACCAGATTCAGTGTGCAATCAATGAACTCCGATGAGAGCACGGTCAATAGAACCAACAAATTGCAGCAAGAGATGTCAATCATGCAAAGCACAACTTCCTCTGTCAAAGCAGAATGGACAAGCTACTCAGAGAGAGCTGAATCTCATTATCTCGAGAATACAGATTTAGTGGAGAGTGGGAAGAAAGAGATGAATGATGTTATTCACAACTGGTTAGCATCACTATGTTACAAACTCCACATGGTTTTCTAGGCAATGCTAGATATATTTCAATCTTTAATCTCTAATCTGAGGCTAATTTTGGTGCAGTTCGAATCAAGCAAAATTAAATGCACAGCAATGGATCAATGCCCAGGACTCCCTTCGGGCTCTACAGAAGAGCAATGTTGCTTCAGTTGATGAGATTGTTAGGTTCCGTCATAAATTTTGAATCTTTCTGAATTCGAGCTAACAATCTGCTGCAATAAATTGCATTTTATATTTATTTTGATTCTTAATTTAGGGGAGGAATGGATATCATAGAAGGATTGCGTAGCCGGTACGCATCTGCTGTGAGTTCTGCGGTGGAAGATGCAGAAATAGGAAGCAAGAACATGCTCTCATGCATTGATCGTAAGTACTTTTTTGTGTTTATACAGGGAAATTACAAACTTGAAAACCATAAATATAAATGCATAATTATACTTGGATTTCACTATTTCAGGTTCATTACAACTTGATCGTGAGGCATGTGAGACTCTTGATTCGATTATCAACCCATGTTGTGGGGAGTTGAGGCAACTGAATAGCGGACACCATCAAAAGATTGCAGAAATAACAGAAAATGCAGGAAAATGCCTCCTAGAAGATTACAAGGTAAGACGGACATTTCCCACACTAGAAAAAAAGATGATCGTCTCTATCTTCTTCTTCCCCTTGACAGACGAATAATATGCATCTACAGATAGATCAGCCATCATGCTCGACACCAAGAAGGAGATCGATGAAGGTTCCAAGCATCGCCTTCATCGAGAATCTCAAGACCCCGTGTTTGGAGACGATGATGTCCACCAAGCAAGCGAATGGAGATGTTAAGCATGTTTCTGAGGCTGCTCGACTTCCCTTCACAGCCATCAACTAAACAATGTAGCAATTGAGATTGTACAAATGCACAATATACACTAAATAATTTCAGTTGTCCTGAAATTATCCTAGGGCTTAGGCTATTCTGTAACGCGTAGACATTTTGCTTAGATCATATCAAGTTTTACTTCGTATGGGTTCTCAAATATGTGATTCAGTGTTTGATAGATTAGATGAATGAAAAAAAATTCAAAATTATTCGTATCTATATATCTATTATCTATTTACAAATGAAATAAAAGAATGGAATTGTGGACAACTCTTAAAATAAACAATTTTATACGGCCAAGTACACAGGGTAATTACAAAGATATCTACAGCTTTGCTGGACTTCATATTTTCTTACGGTTTTGTGAAAGCCCAAAAAAATGGTATTCATGAATGATGATGACATCCGCCAGCACCACCACGCTTTCGTCTCCAACAAAGAAGAAACTCTGTCATGCAATTTGCCGGGAAGCCGAGTTAAAAATGCAATCAAATATGTAGATACAAAAAAAATAAGTACATCTTCAATTATATATAAACACCCCAGCAGCAGTGTTATCATTGAAAAGAAAATAGTATTATTCATATTCCCTATAAAAAGATATTACAACAAAGAAACCATATTACCATGATCATTATTTTACAGGACATGCTCAACAAGTTAATTTTTCTAAATCTCAGAGAGCTATATTAATCAAAAGCAAAATGAGAATGCTGCGAATAATCTAGACTATATGCATCAAGCACTGTTGTGAGCTAGCATTGTAAATACCTTTTTAAGCTAACGATGGGGAGTTTATGTTCAACAATCATGATGGGGGCTCCCCACCAAACGCATCCTCCTCAAATTCTTCATTTGTCGAATTCTCTTGGCAGAGCAACTTTGTTTCTTCAGTAGATTTCTGACCAAGGCCATTCCACATCACTGGAGTCGCACCGGGATCAGAACCATGACTCGTTTCAGCGTTGTCCTCCCCCTGATCATTACCATTCTGATATTCAGCCTCCGATCTCTTATCATCATCCAAGCATAATGTGTCCGCATTAAGATCAGATACCGAATCAAGCCCTGGTTGTCCCACAGGTCCAGTGTAAGCAACAGTAACATCTCCGGGTTCAGATGGTTCAGCAGCTTCTTTCTTCTGTCTTCTCCATTTCTTAGTAGATGAAGTCCCGTCATCCTCAAAATCTTCTTCTTCTCTTTCCCTATGCAAGTAAACCCACAGTTTTCTCTCTCCATCAAACTGGACACAAGGATCACGCTCATAATGCAGTACGATCCAGTGCTCCACTAACTACTTGATTGACCTGTGCATCAGACACATCTTCCACAATATATTGCGAGTCTCTAATTAATGTACATACATCTGCTCGCGTCCCAATACTTCCAGGCAATCTAGCTGCAGCATCTCTCACCAAACAAAGGATTGTAACATGTGGTGGTCTGTCACGCTTTAACATGAAATGATCGCGGGCCTTTGAGGTAGGTTTGCCACCACACCTCCTCAAAGGTGCAACAATTGATTTTTTACCATCAACAGCTGTATACGAGAAAGCCCTGTCTGGTATTAGATACCTAAGGACTTCTTCCTTCTGGAAATATGTTTTTACTTCTTCAGAGCTAGGGCTAATGGTATTCAGACTCTTCTGAGCTCTAAGGTCCTTGAACCTTTCTTTCTCATCCAAATTGATTTGCATCAGTGTCAAAGGAGGATCAGGAAGACTGCCTATCTGTTGAAGTGTTTCCTGACTATTTTTCAGCCAATTAGCAAATGAGTCGACTAATTTGACAAGCATTTTGTGAGGGAGGCCCCATGCATCTGGAGACGTCACCTCTTCAACAGCCTCAGAATCAGACGAGGTATGAGACACGGGGCCGATCCATGACCAACTTTTTGTAGGTTTTTGATAGACGACAAGTGGTTTCCACCCTTTTGCTCCTAGAGGAGCAGTTCTGGATGAAAAGATTTTCAGGACGCCTCTAACTAAATCCTGAAGTGGCTCTTGTGTCTCAAGAATGCAGGGATCACCAGGATTTGATTTAACACGGTTGACAATTTCCTGAACAGTGAGGAAAGGAACGTTTGCCAGAGACAATGGCACAGAAGTGTCAACACCCATGTTTGGATCTGAATTAGCAATGGCATCTTCCTGCTTGCTGTTCTGCTCTTCCTTGACCCCCTGTTCAGCATCATTCTTATCGGGGTGTTTTCCAGCCTCTGAAGAATCCTCAGGAAGCAGAGTAACCATAGCCATACGGACGGCAGAAAGAAGATGGATTATAGAGAATGAGAAGCCATTGTGAACAGTAGGCGTGATTAAGGGAAATGACTTTTTAGGCCGTTTAGTTTCTGCCTCAACATCTTCTACTTCCATTTCCATACCAGGTGGCTGAGGAACTCCATTCTCTAGACTATCAGATGCCTCCTCCAACTTGTGTTTTCCCCGTTTCCTTGAAGAACCGACACCATTTAACTGTGGCTCACCATCAGCATGAAGGAAATGATTATTATCTTGCAATTCCATGTAAGTCAAGTCATCCTTGACTTTCCGCTTTTTTGAAAGAGCATTGCAGCCTAGCAATGATACATCTGATCTTTCGGGATGATGACCAGCAGACAGGTCAACCAAGTGGCCTTTCTTCCCCAATTTGAGAGGAACTCCATTAGCTGCTGCCAGTGGTCGAGTCCAGAACAAATCATTTTCAAATTGATGGTCTTGCATATATTTAGACTGGAGATGACTGAAATCATGGGGTACTTCACCTTTCCGTCTTCTCCCTAGTATGAGGGATGATTTCAATGGCGCTTGGAAATGATCACCATGGGTCCCTTCTACATGGCCATTTCTTCCCAGTGGGTAGAACTCATGCTGTTCCTCAGTGCCAATCCCTCCTGGAAAATAGTTTTTATCCAAACCTTTGGTGGGCAATATATTAAAGTAGCCAACATCGTGCATCTTACCCTTCTGTTCTGATCTCATCATATCTAGGGTGTGGCTATAATCCTCCATCTTTCGAGAATGAGATGATCCATCAACAGTTGGGTACCTTTCTTTGTCATCTCTCTCTGAAAATTCGGCCTTCTTTGCATCTGAGCCAAGTCTCAACTCTGGCACACCACCAGGGTAAGCCCACTTGCTCCTCATCAAAGGATTGTCATCCTCCTCCTCCTCCATAGGATTCTGATGAATCTGATTCTGTGTCTTCACCTTTGGAAAACAACCCAACACCTCTGTTCCCAACACCGTCTCTTTTTCCATTTCTGAGAACCTGTGCGGAACTTATCCTGCAAAGGCTGAACTCTATATTCAGTAGGCAAAAATTTATCATTTGCATTCAGATCAATGGCTTCCCTACTCATTTTCCACTTCTTATTTTTGGCGTTCAAATCTCTGGTGGGGAAAAGCCCGCTGTGTTGACTAAGCCATGCAGGATCATTTGCATCTAAAAGCTCCATTTGACTTCCTTTCAAAGATGAATGCAACTTCTGACCCTTACCAAGTTTCATCTGATTTTCAGCAGTAAATAGCTGAAGATTTTCTGAGTGCTTAACTTTTTTTCCACTGTCATACATGTTTCTTGCATTAGATGGCTTTGCAGTTAAGACCTTGATATCAGACAACTTGTTGATAGCCCTATTCCTCCCAAGAGCATGTAAACTGTTCCTCCCTGTCATATGGCTTTTCATGAAACTATCTGTGTCCTCTTCAGCTCTTGGGTCTTCATGTTTCTTCCATTTAGAAGCTGCAGACTTATCGTTTACCCCAACTCGACGAAAATTCCGATCTCTATGGACTGCTACTTCAACCATTGTTTCTTCCTCATCATCATACTCTAGAATCTGGTCATTCTTCCCAACTGAAGCAGCAGGGTCACGGCCTGAATCTTTATTATACTGAGAGATGGGAAGTTCCAAACCATAGCGGCCAGACTTCATTTCATATCCAGGGTGAGTTGAAGAAAAGGGTTCTGCCAACTCTTTCATTGAAGTGGTTTTAGATCCACTCACCTTCAAAGTTCCTCTAGGAAACCGTTTTTCGAACTTGGCAGATTCAATGTTGCTTTTGGTTTTCCGGGTTCTAGAAGAAATATCTGATGCCGGACCCATGCTGTGTGCTGAATAGCGACCCGTCTTCTGCCCAAGTTTTGAATCCTTCAGCTTTTTGTCCCACAAACCATCACCAGATTCTTCCCTATCAGATGAATCACTTTGAAACTCTTCCATGTTCTCATTCATCAAACTCTTCTGACTCCTCATAATGTTCAATACACGAAGCTTCTCCTCAATACTGTATCCCCTGCAATTCATCCAAGCATCTCTAATCTGACAAATATTATTTACTAAACCGTCATGATGCTTCCGCAGGGTATGATAGTGTTGTCTTCTCTGAAAAAAACTCAAACCCTTCCTATAGAGTGCCACCCTTGGCTCACATAACCCCCCCTTCAACATCTCAAACAACTTATCAATGGGGCTCCCGAAATGCAAATTATCACCAGCAAAAAGTTCTTTGAGCGTGCACATGAAATTTTCTTGGTCCATATCAGGCAGATACTTGGAAAGGCCAAATCTTTCCTCTTCAGTCAGATTCTCATTCCAAACCTCCATAGAGAGCACATCTTTCAACCCTGGGAGATCATACAGTTCGTAAGGAATGCTGCACGTTTGATCGCCAACTTGGCAAAACTCCTCGCTAGATTCGCCCAATTCCAATAAATCAAAGTCATCCGAGCCTGCTCCAGAATCACAATCATCAAATTCATCATCATCATCAGATTCAACAGCAGGAGCACCAGGGGTCCGCTGAAAATCTCCATCGTCATCGCTAGACATAGGTGTATCCCTACTGTGAGGGGATTGAAACTCCAGGTCAAAACGAGCTACCTTAAAGCTATTCTTTTCAATCGCCATTCAACAGTAACATTACCTCGAACAAAAAACCCCAGATTCCAGATACAGCTCGACTTCAATTCAAAAGCCCTAGATTAAGAAAATAATACCCAATCAATCCGAGAAACGAAAAACCCTCAACCTGTGGTGTGTGTGTGTGTGGAGGGCAGCGGAAACAATAACCACACCAACTTAAAACACTGAATACGGCACAATTAGACACGACAAAGAGCCTCGCTTAACACTCGATCCTTCCCGACCCTATCAAACACCTAGAGAAACACAAATTCCCATATTACGAAGCACGGCCCGAATTAAACAAAAAAAAGAGAGAGAGAGAGAAAAAGAAGTTGAGAAAAAGCATTAACAGAATTGAACAAAATCACAAATCGAAGACGATAAAAAAAAAATGCTCCGTAAGCTGAAGAGCGAGATTGGATAACAAAAACAGACCTGAATTTGTTGGATGAGACGGAAAAGAAGGCGGCAGAGGCCCGATCGCGAATCTCCTTAATCGCGAGGAAACCCTAGCAATAGGTATACGAAGAGGGGGAAAAAAAGTAAGGCAGACGGTTATATTGTGCGTGTGTGTGAGAGAGAGGGAGGGGTGGAGTGTGTGAGAGAGGGTGTGTGTAAGAGTACACTTGGACTTGGGTGAAAGAAGAAAGAAGAAGAAGACGACGAGTGTGAGCCGTTGGATCTCAGATGTCACGTGACAATACTCTCAACGAAGAAGCGTGCACGCCCGCTGCGGGTCGGCCTCACTCGCCCCGATTCGACCCGATCTATAAGTTCGAATTTGGAAAATACTTTATTCAAATTACGAGTGTGAGTTTATGAATAAACAATTGTGAATGTGTTTATATTCATATTTGGTTTTATTCTCCGATAATTGAGAAATAAAATTATAGAAAAGTTTTTATCTTATATTTCTTGTTCCAATTTTTGTTCAAATATCTGTTGCTCATCATCTTTATATCAATCTTATATTTTACAACAGAGTATTTAGATGACATGTGGCACTCGCAATAGTTTTTACTCACAATCGGGTTCTCTTTTTATGTTTTTGGATTTCTTTCATTTTTTTCATATTAATTTATAAATTGTTACGTAAAAAATGTTAGTTAGAATCAACTGTTTCATTTTCTTCTTTGTCGCATTCCATAATCGTTTCTTTGTTTTTGACAACTACAAGGATTGATAAGATAATTATTTAAAAAAAAAAAAAGGTTATTGGAGTTGCAAATCTACAAAATTTGACCCGTGTTTGATTTTGGACAAATTTTGAAATGTGTAAATAAATATAAGAATTCTAATATCGTTGTAAAGAGTCTTTTTTTTTATAAAGAAAAGTTCATTCACATACTAATTTTCTAGGTGACACAGAATATACTCAAATTCCACTTTTTAATCAACATCATGTTTTAATAAAAGAAACATATGAACTTTTAATATTTTAAAAGTTTTGACTTTTGAATTCATGTAATTAATTTCCGGCTTGCACATAAAAGTTAGATAGCTGAAATTTATTGAAGTCGAATTTCAAAAAATCAAAGTTATGTATATTTTGACCAATAAAATAGTGTTGATTAAAAATCATAAATTTAGATATATATACTTACATATTTATAAGCAATTAATCCTTGTTGTAATCTTATCATAATTAGTATTTATGCTCAAAATTAAAACTGGTGACATAGCTTGATGGCATAATCTATGAGTTAGTATCCACGTGGCACTACTCTAACTAAAAGATGTTGTTTAACTATAAAAGAATCATTTTGAAAATAATTGTAGGGCGAAGATGGAATGTGGGTTTTTAAAATTGTGACGATTGATTAATGAAATGGGATAAGGTGCAATATGCCCTTAATATTTACAATTTAATGTAAAAATACCCTTAAAGTAATTTGTAGTGTATAAATGTACAAATTCCCATATAAATGGTGCAATTATAACTTAAGCCTTAATTAAAGCCCATTACTAGAAAAATAAACAGACGCTAAATCTTTCATTTTGTTTCAATCTTTTATTTCTCAGGTAAGCACAAACCTCTTTTATCAAAATTCTTCTCTCCTTCAGTTTCAAAAAAATCAAAACCACCCTTCTCTTCTTGAGTTTCAAAAAATCAAAACTCTTCTCTGCTACGATTTAACTTCTGAATAATCGTCATACAACAGTTCTCTTTGAACTCTATAATCACACACAATCTTGAAGACGAGGCAAGCTACAAAAAGGTTAGTGATCAATATTTTTTTTGAAGGATTTTGAGCCAACTCTATTAGGAATCAATATAAATATGTTGTGTGTTTATAATTATGGAGTATTTTTTTTTGTATGAGTGCGAAAAGAGAAGCACACGAGTAGTTTACATAAACTAGTTTGATGATAATTTTAGACTTTACTTTCTTTTAGCATGTCTAATGATGATAATTTTTGGAATGAAATTGAGATACTTCGGAGAATGGTGATATGCCTGAGTTTACTCCAAATTCATTACCGAGTTTGAGAATGGATGGAGAGACTAAAGAAGGAATAGACACAAGGGATGATGAGAGGATGGAGGATGATGAAATTTCTACGCAATCCAGTCGATGCAATGCATATGAGAGCATCTATGTTAGTCCTGTAGGTTATGTTAGTGAAGAAGATGAGGATGGGGACGATCATGCTGAATATAGCAGCAGTGAGACAGAGCATACTAACTTAAGTAATGAAAATACATATTCAGAGCTTGTTACAAAGTATTTTGTTGTAGGGATGACATTTGCTGATGTATAAGAGGCGAGGGATGCAATAAACGAGTATGGAGTAAAGTTTGGATATAAATTAAAGTTTGAAAAGAGTGATCCCACTAGATTAAGGGTGAATTGTGTAAATGAATCAGATTGTCCTTTCAGGCTATTTATATTCGAGGATGGAAATCGAGGTGGAATGATCGTGAAAACTGCAATGATGGAACACAAATGCTTTCGAAATTCTCAGTACCTAGTGTTAACCAAAGGTTTCTTTCTAAATATTTCAAGGATCAAATTTATAAAAATCTGAAGTTCTCAGTCAAAGACATGCAAAATGAGGTTAAGAAACATTTGAGACAGAATGTCAGTGAGCACAAGTGTAAGCGAGCAAAAAAAAATTATAATGGATGAATTGGAAGGTACAGCAGTTGCCACTTTAGCTGCATATGCTTAGACATTGAAAAGAAGCAACCCTGGAACTGAAGCTGAGATCCAGATGTGTGAAGATCGGACTCGAACATGGTAGAAGAATATTCAAAAGAATGTTTATCATGTTGGATGTTTGTAAGATGAATTGGTTGGATGGTTGTAGACCTATAATTAGTCTAGATGGATGTTTCTTGAAAGGTGTTTGCCAGGGACAATTGCTTACCGCTGTTGGAAAAGATGGAAATGATCAAGTGGTGCCTATTGCATGGGCAGTTGTTAGCAAAGAGAATAAGGTGAACTGGAGATGGTTTTTATGTTGGTTAAGACAAGAATTAGAACTTGGTAATGGATCTAATATATGTTACTATCATCTTTGATATGCAAAAGGTCAGTCAATTTTCATCACACATTGAATTAAATACTAAGTAATTGTTGTAATAACAATTTTAATTTGGTTCTTACAGAGATTAATTGATGCAGTTTCAGTGACATTACATTAGGCTGAGTATAGGTGGTGTGCTAGGCATATACATGCCAATTGGTCTAAGAAATGGAGTGGGGGTGAGCTTAAGAAGAAATTTTGGATTTGTGCATGGAGTACGTTTGAAGAAGATTTTAAGAGCAATCTATTGAAGCTTGGTGAAGTGCACAAACAAGCGGCGGAAGATTTGCTCAAGTATCCCGGCCCGTTCAAACTTGGTGCAGAGCATACCAACGCAGTAGGTGTTCTACTTACATGGTTGATAATAATATTAGTGAGAGTTTCGATTCATCTATCATTGATGCCAGACACAAGCCCATAGTGAGTATGCTCGAAGAAATAAGAGTTATTACAATGACTAGGATTAAAGATAGAAAAAACTTGTCTAACTCATGGATTAATGAATGGTCTCCTGCTATGAGACTATATCAAGATAACAAAGAAAGAGCAATTGGGTGTAGGGTTCTTTGGAATGGTGCATCGGGTTATAAAATTGGGAAAGGAGGAGATAAGCACACGGTGTTGTTAGATAGAGGGTTATGTACTTGTAGATGTTGGGAACTAACTGGAATACCATGTATGCATGCAATAAGTGCGATGTATTACTCGAAAATAGACCCCCTATCAATGATGTCGAAGTGGTACCACAAATCCACTTATCAAAAGGTTTATCAGAATGTCATCTTACCTGTTCCGGGAATCAAGTTCATGAAGACATATGAACATGAACCAATTGAACCTCCAACGGTGCAAAAGATGCCAGGGAGGCCAAGGAAGAAGCGAATTTTAGCCTCCAATGAACCTGCAGTAGCATTAGGTAACAAATTCTCAAAAAAAGGGCAATCACAATAGTGCAGCACTCGCAAGATGACAGGTCACAACAAAACTAGGTGTCCAAACAAAACACATCAAGTATTATCAAGTTTATTTTATTTTGAAACTCTTAATAATAAATTCGAACTGACATTCTATTTTTGACTTTATGTTAGTCACTTGAAAACTCGACATCGTCTAATGTAGAACACGTGTCAAACAAGACTGATAAAATGCAACCGCGAAGACCTTATAAGACACCAAAACAACCTACTGGAATTGGATGTCATGTTGACTTGAGCACTGGAAGGATCTCTATCAATGTAAACATATTTTAGCTTTATAAACCTCATTTACTATATGTATGTTTTAGTAGTTTGATTTTCATATGTTGTTATCCCCTTGCAGCCTGGCCTATCTTCTCAATGAATAACCATAGATGGTGAGCAATCAACCTCACACAATAGTGATCTTGTTGTTAGAGGTCCGATACCAAATGAGAGAACGATTAATCAACACAAATCAAACAACCAAGTTAGAACAATAAGTTTCAGTGGGGAGGGCTCTCAAGTGAGAATGCCAAGTTCGTTGTCGTTCAAGCCTCCAGGTTTTGTGTTTGATATGCTGTTGTTTTCTACTTTGTTTATTGTGTTGTTGAATTGATATTTACTATTTAGCTGTTGTTTTCTCTAGGTTTGCAATGGAAAGGAACACCGTCTGTCACCACAAGACAATTGTTGGAACAAAAAGAACTAAGGAAATCAAATTTAGGGCGGATTGGAGAACCATCTGCCCCTGCTACTTGAGATCGTGACTGCATAGCTTTTAATGGAGCTAGTTTTTGAATTTTTGTTTTCTTGTTTGGGTTTTGTGGCCCATGATGGAGTATTGATACTTTTGTGATAAAATATGTACTTGTGTGTTTTGTCTTTTTGGCGATCACTATGGCCTATGATGGAATATGAATATAAAGATATTAGTTTATTCTTATTTTATGAGAGATTTGGATTTTGAAAAACAAATGGTTTTGTTATGTGTAGTTTGCTTCGGCAGAGTCATGAGTATGTGTGTGAAATTTATTGGCAGGGTGAACCTTTTGAGATGAAACATTATATTGTGTTACAAACTTTTTTGATTTATCTCTTATTTTGTCATGGATTGGAGTCGTTAGGCCAAAGTAGAACCGCTGGTTGCTAGGACAGCATGCTCTGCACTTCAGAGGCTGTCTGAAGAAGACAAGAAGAAGCTATTGTCTACTAATGGAAATCGTGTATTTGGTACTCCCTCCGTCCATAAAAAAGAGTCCCATTTGGGACTCAGCACGTGTTTTAAGAAAGTTGTTAAAGTAGGTGTAAGTGGAGAGAGAAGTAAATTTATAGAGGTAGTGTCAATAACAATTTTAATTACTTAATCCTAATTTAAATTTTAAAATTATTCTCGACTGAAACCTGAATTCAGTCTAACACCCCTTAACACTCTACCTGGGAAGAGATCCAATCCTTAATTAGACTGAACTCAGTCTAACACCCTTAACATTCATACTGAAAGCACCATCACTTTTACACACAAAATAATCCAAAGAAATGAGCACAAGAAATCCAAAGAAACAAGCAAGGCTGGGAACAAATCGAATCCTTAATTAGAGACTCGACTTCACCAAGTTTGAACTAAATGAAAAAAATCAATAAATGAAAAAGAAATAAGCATACATTCAGATTTGCTATAGCTACATTTCAAATGAAAAATTAATTTTTCCACTTAAATCAGTAAATGAACATTTTGGAAAAAAATCTAAGCTTGCAGTTGTCGTCTGTCCGGACGGTGAGGGGGAGTTGAGGCTGGGGGCGGCCATGGTTGCCGGAATTTCACAAACAGCGAGGGATTGTCGTTGTTACCTGAGAACGATAGGGGGGATTTCTGGATTTGGAGTGAGAAATAGAGAGAGCGAAAGATGAAGGGCGACGGCGGCGGCAGCAGGTCCTCCAGCGGTTGCTGATTGCTGTGTCGCTAACAGAGGCGGTGGCGTTGCTCGCCGGTGAAGAGAGGCAGTGTGGCGTTGCGCTGTGCATGTGGCTCCTCACCTTGAATCGCCACCGATGTCGCGCATTTCTCTCTAAAATCTTGTTGCCACCGCCACATTCTCTTTCGCAGCCTACTCAGACCATCAATGGTCACCACCTCAGGCCATCAGGAGGGGCGGCCTCACCGGAGAGAGGCGTCACCTTCGCTGGAGAGAGGCGGCACAAATTTGGAAGAAAAATAGGGTTCCAAACACTACAACAAAATTCTCCTAATAGGACTCTCCCAAGTGTCCTTTTATGCCATATAATAGGACTTTCCCTTGTATAGGACTTTCTTAAAGAGAGTCCTTTTTGCGCTAGTCACAATATATATATTAGGACACTCATCATAATAGGACACCCAAGAAAGTCCTATTATAGGATGTTTGGAAAGACATTTTAGGACGCTCCTGAGCGTCCTATTATCTACTACATTCTATTTCACAAAATTGCACGTCCTATTAACTACTACATTCTATTTCACAAAATTGGCAGCGAAGATTTGTAGGTTTTAATAACATTAACATATAGGAGTATAATTTATTGGCAGGAACAAATAGTATATTTTATTGATTTGCAATACAGAAAATGAAATTCATTTTCCAAAGTTGTTATACACAAATCTATCTTGACAACAAGATCTAGATTAAGAGAATACAAGGAACAAAGCACAAACTTATAAAACGCCTAGTGCCTAAAGACTCTTTCTAGCCCCATTTCATCATCGAAAAGGATCCCCACTCCATGCTGCAATATGAACCTGAGAAGAACATATACTTAAATGAGATTCAGATGGAACTGATTAATAAATGTTGATGTCACTAAGGATTAAGACACAAACTGCAGTCCTAAGCTGAATGTGAGGATAATCAAATTATGGAGAGCTATTACTTACTTGATACCTTCAGGTTGAAAAGATAAAAGCTTAGATTCGACATTAACTGGAAACTTGTCATGTTTGTCTGTTGAAAATATGAAATGAACGCACTTGTGGTATAGCCCCAACCAAATATAAACAGTAAAGCCTTGAAGGATCAAATTCACCTTAAAGATTTGGAGTGGGCAGCAGCAATAGCATGCCTGGGCAAAGGATCCAAGTTCTTTATCTGGAAAGTAAATGAAAAGGTATTACTATTAAGCTAACCATCCAAACTTTCAGTACATGCATCATTAGTTTCTGGAGATGGCTTTGATATTTCTACCATGAGAACATAATTTTCATGAAGATAAAGAAGAAGATTGCAGTACCTGAATCCCTTGACCACAAGAAATTGCTTGAAATCTGCCATCTTGATATCCCCTGGCAAGATTGTCTTTTTTTTTTTTTTTGAAATCTGCAGCATCTCAAGCATTCAAAATGTTAAAGCAATGATGTTTACCTCAAAGCCAAGGAACATCAAAATTAGTTATGAGTAGATGACTAATCTAATTTTGGAACCATAGGTAGTATTGAACTATGCAGAACTTCACCACCACAAATTTTATTCACTTCTTTTTCCCAAAGGCAAGACAGCTTCTAAAATCAATGATGCAACACTTTGAACTACAGACATTACCACTTCATTGAAGCTGAAAAAGAAAAACAAGAGTTGTCTTTTAAGGGTAAAAGTTACAGAGTACAAAAACTACAATTACAAGTTAACAATCAAGAAATTAAAAGCATTTGGTAATAAACGTAGAGGTATTCACCACATTACCACGCATCACAATCGCTGTAAATCAAGAATCCATGCAAGCTCAGAGGAAGAAAGTTCGATGCTAATTCCAAAACCTCATTGTGACGTGGCCAGTGCTGCTAGAAGACTCACTACAAGAAAAATGCTAATAAAGGCTCTATAATTATATAAAACTTGGGGACTGTAATTGCAAAAGTAATCAAGAATGGGCTTTTTTACAAGGCTATCTCCTCTTAGAGCACCATCTCCTCTATTCATCTTGTCATCTGTCATCTTGAGTAATTTATTTTACCTAAAGAATGAGATAAAGTAAAAACAAATCTGTGAGAGAACCAAAATATATGTAGTAGTTTTTAAAAAATCGTGTCCATTTAATTTAAAACCAAAATCATTCAAGTTTACCTATTCTCCCAAGAATTCACTCTCAACTAAATCTGCTAGCTAGGATCATCGTTGGAATCAACAACCTGTTGAAGGAACCGAAAATGCAGAGTTATTTACACATAAATTCAAACTCTGCATTTAGAAAAATTGATGAAGAACTTCTATAAAGAGCATAACTTATTTCAAGTTTTATATATCAGATAAAACATTACACCGTGAAGTTTCAAACGGCAACGCAGTGCTAATTCCATGGCTGAAAAATTACACATAGTAGATTGTAAGAGAGATAAATCTCTAGTTCATAACAGAAGCATATCACAAAAAAATCAAAAGACAAAAGAATGGAGAACAGACATATCATGTAATGCATCAGTCATCAGTGCTTGGATGAAAAATATTACCTTGAACACAAACATAAAAGGAAAAAAAAAAAACACAATTACAGACATTGCAAGCAAATTTACATAAATAAAAAAAATCTTACCGGAGATAGCGCGACGGTGGAGAGTAATTCAATTTAGGAGCTACAATACAGGTGAGAGACTCGATCTCGACGGCGCACGTCGGTGGAGAGCGATTCAGAGCTCGACGGCGCAACAGACTTTGACGGTCGATACAGCAATTCAGAGTAAACGGCGCTGTGGACTCACGCAGAGGAGATGCCGCACGGTGGGAGGAAGGTAGGGCGGTGGGGCTAGAGATATTCAATTTGAGGATGAATGATGATCGAGGTCACCTGAGGGAATTGCACGATTAGGGTGGCGGACGAGGGTTTTGAATTTGGGGGTGAAGATGTTTGAATAAGGTTTGAATTTGGGAATTGCACGATAAGGTTTGAATTTGGGGGTTCCAAATTTGCATAAGTTTGATTTATTTTAAATTTTTTTGAAAAGAAAAAAGAAGTTTTTTATTTATCAAAAAAAGATTCTTTTAATTTCCTATAAAACACTCCCTCTTTTATCTTTTTTATTAATGGAAACCCAGAGTATGTAATTATTAGAAAATTCAGTGAATAAAATTAGTTTTGATAAAAAGAAAAAGTTAAGCAAAACTTGTTAAAACTCTCACATAAATATTATTTTATTTAGTTTCAATTTTTATTTTTATTTTTGAAATTACAAACAATACAAATGGACTACAATTGTCATGGTGGTAGTCATTGATTGTGTTATCTTTAATGAAATGCTTCATATGAAGACATTTTCCAGCCGGGAGTCCCATTAGAACAGTAATAGGACACCTATCATGGAAGAGTCCTAATATAAGAGTCCCCATAACCTGATTTTGTTGTAGTGAAAGAAAGGGAAGAAAACAAAATTATTTTCATCGAAAGAATGAATGATTTAATTGTTGAGGAGGATTAGAATTTAATTAAAGAAAAAGTAGATTGTTTATCATGTATTGTGTGGGTCCATGAATGGCAAATAAAGTAAATATGAAAGTCAAAGAAGGGTAAAATTGTATAAAAAGTGAAATATGACTTTTTTTCGTGGACAAAAAAAAGAGGGAAATCGGGACTCTTTTTCATGGACGGAGGGAGTATTATAGAATATTAATATCTAGCTTTTCAATTCCAGAAAATATATGGTATACTGGTGCAAATACAGCAATAGCTGCTCTTTACATTATTCATCGAACTCCTAAAGCTATAGCAGCGGATCTAGTAAAAAAATCCCTCAAGTCTATTTTCAATTCAAGTGGATACAAGAAAAAATGCATATTGCAACACGTCTATGGAGACACAATAGAGCACATGTCATAATAAGACGTCTATTGAGACATCAAACCTTTTAATGATGACAGGATGGGCGATTGTCATAGGCTATTCCAACATAAAATTCCATGTGCCACAATATAAGTCTAATTACGACATGATGGAGTGTCATGGAGAATTAATTAATATGAAAATCATCAAAGGAATTTTGAGAAGAAAAGAAATAAGATTAAAAGGCCTTTACTTTGTTCGGAAAATTATAATATATTTCCCTCTTTATTTTGTTCTAAAAATTATACTAATATAATTGTTAAAAATATACTTGGCGGTAAAAGAAATTACTTGGCGGTTCCCTAAAAAAACAAATCCTTGAAGGTAAATATATTTGGGAACAATTATCAGCAGTATTAGAAATTACCTATTTCCAAAAGGAAAAATATTAGAAAAGCCGTAATTCTTCAAACCCATCGTTCCTCTATGATTCTATCAGAATTTCAATGGTAAGACAACTTTCTTTTCTCATTTTGATGTGATCTATGAAAATTCTGATATTTTCAGTTTAATGTATTAGTTTTTAATTGCATATCTTCTTCTTGTCAGTCATCAATTTCGCCGGCAAGGTAATATTTTGACAGCCCTTTACTTTTCTTATTTCTGCAATTTTAATTTAAAATCTGATATATATTTTCAGTTCAATTTGTTTACATTGCTTATCTTCTTCCGTTCGACTATCAGTTTCGATATAAATTCCAGGGCATCGGTGACGCAAGGCTTTTACTCTTCTTAGTCCTACAATTTTTTATTGAAAATCTAATATTTGTAATTTAAATATGTCAATATTATCGATTGCTCTTCCTTTCTACAGCCATCAAATTTGTCGCAATCCTATGGCGCGTGTGAGGTAAAACTTTGGACTATGCTTTTACTGAAACTATTTTTGAAATTTAATATTTAGTGGTATTTTATTTTATTTATTTCAATTACCATCTCCTAATTGTTGAGTGAATTGGGTTTTTTTATATGTAATTGATTACTCTTATCGTTGAATAAGAGAATGCATCAAGGATAATAAACCTTATATAATGATTTGAGGAGTTTCATTGATTTTATTTCTTAACATACAATATCTAAAAAATTTCAATTGCAAATATGGTATTCATGAGTTTCTAAACCAGATGGATGTTCTGTTTGGTTAATTTGTGGCCTCGAGGAATTCTTCATATGTGCTACTTTTTGGTTAGCTGCATGATGGATGTGGTTTAACTATATGGAGGGTGTATTCTAGAGTTTGATATTGTTTGAGAAAATAGAGTTAATCATACTAGGATCCCAGATTTAAAGCCTGACATAAATTCAACTTCTACAAGTGCAGGGGTTATCTCTAATGTTTCTAAGAAGAGGTAATACTAATTGTTGATTACTTTCAGCTTCCTCGAAAATGCTTATTTGACTTTTACTCTGTTTTTCTTTTTTTCAAAGAGGATCAATAATGGTTTCTCATTCGATCCCCTCGTGGTGACTTGAGTCTCTGACCTATTGGTTAGAGGGGAAACGTTTTATCAATTGAGTTGTGCTTCATTCTCTATCGGAGTTCGACTTTGTTTATTGACAATAGTTAGGTTATGATTTGATAGATATCATTTTGTTTGCCCTTTTCTTCCAAATAATAAGTGTTTGCCTTTTTATGTTCCAATATGCATGAGATGCTAGTGAACTGAGCTTCCAAGTATATAGATAAACTTGGCGATAGTCTAATTCTGTACAAAAGTCATTCATATGAAGTTAATTGATAGATTTTCATTTTTCATTTGTTTTGTGTTATCCCAAATGGTCGGCAAATGTGACTAGAAAATGATATGATCTAGATCTTTAATATAATACTTGTTCAAAAGTTATTTATATTAAAGATGGATTTTGATCTTCATCTGCCATATTAATTATTTATAAGTGAAAATTAGAGACTACCCAAAACTTTCAAAAGGTTACATTTCAAGTATTTTTAGTGTTGTGTTTTGGCATAGCTTAATCTAGATAAGAGAAAATATTGTATTGTAGATCGTTTAGCTTTGCAACACTTAATATTATATTTAATATTTTGCAAAATGATTAAAATAAAAATTGATTTGCAGGTTGGAATTCGTATTGGTGTTACTGTATTTGATCAAGGAACAATCGTAGCCAAAGAATGTCTTGGTAGCTTCAATCCAACTGCAGAAGTTGGGAGGCAAGTGTTGGGATTTGTATAAGTGAATGACTGTCAAGTAAATGTGAAAGCAGTACTACTAAATACGAAGAGAAACTGCTTGATCTTACTAATATTGTCAGACACTTGGAGACTCTGTGAAATGGTTGCTTGGCCTTGTAGTTTGGAGAGTAATCTGGATTTGTTTCATAAACTCTTTATCCATTATAGTAAATTAAACTTTGAATGATATGTATTTTTTTTTTTTGCATCTAGGTGGCACCTATTGGATGACATTGAAGCTTCAAGTTCTTCTATTGAGAGGTTTCCTCTAAAGGCTAGAAATTTCAAGAAAATTTATGTTTTAGCTAGAGTTTGTAATTACTAGATTTTCCTTTGTCGAGACAAGGATTATGATATTACTTTGTTATTATTTACTCTTATTAGGCACTCCTAACTTTTAATTTTGTACCATTTCATATTATAGAAAATACAATATATTTATTCATATGTTCTACGTGTTTCAATTTTTATAGCAATTAGTTATATATGCAGATAAATTGAATAGCGTGAATTTCTAGAAATGCCTATTTATAAATTATTATTAAAACAACTTTAAATTATTAAGGACGTAGGGAAGTGTTATAACAGAGTATTTATCTGGACAACAAGATGTTGTAATAATTGGTTGCAACATGAGTTTATGTCGTATTATATTTTAATATCTATTTACTTATTGATCTATTATGACATTTTCAAGTGACATAATAGCTAATTAATGCTTTAGCTACACTTGAACACGCGACACTACTTTTCAATGTGGAGAAAAGTTAAATGTTGCAATAAGTTATGTATTGCGACATAATTACGTGTCTATTTAACTCTTTTTTCTTGTAGTGTCGAATTGCAAGCTGATATTGATTCTCCCAGTCCCAATGTCCTCACCTCTATGCAAGTTGCAAAGCTCAGCAGATATCTGTTTGTTGTTAGTCATGTTGCCATGAACGAATTGGTTTATATCGAATCTTGTGTTTGGAAAGTTCAGAAAGCAAAAGCCAAGAAAGAGAAAATGGATGTTGAGAACCAGAAACTTGATATCAATGCAGAATCTGATGCACAAAAGGTAATTACCGGTGAGAGATGTACTTGGATCATTTGAGTTTAATCTTAATATATCTAATTAGCGGTGAGAGGATAATTGGGTTTGAGATTCCAATTTGAAAGTAGCCTCAAGATTAAAGAGAGTTTTTGGAGTTTGTTCTATTAGGAATTTTCGAGGGAAAAAGAAGTAAAAAAAATGAAGGAAGTTTGATAGATGTTTAAACTCTGTTAATTGTAACTGTAAAGGCATAATTGCACCATTTATATGAGAATTTGTACATTTATGCACCACAAGTTACTTTAAGGGTATTTTTACATTAAATTGTAAACATTAAGGGCATATTTGCACCTTATCCCTAATGAAATCTGATCACCGCATCCCGGCCAGTCTTGGCATGCAAGTTGTCAATAGCCGGCAAGTGTTAAGTCAATTTTAATTTAATTAGGCGAAAATTTTAAATATTTAAGTTTAACAGATACAGTATGACCAATTTTTCCTTGTGAGAATATTGGTTGGTATAACAAACAAGAATTGATATTACTACTACTATATGTGAGTGCATTATCTTGTCCTCAACATCAACTGCAGATTCCTCATGGAAACCATCAACTGCTCTACCTGTTCCTTGTCAAGATTCTCAAGAGGCATCTCCCACCATTTCTGGCACGCGCCTCTCTCTCTCTCCAATTCTTTCTCTCTCTCCACCTCATCATCCAGCTTCTCACCAATCGTATCAATCATCTGGTTGAGCTGTAAAACCCTAGTTCTGGAGAAGGCCTCCAGCAGGCGAGACGCATCATCGCGGTGGGCGCCGCCCGATCCCAACCGAGAGACCACGGCCTCCATGGAAGGATGAAAGAAGGAGAAGGGCTTACCCGTCGGGGAAAACACCAAGAGCCCCACGTCGGCGTCGCATAAGCTCGACAGCTCGCTGCCTTTCTTGAACAACCCTTGCCGCCGCTTTGAAAACGTTGCGTAGCAATCGTTTTCTTTCTCTATTTTTGCTATCGCTATTTTTTGACGACCTTTTGTTGTTCTTTTCTCATCCATTATTATTATTTTTTGTAATTTGGGTTTCATTCATTTTTTAGTCTGTATATATAGGGAGAGTGCGATGAATTTTCATGCAAAAATTGTGCTTATTAATTTTGGGGGGAAAAGTTATGTCTGTGTTTGATTTGAATTGGATTAATTTTCGATCTTTCGCATGACATGCCTTATAAGTTAGAAGTGATTAAGTGAGATTTAATGATCCTCTTAATTAGTGGATTTATATGTTTTACTCTAATGCTTGAGCGAACTAATTGTCAAGGGTTTGTTGAAGAAGAATTGGTAGTTAATTTATTACTAGAGAAAATCACGATTAATTTTCTTACATATATGCACAATCTTTCGCAATTATTTTCTATTAGTACCACAATTTATTGTGAACGTTGAATAAGTAAGTAGAATTTATTTTTCAAAAGTGATGATAACGAGATCTGGAAGAGGGGTTAGATTAATCACGAACCATAACATAATCTGATCACAATTGATTTGTATCTCTCTCTCGTTTTTGGTCGAGGTACGTAAATATTTACAATATTTTCCAAAAAATAAAATTAGAAAATGATATTCTGTGACCATTAAAAGATTAGTTCGGCCCAGCACAAACATTTGAAGGCCCAATGATTTTAGGTTTGGGTTTGAACTACAACCCAAAGATTGCCACCTATTTTGTACATATTTAATGAGTGGGTACCCCGTTTTACTCGTTATAGACCCACATCTTAAATAATATAAATAATAATTATAGATTTATTATTTTACCTTAAAGCTCATAGCTCTCAAATTAAATATCTTATATAATAGCCCAAAAAAATATAATTTTATGAGTTCATATGTGGAGTAATTCATTGCAAGCCTTTGGTTAATCTCTTGTTTATTTCTTTAAAAAAGATGCCAAATTTGCCGAGAATGCCATGGCCGATGTGAAGATCGAGGCGGAGATGTGTGAGCACGCTTTTCTAAAGGTGCCCACGTCTTCGCCCTTCACTAAACAGAATAAATATATAGCCGCCATCGCCGTCGTAGCTAGAGGGATTTTAGGAATTATTATTTGCCTATTTATCTATGTGTGGACAAATGGATTCGTAATTCCCCTCGCACTTAAATAAATTATACTAGTATAAATTTTATGTGTTTGTGAATATTGTTACTCCCTATATATATATATATGTTAACATCACTCTACTCTACATTATCATTATTTCAATGGTTGTGCTTTTGGAGACGATAACCGGGAGTGCTTTTTTGAATGAATATTTTTTTTTTTGTGAAAGAAATGAAGAAGAGATTAACCAAATATTTGCGCTGAATTAAGAGAAGAGATTATTTGGGGGCTATATTGTTTATAGGGTATTTAATTTGAGGGCTATGAACTTTAGGATAAAGTAAATTTATAATTATTTATTTATTATTATTATTTAAAATTGAGGGCTAAACCAAGTAAAATGGGAGCTCTGAATAGAATTCACTACGCCAGATTCGCTCATAGATAACGAATTTTATCCGTTATCTATGTGCGAAAACATCCGTAATATATAATGGTGTAATGTATGTGGATTTCATACATAACGGAGATTTAAGCGTTATCTATTCTATTATACATAACAGATTATATCCGTTATCTATAGTATTATATCCGTTATCTATTCTATTATACATAACGATTGTTTATATATACGTAACGGATTATATCCGTTATCTATAGTATTATACATAACGTTTCAAACCGTCATGAAAGTTTAATATTCACTGTTATGTACACACCTATACATAACGGTTTTTTGATATTAATAACGTTTGGTAATCCGTTATGTATAACGTTTTTGACCGTAATTAGATTTCTATTTCTCCGTTATCTATTAATTTATACATAACAGTATAAATGATAAAACCAACAATAATAATATTATATATCATCCAAAATATTTAATTTTATATTATTATCATAAAAAAGAATTCATACAAGATTTGAATATAGTCAAAATTCAACAACTGCTCTATCTATACTATTATGCCTTACAAAAATACTAAACATATTAAATATGCAACTAACTAGCCATATGGTACAACTTTTCTTGTGAATTCACAAGCCTCTTCAGCTCAACGTACGGCTCATTTAATCCACCACAAACCTGCCACAAAATCATACAAAGAGCCAACCAAGAATCACAATATAGAGCATCATGATAAACACTTAAAAAGCATATCAAAGTGATTGGTAAAATGGACAAAACCTATCAAGTTACTAAGCACTAAAAACTTCTCCATTTCAATTTAGACATGCTTTATCAGATTTATATTAATAAATACAAATTCAGACACTAGTAGGGTTTCCATGCCCATCCTAGATGAGAAAAAGAAACTCACAAGCAATCCAGGCAAGTCCAAACGATCGGCCTCATTGATCAAAACCATTGCAGCCAAACCACAAAATGCGTACCTACGTGAACGAGCATGATCAGGCCGAGAGAGCTTCATTTGTTAATAAGCACTCAAAAACAGAGCTTCCATATACTATCCTAGAACTGAATGAGTATGAATCATTTAGTGAGAAAGGTACTTACCCACCATGAGCTTCTGAGCCAGGTTCACCAGCAATACCACCTTCATAAGTCTGGCAACTATAAGAGGTAGCAACGTGTATATCTTCAGTAAATCAATAATACCACAGAAACAAATCGTTTTTGTGAGTGAATATCGCAAGAAAGGTGAATAGGGATAAGGTGAGAGAACATAACAAGTAAACAAGCAAAGCGAACCTTACGATGTAATCTCCTACATTTTGTATCAGCCTATCATCCAAAATGTTAAGAACACTGGCCACCTAAATAAGACAACAAACAGAATATGAGAAAATAACTTAAATGAATAAGAATTAATCAATCTAGCCTTGGTGAAAATGCTTAATTATTCTCAATAATGTAACAACAGCAAACAAAAGGAATCCCAACTAGCCCATCGGCTAGGCATAATTTGATTAGGATCTAAGCCCCACAGTGTCAGAAGTAATGAAGTACAGGACCCAATAACTATGAAAACAAGCTAAGCACCGAAGACCATGATACTATCAAAACTATGCTGGAAATGTTTCTATTGAAGTGTAAAGACTTGTTAAAATGACTAGTTTATTAGCTCCCATCTCTGCTTTAATGCTTACCTACGCACAATAAAAAGTACTAATTAACATGTAAAGTTAAATTTGCACTATTCAAACTTACATTTCCGAAAATATATAAACAGAGCAGAAAGATACCAATAGCATACAGACTGATAGAGATGCTATTGGCAATAATGTCTCATATTTAACAAAAGCTACTAAAAGTCTTAAAGATTGTTCAAGTGACTGAGCAATTCAGCTGTAATTATCAAGAGTAATTTCAACTTACAGATATTGCAGTGTAGCAAGCGCGGACATCTACTTCTCCACCATCGTGCATCCTGATAGGAATTTCTTTTAGATGGTTCATTTTTTGGACGCATAAACAGAGACATGACACATGATGCAAGGAATTACTATAAGTTAGACGGAGTGAACTTTTGTACTCATAAATAGTACATGATGCAGTTGCCGAGAAGGATACAAATGCATCTGACACTGATCAGCAAGTATAACGCATACCAAAGCTCTATCCTAACCTCTGGATATGGACCTACATAAAATATGAATACACTCTTTTTCATTTAAAGGAACTACTATCAAGAAGCACTCAGAGGAACACTCTGCAGTACCTGAAGCCACCGCTTGCATCTTTCATTCGCAGCAAAAAGGCATACAGCTTTTCTCTGCAAATAAAAAATTATTTAAATGTAAAAACAATGGACATGGTACATGATGAAGAGTCCAAAAACAAAACCGGTTGACCACCTATTTATCGATGATAATGATTTTCCATAAACATGTTTATTCCTGAGGTCATGGAGCAAGAATCAGTATTAACTGAGAAAGAAGCCTGAAAATACACACCTGGAGTTTTTCCAAGGTTGTTTTAGCAGCAGATGCCTCCGGTGATTGCACGGAGTCTTGCTCAACCTGCATAGCAAACCACGAATTATATGAATCACTAATTTAGGTGCTCGAGAATTATATGAATCACTAATTACCTAATTGTTTGCTCAACCTGCATAGCAAACATACACAAATTCCCCCAAAACAACAAACCACAAAGATACGCACAGCACAACACAGCATCACAATAAAAAAGCAAGCAATCGAAGACCAACTAATAACCCACAATCAAAATTAACCCCAAGTAAGCATCACAATGCCTCAGATTCCAAATAACCAAAAATCAAAGAGTGATAGAACAAAATCACCTCGTTAGAGAAGAGTCAGAGCTGCAGAACACCAGATTCCAAGCATCTGGAGCATGAATCGATCGGAGATGCGACAAGGATAGAGAAAATGAGAACAGGGAGGAAAGCAGGCAGTGCGAGGGGGACCAGGCGGTGCGGCTAGGGTTACCAGACAATAGGGGCGGCGAGATGGGGGATGCGGCGCAGATCGCGAAGCCTAGGGTAGCGACGAGGACCAGGACGACGAGATAGGGGCACGTCGTGGCAGGCAGCGTGAATCGCCGCACCTAGGGTTAGCAGGCGAGAAGAGGGGCAGTGAGATGGGAGCGCAGCGTGGCAGTCAGAGATTGAGGTCGGCGAGATTGCGGTGGCGAGATTGAGGTCAGAGATGGAGCGCACCTAGGGTTAGCAGACGAGAAGAGGGGCAGCGAGATTGCGGCGGCGAGATTGAGGTCGCGACGTACCTGGTGGCGCGGGGTTTATGGCTGAAGGGAGGAGAGTCACGACATGGAGAGGCTATGGCCGTTGCCGCTCGGTGTGGCGGGCGCGTCGCCGTCGCCGTCGCCGTCGCCACCATGGAAGAGCTGATCGAAGACGTCGCCTCCTCTACAGGAGGCGTTGATGTGGTGTATAATTCTAGGGTGGAGGTGAATGAGGGGTGTGAGGAAGGGAGAAATAATAATATAATTCATATTATATTTTTAATTATTTAATTAATAAATTAATTATGAAAATAAAAGATAAAATGGAATAATCGCATACATAACACTTCTTCTTAACGGTTCGATAATACCGTTATGTATGCAACTAATAGATAACACTCATTTATAACGAATTACCTCATACCGTTATCTATGCTTATAAATAACACTACATAGATAACGGATTTCTATAAAAACCGTTGTCTTTTATAAAAATGCGCTCATACATAACGGTTTTTTAAAAAAACCGTTATGTATGAAGTGTTATGTATGTGTATTTTTGTAGTAGTGATTACTCTTAATGAGTAGATTTAACTATATTGTACTTCATATTAATCATCAGTGATCAATTTAGACACAATCGTATATTTTAAAATACTGATGATCAGGGGCGGATCCACCATGGAACATGGGGGTGCAGTTGCATCCCCAAAAAAAAAAAATTTTTTTTACTAGTATTAATATTCATATATAAATTATTTTAGATTTAGTTTTTGCACCCCCAATTAAAAGTTTTAATCCAAAATAAAAGAGAAATTCAGTTTTTAAAATCCTAAATTCCATTGACCCAACTAAAAAGAGAGCTCACCATCTCTTTCTTTTTCATTCTTTTGATCAAGCCCATCATTTAATCAATCAATTACCTCAATTCTTAATTAAACAAAAAAGTTGAAAGTATACATTTTGCATTTGAAATGCAAAGTTATTACTATTATATTTGTATTTTAGTAAAAAAAAATGTCTAAAATGTATCGAAGGCCTCAAAAAAAAAAAATCTCGGGGGCTACCGCCCCCGAACCCCCATAGAAGTTCAACTCCCTCAAGAAAATCCTAGCTCCACTAGTGTTTATAAGATTATTTTTTGCATCCCCAATTTAAAAATCCTGGATCCGCCACTGCTGATGATACCATATATTCAAACGTGTTCTTATTTGTTTTTAGGGTGTGTGTTTACTTTGATGGAAAATAAGAGAAAGTATATTTTCACCATTTTTACATGTTTACTATGATGGAAAATAAGAGAAAGTATATTTTCACCATTTTTACATGTTTACTATGATGGAAAATTTTCATCTAGCAAAGTGAAATATTTTATCGGACAGTTCATTTTCACTCATTTTCTTTCCAATGTTTAATACTCCCTCCGTCCGCCAAAATTATGTAAAATTGCTTGGACACGGGATTTAATAAAATTGGTGATGATTTTGATGTAGTGGAGAAAGGGTCCCACCACTTTATGAAATGTGTGGTTGAGATTGAATTTTGAGTGAGTTTTTTGTAAATAAAGAGTGTTAGTAAGGATAAAATATTAAAGAGGATGGTGGGACCATTTCCATAAAAGGAAAGTGGCATAATCTTGGCGGACGCCAAATATAGTAATTTTTACATAATTTTGGCGGACGGAGGGAGTATTATCTTAGGATAGGAGTGTAAAATAACATTTTCTCATCTTTTTATCTCTACTAAACATATGATAAAAAAAAAAGATAATATTTTTTTATCCATCATTTTCAATGAAAATTAATTTTACAACTAAAGTAAACTCACCCTTAGTGATTCTAATCCAAGTCGGATTCACATATTTATAATAACAGAACCGATCACACCGTAGGCAAGCATAACATGTCCACCAATGATGTGGAAATTTTAATTAGAATAAGATCATTTTAATTAAAATAAAAAATGTTAATTCTCTTTCTTAATTAAAATTTCTCACACCAGTAATGGACACGTCATGTTTGTCCACGGTGGATAGGTGATCCTTTCTATTTTCATTTCCTTTCTTTTTATATTATCATGTGTATACGGCTTGCTAATAGTATTATTTTATGAATATGATGTTCATTTACTCCCTTCGTATCATTACAAATGTCTCATTACTTTTGGACACGGTAATTAAGAAATGTGTAGAAAGTAAATAAATTAAAGTGAGTTGATGAAAATTATTTAAATATTAGGTATAAAGAGAGAATATATTGCAAAAAAAATAAAAAATGAGACATCCCATTATGAAAAATGAACATTAGTAATGGGACGGAGAGAATATTATTTATAACTAAAGATAGTCAAAACATCCCTTAATAGATGATCTTATATACTCCCTCCGTCCCAAACGAAATGTCCTGTTTTTTTTTTGGGGCTGTCCCAAACGAAATGTCATGTTTCCTTTTTTGGCAATACACTCTCTCTCTATATTTAATATTTAAATAATTTCCACCAACCTACTTTATCTACTTTATACACATTTCTTAATCTCTGTGTCGAAAAGAAGTAGACCATTTCATTTGGGACGGAGGGAGTACTTCAAAAATTATATTTGATGGCCCCTAGACCTACGTCGTGGATGAAGCTACGCCATATTCGATAATGATTCGGAAGTGAACATGAATATTTTAATACTCTACTAAAATCAAACTAGACACGAATATTTAATACTCCCTCCGTCCCGTTAATCAAGTCCCCTTTCTTTTGGGCACGGGTATTTAGGAGACTAAAATTAAGAGTTAATCAAGTCCCCTTAAAAAAGTTACTGTGCACCACCGCCTTCTTCCACCGCCTGTGCACCACCGCACCACCACAATTTCTGAACCGCACCACCGCACCACCGTAGCCGCCAGAACAGTGAACGGAAATCTTTCAAGAAATCACCACCGCACCGCCACAATTTCAATTTCTGAGCCGGACCACCAAAAACCACCACAGAGAAATCAAGAAATGGAAATCTTTCAATTTATGAAATTAAAACAACAAAAATAATTGAAAGGGTGGTGGCGAGCCCTAATCGTTTTGGGCGAAACAACAAAAATTGGTGGAGTTGGGTGGTGGTGGGCGACGGCCGGAGGCGGAGGGCAGAGGCGGAGAGCAAATATCCTCTCTGCAGCAGCCGACGGCAAGAGGTGGTGGGCGAGAGCCGGAGGCGGAGGGCAGAGGTGGCGTTGGAGCCCGCGGAGGCGCGAGGCGGCGGAGGCGTTGGAAGCGGAGCAGGAGGATGGTGGAGGCGGCGCAGGAAGATGGTGGCGAAGGCGCGAGGCGCCGGAGGTGCCAGGCGGTGGAAGAAGGTGGAGGGCAGCGGCTGTTGCGGCAGAGCAGAGGAGAGGCGGAGGGCAGCGGCTGTTGGAGCCCGCGGAGGCGCGAGGCGGCGGAGGCGTTGGAGGCGGGGCAGGAGGAAGGTGGAGGCGTTGGAGGCGGAGCAAGAGGAAGGTGGAGGCGTCGCAGGAGGATGGTGGCGGTGGAAGGTGTTGGAAGCGGTGGAAGAAGAAGAAGAGGAGAGGGAGGAGAGAGTGCGATTCATTTCAGAGAGGAGAGGAGAGAGAGAGTGCAGAGCGGGTGGGTGGGTAGGTTTTAGGGTTAATTTTTGTGTTTTATAGTATAGGTAATTAAGTTACTAATTCATCCCTAATTTTAGCCAAAAAAGGAAAGGGGACTTGTTACATGGGACGGCTCAAAAAGGAATACGGGACTTGAATATTGGGACGGAGGGAGTACTCTACTAAAATCAAACTAGTTAGTTGTAATCACAGACAGATTTAATGATTTCTTTGACTGTTGTCAATACAACTAAAAAAAGAACGTATATCGTAGTTGCAATTAGAAAGAATAAATGTAATACCTAATTTACATTAGACATTAATTAATATATACACAAACTATAATATTGCAATTTATTTTATGTTCGGACAAAGATTGCTGCCAAGAAGATTGACAATGTCAGTATGCACGTAAGGTTGTCGAACAATTCGGATTCGAGTACTTGTATCCAAAATTTTCAATTACATGAATCTGAAATTCCCTTAAACTTAATAATGAGTACAAAATTATTTCAAAAAATACATAACAGTTCAAATTTTATTTCGATTATCCAGAATAACTGGTCAAAAAGAAAAATTCTGTATTTTTTTCTTGTCAGTCTAAATCCTAAACATAACAATGATGAGCACAACAATATTTCAAAAAATACAAATAAATGATATATACAAATTAACACATACACACACCCATAAAAATTTCGATTAATCGGGTTAATCAAATCCTGAAATTTTTTCCATATCAAATACCGAACCGTTTATCGAAAAATCAGTATTCGGGTAATCATATCCGATTGATTGTGGTTCGATTTAGTTCAGTATTTCTCAATTTACGTTTAGACAATCTTATTGTATCTTAGCTATAAAATTAAGGATTAAGTAGCAAAAACACTCTTAATATTTACAGTGAAAAATAAATATATTTTTGTCGTTACGTTTTGTACAACTTGCTTCATATTGTTCATAAAATTGGCAAATAAATCTTTCGATCTAACAAGGAGCAGCCGTTCTCGAATGCTCGAAATTGAATGCATGGATGATGCATTTGAGTTCGAACATCGAGCATTTACAGTTTGAGTTTAGATTTGGAGGGGTTCGTAGTTAGGGTTTTGTATTTTTTTTTAGAAAAGAAGATGGGGGTCGAGAGGAAGGCAAGGGTCAGCGGATTTGGGAGCCAGCTAGTGTATTAGCATTTCTTTTTTTTCTTTTTTCCTTTAAATTCTAAAACTATTGCAAAAATATAAATAATATTAATTTTAATTGTATCAAATAGGTAAAACAAGTATACTTTATACATGATGAGGTCTTTTGTACATCCTTTTGCACCGTGTGGACGGATCCTATCATTCCAGCTTCCATCCCGCCCGATCTGACCCGATTCGTGCAAATATTTTTTCACATAACTTTGTTTTTGCCTAATTTTTTTGTCGACCCACGATACTTTTACTAACAATATATGTCATTTTTATTAAATATAAATGATATTTTGGAAATGACACGTTACAAATGACGCTTATAATAACAAAGAAGGATATTTTTAATATATGCAAATAATATTTTTATTAAAATCAAATGATACTTTGTATAATACTAGATACTACACTACAAATGATATTTTTCGTGCATAGAAATGATACTTTTTGAATTAACCGAAGGATCGGGACAAAACCATGCATCCGCACCATACATCCTATTGTAGAGGAAAATTTGCCTTTTATCCTTTTTTCACATTGAGTGACATGATATCTAATTCACATTGTATCCAAAATCCCATTTTAACTCGGTTAGATAATACTCCCTCCGTCCCACTCTAAATGTCCCATTTGCCATTTTGGGCTGTCCCACTCCAAATGACCCATTCCCTTTTTGGCAAAACACTCTCTCTCTATACCTAATATTTAAATAATTTCCACCAACCCACTTTATCTACTTTATACCCACTTTATCTACTTTTTACACATTTCTTAATCTCCGTGCCCAAAAGAAAGGAGACATTTGAAGCGGGACGGAGGGAGTACATAATGTGCTTGATGCATGACTAATAGTGATATTAGAATTGATTCACAAATAAACCCCCTATTGTGGGGCACATACATACATAATGTGTGGAGATAAACATGATCTCTATTTTTGGCAGTTAGAAATTTTGTCCTTACTAGAAAGTCAAAGATTGACATGTAAGAAAAACTTTTTGAAGACAATGTAAATGTCGCGTCCAATCCCATCTGTCTAAAAAAAATAAAAAATGAATCCCACAATCCAATCAGTAGCCATTCAAGTAGACCACTGCTTCCTTGAGAATTGGTTCCCCCAAAAAATAAATAAAGACTCCGTATTTCCGTTTCTTGTTTTTGTACTACTGTGACGCAAATCTCAGGTTTTGGTTTTTGTTACGATGCGTTTTAAATTGAATGATGTGTGATGCATGCATGCACCTTCAACGACTTGTCTCTCATATTTTTCTTAGACAAAATTATCGATCCACCCATCTACACTGGTCTACCTAGTATCATTTTAATATTTTTTATTTATATCTCAAATTTTAATATTTGTCAATTTTGTCCCACATTTTCAGTGTGTATCAAATCAATCATTGAAAGTAAAAAATTTAGGGTTCTTGAAGCCTATGGTTCAGTTTTTCTTTTCAATAATGATTTTTCATTTTTCCTCGTGATGCGAACTTCTGACCTAATGGATCTGTGGTTTAAATTGTCCAGTTACATTTTTATTTTTTTGTTGGATGCTTAAGCAGTGGAGTAATTGAGTTGAAACGTTTAGGAATTTTAAGAATATTTTAGTTTTAAAAAACTCCCTATATATATTATTTCAGGGAATATAATTAATACCATTAAAAAGGTAGGGACAAAATTGCATAAATATTAAAAGTTGGGATATAGTTGAAATAAATATGTTAAAGGTTAGGTTAAAAACATTGATATTAAACCACATATAGAATAGAGAGAGAGAGAGAGAGAGAGCTAGATATTAACACAATGGTGTAAAATAAAAAAAGATTCTGCAAATTCTGATATGGGAAATAGGAGACAGTAGTGAAAAGTGGAGGAAGAGTAGCAAACAGAAGATAAGAGACTGCAGTAAAGAGGGAGTACTCCTCGCTGCAACTATTGGACATTTAAGCATATTTGGGAAGTCTACAGACACATAACTGAAGAAACACAAACACCCAAAACTAAGACACACAAACACACCTTGCATCAGGACATGCATATATATCTTAGCTCATCCTGATCCAGCCAACTCTAGAGAAAAAGAGAGAGTGATGATGGTGGATCCAACGGTCAAGATGGATGATTTGCAGCAGTAGGTGGAGTGAGGGGGAAGAGTTCTAGGGTTTGGAGGGGCTGGCTCCTCGGGGTGGGGATGGGCCCCTTCTCCATTATCATCGCGGAATCATGGCCGTTCCTTCGCACCGACCAAGGTGACCTCCATGTCGGCCGCATCACTACTCCATTACTACCCTACACTTATTATAACAGATCATCAATACTCATATTTCTTCAGCTAACAAAACTTATGCATACGTCATTTCATTTTAATTAACCCAATTAATTCGTGTCTTGTACAACTGCTCCAAATCCTCAATCTAGCTAATTTATCAACAAAAGACCAAATATTGAAACTCCAAACTAAAGACCTAAAAACTGTCCCAAAACTTGTATTTTTGTGGACCATACCCTAAAATCTTAATGCATACACAATAAGTATCTATGGCTTCGTTTCGTACCACTTGGTTTACCCTTGTCATCAACGCGTGGGTAAAATAGTGTGTGTTGGCCTAGCGACAGATTGGTTAATGTGTAATGTTAAAAGGCCTGGTTGAGTAATGAAAGAAAAAAACCTGATGAAAAAGGAAGGATTGGTAGAAGTGGTGGTGGCGGAGTTTCTGGCGGTCGCGGGCCTTGTGGTTCTGGAACCAGTAAAAGACGCTTTTACCCTGGATGGTGCCGTAGAGGGAGAGGTGGGCGGTGATCTTCTGTATCTGGGTGGCGTTGGGGCTGCGGAGGCCTCTTCTGTAGAGCTCCTCCAGCACCATCAGCTGCTCTGGAGTAGGGCACCATCTTCTGTTGCTCATCATTATCTCAATTTTGTGTGTGTATTCATGTTGATGAAGCGTATAAATAGACAGCGTCTCATGCTGATGTCTACTCAGCTTTCATGAGAGAGATAAAGCTGTACCAAACAAGTTACTCATGCTGACGTCTTCTCACACAAATCATTTTATCATTATCGTCGGTCTCACCATAAATCAGATCAGCACCCTTTCTGCCTTTACTTTTCTCATTATCATATTTATGCTTTCTGGCCTACTCAAACAATTCCACAATTATTGCTGTATATATATAAATCATTAACTATATTTCATTTCAGGGACTACGTCGTATATCATACTGGACTAATAATATATCACTACTTACTTTAGTACACAAATACTTAAGAGGCCATAAAAATATATAGCCACCTCAAACCAACCACTAGCTTAATTATTTACGAAATCAATTTTTCATCTTAATTAATTTCATGTTTTGCTCATTTCAAAACACAAATACAAAAAAACTATACTTCCAACCTACACAAAAACACAAATTAAAGCCTGAATTACTTGCTATCTCGTAAATTAAAGGACTAGAAAACAAGAAATGCGTACTTAAAGGAAGGAGGTTTCATCCTCTATATATTCAAACATTTTAATTTATGTCGCACACTAATTTTTTTTAGTTCAAGGATGGGAGATTGTGATTCGTATCATAGGCTCTCATTTTTATACTCCTTCCGTCCCATGAAGCATGACCTAATTCTTTTCGGCATGAGAATTAAAAAATTGATATTTTGTGTGTTAAGTGTGATAGGTAATGAGAATTAAGAAATTTGTATTTTGTGTGTTAAGTGTGGTAGGTGAAAAAGTGAAAAGGTGAATAAAGGGTAAATTTTTTATCATTTTTAGAAACAGATCAAGTTTCGTGGGATAAATAAAAAAGGAAACTGTGGCGTGCTTCATGGGACAATGAGAATATATATAAAAAAAGTAATAGAATATATTGAACTACCATTTACTTGTAGACTTTTATAAAGTATACAAAGTTGAAATAGGAGATGGTAACGCCCTTCGAGAATCTCATCTAATTAATGATGCTGGATATATATTTTTTATTTTATTTTTTTGATGCTGGATTTTAGTTCAATTTGATGACATCTCACATCTCATAAATACTCACACGGATATATACATGACTGAGATCCTCATTTAAAAATCGCTTTCACCTCTATTTTAATAGCATTCATCCATATCACCCGAATATTAATTAATTAATTAAGTAACACCATAGTAATTCTATACGACCTCTATTGCATTGACAAAGTGAAAACGTACAATAGGACACTTTTTAATTAAAAGGGGAATGAATCAAATTGATTTCGAAATTAAGTCGTTCGTTAAGAAATTACTTCTGATCTTTATAAACTAGCAAGTGACCCGTCGAATTTCGACCGGGTCTATTAAAATATAAATTTATGAAATTATTAATATATTTTTTGTTTCATGAATTATTTTTTATAAAAATAGAAAATTTAATAAAATTGTTTTAAAGTAAAAAAGTTATAATATTTATTTGAAATGGACCTAATTTAAATGTCTTATAAAATTTATACATAAGCAGAGTTTCGATCCAAACAATATTAAAAGAGAAATTGAAAAAATGATTTGAAACGTATATATATTAGATGTATGTAGTTGGAACCAATAATTAAAAAATAAGAAAAAAATAAATTAAATAATATCATTAATGACTTAAACTTTAAAAGTTTGAATAAATTATTAAATTTGCAATTACTTCATAATCTATCGAAAATTTCATCATACAACATGTTAGTTGTTGCGTCTTGTCCATAACTAAGAATAGGTTTTGGCAGGTTATAATCTTACATTTGAAAGAGATTGTCCATGACTTTTATTTATTGTCGCCATAGCAAAACAAATACCCATAAGGAATTGCCTTCTCTGGAACTGAATTGAAAATTTAGTGAAATGCGATGAAATCGTAATCATTCTAACTATAGAAAACTTATTGTGCTCATTTTTTCCTGAAATGAGTTTTCCTTCACTTACGTGTTCCCCAAGTTGAGTGACTATCAGTTTGGTGCCATTGCAAAGCTCATTAGATTGATCATATATTTGAGAAGCATGATTATGCATTCCTCTTTCAATTTAATCTCACGATTTGACAATCCTGAACATTTGATCGTGTCAAGATATTCAACCAAGAATACCTGTTCATCAAGCTCAATTTGTCCATCTTCTTTGCAAATACTGTCTGAATTTAGATAAACCCTTTCTTTGATAGACATTAGAGACATGACGTAATCATTTATCGTATCAATCATCTCATTAATTAGTGGGGCCAAGATAACCTATTCTTAAACATTTCTGTATCAAATCCATTATTAATTACATTATGGATATAAATAATTTTTTTCTTGAATTGTGGAATATTAATATAATGATTTTTAGATATTTCATAGTTTTTAGATATTTTTGTATATGAAAACTGATTAAAATTTAGAAAAAAAAATGAATGAGAATTGAGGAAAATTAGAATGAAGTGATTATATGACGTCAATAGGATATAATTTACTTTGTTGAAATACTAATATAATGATTTTATTTAATAGTTTTTAATATATCATGATTTTTAGATATTTAATGATTTTTAGATATGAAAATTGATAAAAATTTAGAAAAAAATAAGAATGAATTAGAATTGAGGAAAATTAGAATGAATGAGAATTTATAATTAGTCATCTTCATAAATGAATATTCGCGGATAGTACATCGGAAGATAGAAAGCACTAAATTCATTCAACCGTATAAGTTCACCAATGCTCTTTTGAACAATAGAATCAATTTATTTATATTTGAAGGAAAAAATGTTAACAATTGAATTTAATAGTTATTATATATATATATATATATATATATATATATATATATATAGGAGAGCGCTTCACTGAGACCTCCTATTTTTAGTGAGACCTGAGACACTATCTCGTGCGTTTATTTCATCAATTTTGTTTCGATTTTTAAGGGATCTATAGTCTTTTTCTATGGTAGTTTTTTATTCCTAATATACAATAGGTATTAGAGGCAAATTAAAATATATTAAGTATTATGGATCAAAGGAATAGATTAGTTATACATTCTTATCTTAAGGATGATTTTTATTTTAACTCAACTGAATTATTATATACGCTGAAACCTGAATTGGTCTGCCCATGAGGTCGAAGACAATTTTTTAGGGAATATAAATAGAATTATTAACATCAAAGTCATATATATTAAAGTAAATCATGTACGTTTTAAATTGAAATTGCAACGTTGGATATCATAAAGTATAATATCACAATAATCATTACAACCTATAAATTACAAATACTTATGTATTTTTTATTTTTCGTGTAAGGATATAGATAAAATTTTATTGATTAGTGGAATATTAGCATAACGTTTTTTAGATATTCAATAGTTTTTTAGATATATAATGATTTTTAGATATGAAAATTGATTAAAAATTAAAAAAATAAGAATGAATGAGAATTGAGGAAAATTAGAATGGAGTGATTATATGACGCCATGTGGGATAGAATTTATTTTGTTGAAATATTTATATAATGATTTTTTAGATATCTAGTTTTAAAATATATATCATGACTTTTAGATTTTTAATGGTTTTTAGATATAGAAATTGATTAAAATTTAGAAAAAAAAAAAGAATGAATGAGAATTGAAGAAAATTAGAATGGAATGATTATATGATGCCACGTATTATAGAATTTATTTTGCTTTAATGTATATATATAGATAGATTATTGCCGAGTAATAATGTTCTATATACCACAATTGAAAAACAACTAGTGAACTAAATAGCATATATATAGCCTAGAGAATGCATTTCAGTACGTAGTAATATTAGTCTGAGCACCCAAATTACTAAATATCCTTACATTCTGAAACAGGATCCATTAATTCTGCAGACAACACATATATACTCGTACGTACAACATCAAATTGTGACAAATTACATTGCATTATTCGTTATGGGGCAAATTAATATATATCCGTCCGTCCAATTAGATCACTGTGTATAGTGAGATTTTAAATTGATTTGTAAATGTTGATTTAATGTGACTGATATTTATTTAGAGGTAATTTTTTTTACCTGAATTCAAATTCTAGAGGGAGCGAAAATTTTACTAAATTTTTAATATCGTTATTCAACGCTATATACTGTCTTATTTAACACTATATATATTGTCTTATTCATTAGTCTTACGATCTCACTAAAATATCAATCTCACTTAAACCTACCCATATATATATGTGGTTCGATTCCAGTAGTACCATATTCTTAGATAGTACTCCCTCTGTCCCACTTAAATTGACACACTTTATTTTTTTGTTTGTCCCACTTAAATTGACATTTTCTTAAAATAATATGTGGTTCCTACTTTCTCTACACACATAAAATAAGTGGATCTTACCTACTTTACACTCTTAACCCTTTATTCTTAATCTTCGTGCCCAACTCAAAAGTGTCAATATTATAAGTGGGACGGAGGGAGTATGTAGTAGTACTAAATTTAGACCTACATGTGGCGCGCTTAGAACACGACATATGACAAGGAACATCCAAAGCCTTTCAAGACAAAATCCGCGCAAGGGTAAAATGGAATATAATTTTCGGATGTTAAAAAAGAAAATAGAAAATATATTTTTTTATATACTCCATCCGTCCACACAAAAAATAGTACCTATTTTTGCCATTTTGGGATGTCCACAAAAAAAAGTCTCTTTTCATTTTTGAAAACTATATATCACATGGTGTGCCCTATTCTCCACTCACAATACAATTAATTATCATTATAAACATTACTTTTTAAGTGGAATAATTTCTCCACTCACAATACTATAACCATTTTTATTAAAACATGTACCATCCCTTACTAGGACTATTTTTTATGAGACACTCTCCTGTGCAACCGATTATACCGTGCAACTAGTTTATGAATGACACTACTTCAACATACAAATGACACTTGAAGATCTTCAAGTGTCATTTGTATGTTGAAGTAGTGTCATTCAGAAATGTTTAAGTGTCATTTCCTGAATGAAGTAGTGTCATTCTCAAAATCAGTTGCATGGTGCAACCGATTGCACACGAGTATTTGTGATTTTTTATGGACGGATGAAGTTTTTTGTGTTTTTTTTTTTTGTATTTTTTTAAGCTAATATGTATTTTATGCATAAGTTTTCACACAAAATTGCATTAAATTGTACAAAAAAAGCATTGCATTTTTTGACCGATCGAATTTTTTTGCCGCTGATCCACCCACCATCCCTCGGTCTTTTTTTTTTGCATAATTTTGTATACATCTTAAAATAAGAAATAAGAGAAATTTTTAATGTATGAATTTTATGTAGAACACGTATGAATTCGTTGTATAAAGGTATGAATTGTGAAAAATAAATTTTTGCTACCTTTGGGATTCGAACTCAGGACTATAAATCTGTCCAACAGGATTACGAATCAACCGTAGATCTTGATGATCTAAGGGCTGTAAATTATTCTTATTTTATATCTTAAGAAATGCTCTTATTTTAGCCCTTCCCTATATATATATATATATATATATATATATATATATATATATATATAGATATATAGGGGGCGGTTATTCAATAAACCACCCTTATTTTAAGAATTACGAACCAGTAAAAATGCATGAATTTTATGTATAACACGCATGAATAAACTGTATAAAGGCATGAATTGCGAAAAATAATTTTTTGCTACATTTGGGATTCAAACTCAGGACCATGAATTTATCCAACAATGTGATGAATCAACCGTAGATCTTGATGATCTAAGGGCTGAAAATGGTTCCTAATTTATATTTTAAGAAGCGTTCTTATTTTAGCCTTCCCCTATATATATATATATATATATATATATATATATATATATATATATATATATATAGGGAGAGGTTCAAATAAGAACCACTAAATAAAATTAGAACAGAGAACCATTTTAAACCATTCGATCATCAAGATCTACGGTGGATGAATGCAGATCCTGGGTTCGAATCCTGAAGGGAGCAAAAAATTTATTATTTTTGGATGCATTAAATTTAATAGCGAATGCATTAATTTATATAGCAGATGCATTGATTTTAATGGTTCTTATGTTCTCACGATAAGTGTGGTTCTCATTATAACCGCACCATATATATATATATATATAAGAACCATTAAAATCAATGCATCTGCTATATAAATTAATGCATTCGCTATTAAATTTAATGCATCCGAAAATAATAAAAATTTTGCTCCCTTCAGGATTCGAACCCAGGATCTGCATTCATCCACCAAGATGATGCATCCACCGTAGATCTTGATGATCGAATGGCTTAAAATGGTTCTCCGTTCTAATTTTATTTAGTGGTTCTTATTTGAACCTCTCCATATATATATATATATATATATATATATATATATATATATATATATATATAGAGAGAGAGAGAGAGAGAGAGAGAGAGAGAGAGAGAGAGAGAGAGAAACACAAAAATGCATTGCATTATACACAAAAATGTATAGCATTTTGCAACCTATCATGCATTTCTCGCCACCCACCCCGAACCCCTCCACTCCCGCTTGAATTTTTTGTGTGCAATTTAAAAAAAAATTTGACAAGTGAGGTGTGGGGGGTGGGTGGAGAAGTGAGGTGTGGGGGGTGGGTGGAGAGAAATTCCAGATCAATCAAAAATGCAATTTTTGTGTACAATATTATGCATTTTTGTTTGAAAACTTATGCATAAAAAACATGCAAGGTTTAGAAAATCCAAAAAAAAATCAACAAAAATTATGAAAAAATATATAAATATATATTTTTTGATATCCAAAAATTTTATTCCGATTTTACATGTACGTTTCCTCTGTCCCGTGTCACAATCTTGGTTCGTCACATAGATAAAATATGTGATCCATAATTAATACATATTTAAGGCTTGAGTACGAATAATCGTATATATATATATATATGACCAGTTAAAACCCTAGCATTGGTTTATTCTTCCAATCAAGTCAAATTAATACTCGTAATTATATGTGCCCTCTAATTTTTGGAATATTTTAATACAAGATTTATAAATTATTAAGACAGAAAATTAAAAATGCGTATAAATATTATTAAGTTGCAACAACTCCACAATAATAAGACAGAAAACAAGAAAATGTATTAATTATGAAGTAGGTTAATTTATGAATGCAAGCAACAATATTTATAAGATATACTAACTCTCTTAAATCATATATATGATCCATCGTCGTCACGTAATTCAAATTTACCTGTCCCTCCCAATTAAATGTTCTAACCTCACGTAATGAATTTGTCTCCCTCCAATCAATTATATACATACAGGTTCCACATATAGAAACTTTCCTCTACGTGTTAACTTATAAATCATGTGAATTTCTTTTCCTTCTCCTATATATATATATATATATATTTTTTCTTTTACAATTATAAATTATATAAAAATAATTCAGATTGATATCTAGTAGAAAATTAGTTTTCATTTGATCTCTTATATGTAGTAAAACCTTCATAAATTAATGATTCAGGGTCTAGGAATCTTTTTAACTTAGAGAGACACGGGGTCTAGGAATCTTTTTAACTTACAGAGACACTAATATATCGATAAATTAAAAATTTATTAACTTATATTGTTTTTTCTTAATTTTTGTAAATTTTAATTTTAAATAAAATTATGATGTGTAAAAATATATGGTAGGTAATATTTCAATGTAATAGATTCATACATGTTTAATTCAATAAATTAATGTAACTATAAAATATTTCATGCATCTACCAATTCATTAATGTATCTAATTAAATATTCAAGGAATATATATCCCTTAATTAAGTTTAGGTAGTATATAGATCCTAATATGATTCACACATCTTACTTATACGGTGGGTTTTAACACATTTTTAAGTTAAGAATGGTATAAACTCTATATTTCTCGATAAATTAATAAACTCTTTAAAATAATAAATTTCTTCGGTCCTGACTTGTGTCAGTTCAAACATTCATAAATTTTAATAAGATAGTAATAATAATGTTTGGAGAACCCCTTTATGAATATATAGGTGCGGTGGACAAAATTTATATAAAGCCCAAATAATTTAACTTCTTCAATCAATGGGTCCGCCCATACAGGCGGCCCATGCCATCTTCGTATGAAAAGGCCCAAATAAGAGCCACACACAGGAGATACATGAGTTTGCTAGATAAAACCTAAGAGAAGCAGTTTTTTGACAATATCAAGTCTAACGAGAATCTTTAGAGTCCGTTCATGAAGAATTGGAGCAACTAGAGTTGTAACACACGTTCCAAATTAACCCTAGTTGTCGAATGCCTGTCATATATATAGACCTAACTAGGTCAAAGGCCATTCATTCACAATCACTTGTACTCTTCTCTCGCTCTTACACGATCTCTCACTCTCGCATCTTCCATTTTGCCTCTATATATGCTCTCACTTCTCTAGTGTTCGATTGCCTAAACTATCTCCGCTAGCCCAGACAACCATCGTCAACCTTCCATTTTATTGCGCTCAATTGCTCTCGCTCCGATCAACTGAAATAACCCGATTGATCGGATAATGCATTTACATAACTATCTCTTTTGCTATTATTCATTATTTTACGTTATTTACATTAATTAGGCCGACCATTTTCTATTGTTTACTTACTTGAGCGCCCTTTTAATGACACTTCTATTGGTGCTTTTATGAGGGCTTTAATGTTTGCTTGTGTATATATACAGATTGGTGCTCGTCGATCCAGACCCAATCGACGTTTGGATCTATCCCCAATAATAGATCCCTTTAATATTATAAATTAATAATTTCTAAAATATTACAATAATTAATGAATAATATAGTAACTTGCTACATTGTCAAATCTAAGTGAATCTATAGCAAATCTCTCTTGTACTCACACAAGGCTTTGCGCATTTGATTTGTCATGCATGGATGATTTTTGAATATATACTTTTTAGATGACAAGCCACAATTGGAATTTATGATCGTAAACCTTTTTTCCATATTGAGATTCATATGTAATTTCATTATGTATATATATCATATTGGAATTTATTTTACGAATTCTCTATTCTCCACAATATTTAGCTTCTCTGTTGAACCCTTTTCTCTCTCTTTATATATATATATCATATGTATCAATTATCATTAGTTAGATTTTATTAATTGATACACGAATATATATTTATTTAGTTACAATGAATTGATTGACACGTTAATTTATTGAATTAAACATGCATGAGTCTATTTAATTTAAATACATTAAAATATTATCTATCATTTATTTTTATACATCATAATTTGATCTAAAATTATAATTTTGGAAACTAAAAAAATACTCTATCAATTAATAAGTTATTTATTTATCGATATATTAATTAATATCTCTCTAAATTAATAAAATTCTTAGGTTCCAAAGAAATTTAATTTATAGGGGTTTGGTAAATAGAATGATGAATGCAACACTTGCGTCGAATCCATTTTTAAACGTCGTGAGATGCACAATTCCATTTTTAGTGTAATTAATTTAACGGTGAATGCAGTGACTTTATATGTTCAGCATTTTCTCACCACGTTTTCATGAAAAAATATATAATTTTCACTATAACCAACACTTATATACAAAGAGATGGTAACCGGTGAAAACCATCCTTATTATATTACATGAAACCAATCTAGTCAATAAATATTGACTAAATAAATAGTCATGAGAAATATTTCATATGATAATATTTCTTTCCGAGATAATTAATGCTTTTTTTTATGTACAATTTTTTTTTTTTTTTTATAATCATGCTTTTCTATGTATTAGTATTACTATAATGCTTTTTAAATTTTCCAATAATACTTTTTAAATATTCTAATAATGATTGGACCTTGGTTAAGGGCATCTCGATCCCCATAATCGATTGGAGGAGTTTAGTTGTAGGTGCATATAGTCATATGGAGGAGAGGGAGGAGAGAGAAGAGGTACTGTTGCCAGATGTGAGACAATTTTTTTCTTTTCTTCTTTCTTTTCTGTTTTTCTTTCATTTTTCGTTCTTTTATTTTGCTTTCATATTTATTCTTTCTTCTTCTTCTTCTTCTTCTTCTTCTTCTAATCTTCTTCTTCTTCTTCTTCTTCTTCTTCTTCTTTTTTGTTCTTTTTTCTAAAAAGTATTTATTTTTATTTTATTTTTCTACTATTGTCAATTTATTGTACTTAATTTTTTAAATTTAAATTGACTTTTATGTTTTGTGTTTATGTTTTGCTTTAAATAAAAAAAATATTTATTCTTTTTTGCTAATGATGTTATATAATATTTTTAAAATAATTGATTTATAGTAAATTATAAAGAATAAATATTAATTTGAATTAAATGTAAATAAATATTAAGTGAGTTAAAAGTGGATAAAAAAATGGGTCCAGAATGATGTAAGTAAAATTAAACTTGAATTTGAATAGGTATTATTGGGGATGGAAATAAAGAAAGAAAATATGTTGATGTGTCTTCAATGATATGAGCAAAAAGTTAATTATAATTTATAGTAAATGATTAGATGATTATATAGTCTCTCTATTGGGCGTAGTCCAATAGGCTAAAGCTAGGGCTAGCTAATAAATCCTAAAACCAATTTCATCTGCTAAAAATGGCCGACTCTATATAATATTGCGAAATATTTTGTTTGACGTGGATATCGCAAATTTTTCTGTGCTCCATGGAGCACCATACTCCTGGGTGTATAGTGTCATTTCGATAATATGATAGTGTTATTTAATGTTAGTGTCATTTTACGACAGTGTTATTTATATAACATGATATTGTCATTTGTAAAATAGAATAGTGTTAATGTCATTTCAAGATAGTGTTAGTGTTAGTGTCATTTAGTGTAAGTGTTAGTGTCATTTTGCACCCGGAAGCATGATGCTCCATGGAGCACCCAAGAACGCCTCATATAATATTGGGAATGATGACAAATAAGTCAATATTCTGATAGATCACATAATTATAATCTACCAACCAAATTCAATTATAGTAGAAGAAGATCCTAGCGTAATCACTCGACACAATACACATGCACTCTAGAATCTAAAAAAATAAAAGTATCCCTCCCGCTCGCAAAGCAGAAAATACCATTTTTATTACCTTTATATCTAAAAATACCTATAAATAGATATATAGCTGTAAATACTTACTAAAACTATGCAAGCATTATTTTGTTTTAAATTCACTGCTACTTAATTCCGTCTATGTATTTTACTTAAGTTGGTGGGTTCTTAATTTGTTGTTGCTCTTCAATTTCGTTCATATTAATTTTTGGATTTCGTTAGGTAGTCGTGGTTTGAAGTTTGGATGTGACTAATTTCATTGAATTTCTTTATCATTATCTCTTGAGGTTTTAATTATTCTCTTGTTTTTTAGATTTATTCTTATTGAGTTTTAAAACTGGCTCAACAATAGTCAACAATAGTCCATAGACCATGACTAACTGAATAATGAAGAAGTCCCCGAGAGGACACCAAATGATGCGAATTTTTGTATACAAACAATGAGGTCCAAGGTTCAAACCCCATCGCTCCCCTTTCCCAAAGTCAAAAAGCCTGAATAATCATGAATTGATTTTCGCATGGGATAATACTTTATTATGTATATAATGATGATTATTTTGTAAAAGTCTGCGATTATTTTGTCCCATTTCTGATTTCTCTTCTCCAATTCGATCAATTATAAAAACAACACCAACTTGAGTTCATACTTGCCATATTTTTCATTTCTGACACTTGTGTTTTTCATTATAAAATTTAGTTAATCGTTAATCAAATTAGACTAATTCGTCACACTCCGGCTTTGGATATTTGAACATTTCAAATTCATTTATCTTTTCCGTAATTACATGCCAAGCAAAATTTGAAACCAAGTATCTGGAGCTCAAACTCATCGTTACTTTATAATCAAATTAAATTCCCGTATTGGTAGTCGCACGCACACACATATATATAGAGAGAGAAAGGTTCAACAGATAATGCTAAATATTTAGATAATAGAGAATTCGTGAAATAAAAACGAGCAGATCTATAATTTTGATGAACAAATCAATCTACCGCATGAACAGAAATTTGTCCCGAGTTCGAATCCTGCTGGTGGCGAATTTTTCTCTATTTTTACTAAATACGTCTGTTCATTACTTATGTTAATCTGTTCGTAAAATGTATAGATTTGTTCATTACTTATGTCAACCCTATATATATATATAGTGTTATATGCATGTGTGCGCGTGCGCGCGTGTGTGTGACTATGCAAGTTTATATACTCTCTCTTTCTAAGAAAAAGAGTTCTATTTTTTTCCATGAAAAAGAATTTCATTTCACTTTTTGAACCATCACATCATATATTTAACTAATAATGTACTTTTTTGTACTGACACTATCCCTACAAATTATACTTTTATTTTATTTACAACAATTTTATTAAAAATAACTTTTATTTTCTTTAAATTGAAAAAAAAAATTAACAATTTTATTAAAATTTGTGTGCATCCTCAAACATAATTTTTTTCATGGACAAATGGAATATATTTATAAATGTAGAGTCATATAGATATAAATTGCACTTAGTTAGTGCATTGAGTTGACATCATTGATAACCTCCTATAACGGTAGTAAGACACAATAACAAGACAAATCTAAGATGCTCTCTTTCAGTTATTATTGCAATTATTGCGTCTTTATATATTACAACTAGAAAATTTTCAAATGAAGTAAATACTCCAACCATCAAATCAGATATTCCAGTTTAAATAATCTAAGATTTTGCAATCACTACAACAAAAATCCCTTATTAGGACTCTCATAAGTGTCCTATTATGCAATATAATAGGACTTTCCCTTGTATGGGACCTTCCCAAAATGAGTCCTATTTGTGCTAGTCACAATATGTGTAATAGGACGCATGCGCATGTCCTATTCTGGGACGCTTCATTTTAGGATGCTCAGGAGTGTCCTATTAAAAGTTTGCCAAAAAATGCATAAAAGGACATTTTTTTGCCATCCTATTTGGGGATGATTGGAGTTTCTTATTTTGAGATGCTAGGAGGCTTTTAAAATACAATTATAATATGAAAATAATGTTATGACTAAATTAACTATTATTTCCTAATATCCGCGATATTCTACGTAACAATAATCCAACAAATATGAGATTAATCCCAATATAACAATGCTTTATTTCAAATTTGAAATTTCAAACATCACCAAGGAATATTCTGGTAAGGAACTCAATCATGAGTAAAGAAGCTTATTACATAGTGAATATTATATCAATCTTCTTCGAACATCATCATCATCATCGTTGATCACCTGAAAACAAAAGAAGAACTAGTTTGAATATGATCTAGTTTTACAAACTCCACAAAAATATGATCAACATCTAGGAGAATAATTGGCAATATACAACCTTTATTCTCTGAAGTCGCATAGAAATCAGCAGCAAAATTACATTCAACAAATGTACACTACAAGAAAAAAAGCTTTTAAAGGCGTTTGAATGTGTCTTAATAGAAGTGATATTGCAACATATTATCTATCTCCACATTAAGTTTTAGTGTCGTGTGTACTTGTGTAGCTAAAACCTTAACAACATTAAAGACACTTTAGCGTGTTGTAATAGGTTGGTAATTAAAGTTATAAAATCAGCTATCACGACATGTTTATTCATCTTCCTGATTTAATTTTTATATTTTTAATACAATTCAATATTTTTACTTACATATTAAATGTCATTTGAATAAATCATCTAACGACATTTTAAAAGGTGTAAAACTGCTGCATAATTTCATAAGCTGAACATACAAATCAAAATCGAAGATAGCCTTATATTAATTGAACAATAAGCAATCATCCCAGAAATTTCAAAATTACACTCTATCTATTTCTATTGAGCTACAAAATATGAAAACATTTAGAACAACGTGTTCTCAAGTAAAAAATGAAGCTAGCCTTATTAAATTCATCACTCCCAAGCTTAGCAAGCCTGCAATTTATAGCACTTTCATTCTTCCCAGGGCTGCAAATATGTTGAGAACTGCCATCAAAGCTATTAAAATGGTTGTTTCGTTGCTCTCTATCCAGCTGAAGAATAGTGTTACGGGCTTGTAGTTACGAGTTCAACAATCGCCCACTAAAGCTTCAATTAACTCATGTTGAAGTTGAATTTCTCCCTAACTTGCACATCACTTTCTTTCCCTTCTTCACTCTTTCTCATTTTTGTTTACCTGCAAATCAACCACAATACTTATCAACGAAACATATAAACTCAAACTCAGCTTGCAAGATTTCTAATTAACAATTTAGAACAATGATAATCTTATAATCCACAACTATTCACGAATTCATCACTTTACTAAGTGGGTCCAGAGAGACTTTTGATTTGATATATAAGCTGACAAAATCATTTATATAAAAATAGAAAATTGATTCGAAACTAGATACATACATATGACCTCTAATTGATAACCTAAAAATCACCCTAATATATGATCTCCCATCAAAGACTTCAGCAAAATGTCCATTACCTAATAAATAGGCTGATGCCATGTCTAGCAATCCAATCTGCGAAAAATGAAGAAAATTCTCCTACTGCGGCCTGAAGAAAATTGATAAAGGCAGATAATAACCTGTTATTATTCATTAACCTATTTACATTTTTATAGGTAAGTGTGTAATACAAAGAAGATAAAAGAAAAACGACAAGATGTTCAACCACTTACTTCAGGAGATACCCTATTGCAAGAAATACCAAAAAGAGATCCTCGCAACCAAGTATGCCACAAAGAAGCTCCAATCCTAAGAAATAAGAGTCATATATAAAAAATGTAAATAACCACAAAGTTATGATTCAAATATTTATCATGTAAGCAACAAAATGCACATGATTGGCAGATTGAATGAACAAACGTATTTGTATGTGAAGGTTAATAAAAGCTACCCCAGGAAGCTAGCCAGCAAGAATACCAAAAATCCAGTTGTGCGACTGCAATAAAGAGAAAAGTTGCCAGCATCCCTAAACAGAATCAGCTCAATCATCCCAAGTTTTGAAACATAAACCACATAAGTGGTTATACTGCAAGAAACAGAAATAGACTTAAGTTCCACTGAACCTTACATGACATGAAATATTTCCTATCTTACCTTTTACTTCCCGTGCATTCCATTCGCAATCTCCATGTATTGAAATGAGTCACAAAGAAGCTTCTCATCACTTGAAACCAAACTATATAAATTTTACATGTGTTAGCTAATAAGAAAATTACTAAGAATATATATTTAGCAGATGGATTCAAAAGAAAGTGGTTTAGAAAGTGCAATGCATGCATTAAAAAATAAACTCAATCTTTTCCACTGAAAGAGACATAAGATACACATAACCAATTCCTAGATTTAAAAGCCCAAACCTTAGAGTTTATTCTTTAAACAGTGAAGTCTTCTCTTGAAAGATGTCTAACAATTGCAGTAATTTTAGAAGTCATTTCCTCAAATTAGTAACCCCATGATTAATATATACTTTCATTTTAATTATGAAATAGTTTCGTAGTTAAGTATGAAACTAGACAAACACCTCTAATTGTAAATGTATAACACCTCTAAAGAACATGAGCACTAAAATCAGAGTATAAATATGCCATGAGAACGAAAAATAAGAACATGAGAACTCATTGAAAATCTTTAATTTATCTAGACTATAAATTCACAAAATTGAATAACTAAAATAATCAGATTCTAATAGACAAAGATATGTTACAAGGTGCATAGGAAAAACTTGAAACTCGAAATAAATTACAAGTAAAATTCGAAGCCAAAATAAAGATTCAAACCTACAAAAACTCGCTATGACTACCTGGTGCAGATGCATATATTTACAAAGAGATTCGGTGGATGGGTCGGCTGCCAAGAACGATAAAGACGTCGGGCTGAACCAACATCGACTCCTCGTCGTTGTCGATGTCAAGATCCAAGGTCTTCTTTGATTTTCCCTGTCACCAACTGAAATCGAAATCAATTTTCAGAGGGAATTATAGGATGGGAAGGAAATTCAAGCAGTTTTTCTCCTTCTCATTCTCTTCGCAGGTGAGGATAGGGCATGAGAATGAAAATTTCCCTTTCTTTACTCGCTTTGCTCTTTTTTTAAAACAATTAGAATAAAAGATTTCGCTATTTAGTGAAAAATTGGGGAAATTTACCGCTTTCAAATTTTAGAACTTAAAATTTTATTTAATTGGTGGGAAGCTTGCCGCCAGTTAATTGCACGAGTATTTAAGTGTTTGACCTTTCCTTTAATTACATCTTTGATTAATTTAAAAAGAGAAAAAATATATCTTTGTTTGAGATTGCAGTGTGGCACTTGATAGTGTTGTAATTGACGCACTATTACGACCCCAACAATTCGATGTCTTAATAGTGTCCAGTAATTTTGTATTAATGAATATATAAACATAACATGTCGTAATAGAGGTACTATACAGACATATACATTATGGTGTCGTAAAAGTTATGTGGTAATAGGCCTTTTTTTTTGTAGTGGTAGGATTCTGAAGAGTAACTCACATTATCATTATATTCTTAAAATGCTATTATTTGATTTAAGGCACATTAAAAATACTATTCTGAGACGTATACAAATCATCACATATTTTATCAATGGAAAAATCAAATTTACCTTGATGATCTGAAAGTGTAGTGGCAGCAACAATAGCACGCATGACCAAGGATCCACGTTCTATATCTGGAAAGTATAAATATATGGAGATTATCAGCAGGTTCGTTTGTTCTCAAGCTATAGTTATGAATAATAAATGGAGAAGAGGAGGAGAGGGATAATGGCCTTAATACACTTCTCAAAAAACAACGTATCAGACCAAGCTAAAATAGCTACCAACGCAATATGATAATATCGGTTTGATGCACCTTACCTTGGTTCTAGCAAAGATACTGAGTTTGTATCCTGTCCCTGTTAGTTTCCCACCAATGCCTGGCATGCACCTCTCCAAATTTTTCACGGCTGAAACACATCAACATAGCTATTAACCGAGTGAAAAGGCTATCTATCGATGGTGAGCTTTGTATGAGAAATGGAGACCTGAATCTGACATGGCGAAGCTCTCTAGTGCCATCAAGAAGCTGTCTGATGGTGATGTATACACCAGACTCATCCACCTCTATCCATTCCGATTCAATGTCACTGGCATTGCTCACAGAGACGTCTCTGGAGGAGGGCGCGTCCACAGACGGCATCTTCTTGGGGGGGGGGATACTTGACCCTGCAGACCGCACCTTGAAGGTTTTCTTTATTTCAGCGATGGACTTTCCAGCCCCGAGTAACTAGAATCTCTCTGATATAACTAAATTTGAGTTTGCATTCGAGTAACAAATTTGAAAGAGCAATCTTTTCACCTTGTGGCAAGTCACTTGAGGTATGGAGCTTAGATATATACCTGCATATTACCAATGAGCAGAGCAAATAAGAGGAGTCCCAAAATGGCTACTGCTATAGAAAACAGGACTTCCCTGAGATACGTAATGGTGTAACTGACAATTATTATCATATTAGCTTGTAAACATTCAACGTATCAAATGAGTGACAGTGGCACTAATTTTTTTCTAGAACAGAAGTCCTACACAAACAAGATATGACTACATTCTAGAAATTTTCAGAAATACCCCTCAACTCTGATAGTTGACAGAAAAAGAAAACCAGAGCCACCACACAAAGAAATGCAAGTATGTGATTATTAAAACACCTAGATGACAAGCCAATCCAAAGCCTAAAAAATGTATTAAGTCAATAAAGAGCAGAGTAACATAACTATAAAATCTTCAGATTTAAGAGCTCCTAACATTATTACCACCAAGACATAAAACTAGTTAATATGAGCCGGGTTATGATTAAATATTTACAAAGGAAGAGCTATATCAGCCATGAACATTTTGATGTTGAAGAATTGACATTCTCTCAACAATAAAGTCATTTAGCAGCTATAATCTAAAATTTAGAAGAGGTTGACGAATTGAAAATGTTTAGTAACTCCTAAGATAAAAATAGGCATCTAAAATATGTGTAGAATCGTAACCAGAATAAGGTTATTACAATTTACAATAACCAAACAATGGACCTAAACATGGAGCATATATATCAAGACAGAACTTTGTGTGCAAAATAGTATTTCATCTCATGTTCTATTTCCTTATTATTTGGCTTTGCGTTATGCTGTCATTGTAACATTGACGAATATAGATGTGGTAATATACTACATATACAAGGTGAACATAATTCTCCATTAGAGTACTCAGTCACTCAAATTGCTAGAATTTTCAGTCACAGATTAATTGAAGTAATATGCTAACCAGCTGCAATTTCCAACTATTAGCAAACAATTTCTACAAAGGAAGACATATTCCTACAAGTATGGAGAAATTCTATAGCGGCCAAGCACACATACATACAAATAAATCAAATGAAACAGATCCAAATTATCCAACAGGTAAATCTCTAGAAATTAAGTGAGCTCAGAAAATCAAAGGAAATAAAAATATGGAATTCATGCAATCTAACGAATATTTTCCGAGAAATCGGAATTATTTGAAAGTAATGTTCACCTGACGTTGTTGCGCTGTCCGCGGAGCTCCGGCGGCAGTTTGCGGTCATTGACGGCATCAATCACGGAAGTGAGACGATTGTCCGTGACTTTCTTATTGGCTTTGGGAGAAGAAGATGGTGAAGATGAGGATGATGACGATGCCTGTCTTCTTTCGGCGGCCACCGATCTCGGTAGAAACGCCGGCACCAATGAAGATACAATTTTCCTTGCCGCGAATTGGATTTGGGGTTCCAAATTTGGGGTTTTGATTTGGGGTTCCAAATTTGCGTGAGTTTGATTTGATTTGTTAGTTCTTTTGGGAAAAACAAATAGTATAGTTTTCTTATTTATCAAAAAATGCGAAAATTGCTTTTAATTTCTTATAAAATAATTCGTTTATATTTTTATTAATAGAAATAAAAATTGCTGTTAATTTTTTGATAAAAATAAAAATTATGCAAAACTTGCTTAAACTCTCTCACAGAAGTATTATTTTAATTTTTCTTAAAATTGAAAAATATGCAAATAGACTACATATTGTGTATTTCGTAGTCATTAATTGTGTTATTTATAATGGAATGCTTCATACGAAGACATTTTATGGCTGAAAGTCCCATTAGAATAGTAATAGGACACTTATCACGAAATAGTCCTAAGAGTCCCCACAACCCCATTTTGTTGTAGTGAATATTCCTGTTTGTAAGTACTTTGTAGTATTACTTTTTTAGTAAAGGTGTCTAACTGAATAGTGCATGGTAGATTGAAGCTCGAACTTTGTTAAATCAGATTTTTCCAGTTTAAATAATCTAGATTTTGCAAAATTCTCAATAATTAAACCAATTTTTGCGAAGGATGGAGCAATTTTTCTATTGAAAAGGTAATTATCCTATATTCATTCTTAAACTTATTATTTGTAATTTAACATATTTGTTTGAATTTTTTATTCATTAAAGATGTATGTTTAATGAAATCATTATGAAATAAGTTACTCCCTCCGTCTCACTCTAATAGGCTCATTTTTCTTTTTGGGTAAAAAAGTTGTACTTAATTGGTGTGGACCACACCACTTTACTACCACTTTTCTACTAAAAAGTAAGTTTTTGATCCTATTGGAGTGGGACGGAGAGAGTATTATTTTATTTTTTTTCAAAAATTTTAGGAATAAATTGGACATGCCACTAGTAAATAAGAGTATAATATTTAGGGCAAATGGTTTTTAATACCCACTTTTATAATACATCTATCAAATCTACCCACCTATATAAAACATCTATGAAAAATACCCACTTCATAGTGAAATACCATTTCTACCCTTATACTTAATTTCTCTTTATCTCCCATCTTTTGCCTAATTAAGCTTGACTAGTATATCGGCTGGAAACTTTCCTCGTGCCCGATAGGTTACTTCGGTAAACTGGGTCTGGACTGTGAGACAACGCCACGTACTGTTAAGCAAAAATGATTAAAATTGGTAATTGTTCAAATTGATCCCGCGCTTCACTAAAATGGTTCACAAAAATGGTATCAGAGCGGGTTTTTATAGAGGAATTATATTATTTTTAATTTATTTTATGATTAACCCATGTGGGAGGAGACTCCATTAGAAAATATGGATCCGGACGAATGTCCGAGATGTGTACACTACAGGAATTCTCTCCAAAATTTGGAGACAGAAATGGGTCACTTTATAAGTGATCTCAGATGGAACAATCGAGCCCTCGTGACCAACCTACGACGAGGAGGAGATATCGAGCTTATTCGCGATATCATCGCGAGTATCCAAAATTATCATGAGCACCTCATGAGAATGGCCACAGCAAGAGAGACCATTGAACAAAACATGGCGGATGCCCATTGGTCTCACTACTGATGGAACCAAAAGACAAGGCGAGCGTAGCTTTTCCAGGCTACCAAAAGATCGAGCCAAGTTCTTCCGACAACGTCAACTTGCGGGAGATCCAAAAGACGGTGGAATATTATGGCGTCAAGCTATACGATCTACCGATGGAGCTGAGCAGAATATCACTCAAACAAGAGGAAATATTAACCCTCTTGTGTGATATCCAGAAAAGAATGAAGGAGATCGAAAGGCGAAAACCATGTTCCGGGAAAATCCGGAAGCAATGGTCCAACGACCCGACGAATCCCCCTATATTTGATGCAGCACCCAAGGAGTTGCAGCCAAAGGATATAATCCGAATCATGAAAGGCAAATATCATGAATAGCCTTGACAGAATCGGATTAGAAGATCTACAGGAGTTAGCAGAATCTTTTGCTAACCTCAATATGGTTGATCTAAAGATGAACCAAGGAGATGAGGTGCCCAAAAACGAGCCTCAAGAAGAAAGTTCGTCAAAAAGGGGTGGAGCTTCAGACGATGCAAGCCACTACCAACGAACCAAAAGACGCAGGCCACAGATGCGGGATACTCCTGTAGGGAAGGCCACACTCGAACCAATCCATCCATATGGATTGATTCTCAACCTCGACGAAGCCAGTTTCAAAGATTGGGAGGATCTCATCGATGAGTGGGCTTCAGCTTTGAATATCGTAGTCACCACAATTGAGTACGATAAAAAGGAGTTTGCCAAAATCTTCGAAGCAAGTCTGGCAGGAATGGCAAAACAATACTGGGATAAAATTGAAATCTCAGCAAGGGAAGAACTGTTTAATAGCACAAAACCTTATGAAATCATTAAGGAGGCTACTAAACAGATCAAAATCCATTTCTTGGGAATGGGTTTTTTCGAAGGATCTGCAGAAGAGAAGCGAAAGAAGTATCATCAGGCACTATACAATCTTCGATTAATGGTGCTAGAGCCAAAAGCTCTGGATGAATTTCTACGCCTTTATACCCTATATGTTCATATGGGGGTAGTTGATGATACAACCGCCAAGGACCTCTTTTTCACAAAGTTTCCAAGTCCATGGAGGGAAATGCTCATCAACGAATACGTATCACCGGGAGAATATCCCCTTGATAGTGCCTCAAGAAGGATGTCTTATGTCCACAAGAAGCTGTCCGAATGGTGCCAGAAGGCAGCAGACTTAAGGAATCTCAAGAAATTGAGAAGACTCAACAAGAAGTCCCCATTGATGTGCGACAACATTGATCTTCCAACAGAGATTGGTGCTGAATTGCTGTATCAAAGGAGGAGCCGAAAGAAACATAGGTATCAACCCTATGAAAGAAAGTCCAGAAGGAGTTCTTGGAAGCCAAGAACTATGTGGACCAGACAGAAGGCACGCTCCTACAAGTCAGGCCAACGGAGCGGACCATCAAGAAACCGATTCTCAAATCAAAAGAGAATCCCGGCGAGAAAGACTTTCAGGCGCACTCAAGCCAAAGCAAATGAAAGTTTTAAAGATTGCAACTGCTGGTCGTGCGGTGCACAGGGGCATATTTCAACCAATTGCCCAGACAACGAGAAAAGGCAGATAAGGAGATTCGAATCCACACCGGATATCGAAGATGCAATCTACCACCAGAAATTGATACCCGTGTATCAATTTGAAGATATATCCTCTGATGAGAGTATATACGAGCAAGAAGAAGTCTTTAGCTCTGAAGATTCGGGAATGTCCGATGAATCAACCGGAGACGAGTCAGACTAAAGAGGAAAACGAGGTCCACCACACCCAGAAGGAGGATCAGAATGGATTTACTTGCCATTTTCTGATTCCACAGGAAGAAGTGGTGAAGAAGCTCGTAAGAAAACTCAACCGGGAAACTGGAGAGGTACAAACATACCAAGGGTTTTCCAATGGAAGATTGAATCGGGTTTTTAATAGCCTGATACCATCCAAGAGGAAGCATCATGTCTACTTTGGTGTCACAAACCGAGAAATGGCGCTTCCGATGGAGATTACAAGTAATCAGGTGGAGATCCAGCTGGTTCCTGCTGAAGATATTAGGCAGGATCTTAAGAAAATGAAGCCAGAAGTCGCAAGTACGATGAAATGGATTCATATTGGAGCAATTCAGTTGGTGATCAAATCATCCCTATCCCCTGGGACAGACCAACCAATTGATGTTGCACTTTGCGACAAAAGAATCAGAGATACTAGAGCATCAGTTCTGGGAGCCTTTTCAGGCAATCTCTATGCCAAGACGATTATAACCGAGTTCTATCCACAGATCGCTTATAATCTACAGGATTCATCCTTCAGCAGAGCCCTGACCCTCTATCAGGACTACAAAAAGAAGGAGCTGTTGACAGATGGGAATAGGCCATATTCACTGACTTATCAAGTCTCGTATGCCCTATCAAATTCTCATCACACGGAATTATTTCTGGGAAAAGAATTTATTGAGATTCCAGAAATATTCAAGGAGGTAGCCAAGGCAGTCAAACCAAACCGAGTGGAGATTCCTCAGATCGGAGAAATCGACATCGATATTGGAGACAAGACGGTGCTAAGCCATACTCAAAGTCTCAGACTGGGAGCACCGAGGCTATCATTTCAGGGAAATAGACTGACTTCAGGGTCTATTACAAGAAGTTTCTCTCAATCATATGAGAGAATGGCGATCCAGGAAACACCAGCTCCAGACATGAGGGTTAAACTCAAATGTCCCGAAGGATGGAGACAAGTTTCCACAAAATTTGATACAACAAGCAGGGAAAATCAATTTCCTTGTAGTTCGTTGTATTATTTGGCAAATCCAGGTGACAACCGATACATCGGAACTCTGGAGGTTGGAGGTTTTGAAATCCAGACCGAAGGCCAAGCCGGACAAGAAGCAGATGTCCTGATCTTAGGACGAGATTTCCTTGACAAATATAAACCATGGTCATGGAAATCAGGAAGAATGGAGATCACAATCGGGCGTCAAAGGTTGATGATCTAATGACAAGTCCATTCTCAATATACATCTCTGTTGGGATGTTATACGAGAAATTCAAAGCAGAATATTTTGCTGCTTATGTGGATTCGGGAGCAGGAATCTGTACAGCAAAACGAGGAGTCTTTCCAGCAGAAGTGGAAGAAGATCTACCTCGAATTGTAGGAAGGGATTTCTCCAAAAAGATTTTGCTTCTATCAAAGGGAGTAAAGCAAACGGAAATATTGATCGGCGGAGCAGGACAGACACCTTGGTACAAGGTCAAGACTCCACCAATTTATTTCCATGATACCGGAGCAGATATTTTATTCGGCAATAATTTTCTGCAAAGCTTCAAGAGGTATATACAGGACAATGAAGCCAGGAGGCTAGTGTTCACAACCAATTGTGATCACAAAATCATTGTGCAAAGGCTCAATGGAGCTTTTCATCGTTCAATGCCAATCAAATTCCGCAGCAAGCGTGGTGATGATGGCAGACTCCGGCGACCCCAAATGAAGGATCAACGGAGATTCGGAGAAGTTTTGCTCAAATGCAGGACTGAGGGATTCCCAAATCTCTCTGAGGAAGAAACTCAAATCCTCAAAGTGTCCCTGATATCACACAAAGATATCAAGGAAGAAGAACAGGTGTCCATTGCCGACGTCAAAAGGAGGATTCAGAAGAGTTACCATGAGAATCCTTTGGCATGGTGGGACAAGAACCAGCTCAGAGCAACCTTGAAAGTTAAAACTGGAAAGGAGCATGAGTTCGTTAGGTTCAGACCTATCCTGATGAACCTTCAAGATCAACAGGATATGAGGAGCATAATCAAGGAACACCTTGATTTGAAGCTGATCGAACCAGGAAGATCACCCTACAGTAGTCCTGGATTTCTGGTGAGGAATCATGGGGAGATCAAGCGAGGAAAACCAAGACTGGTCATTAATTACAAAGGAATTAATGATATCCTTGAGTTTGACGGATATTTCATCCCAAGCAGAGAACACCTTATAGACTGCATCAGAAATGCAAAGGTATTCTCAAAATTCGATTGCAAGTCAGGGTTTTACCAGATTCGCATGGAGGAAGGGAGTAAGAAGTTCACAGCCTTCTCGACTCCACAAGGACATTATGTCTGGAATGTCATGCCAATGGGGTTAGCCAACGCACCTCAGATATTCCAAAGGAAGATGGATAATCTCTTCAAAGATTATTCTTCGTTTATGTTTGTTTATATTGATGACATCCTTATTGCATCAAAAAACATTCATGAACATGTCAGACATCTGGAGATCTTTGCCGATGTTTGCCAACAAGAAGGACTAGTGCTGTCAGAAAAGAAGGCAGTCATAGCCACCCAGAAGATGGAGTTTCTGGGAATCGAGATCGATGAATCTGGAATCATTCTACAAGATCACATTGTGGAAAAGGTCCAGAATTTTCCAGAAGATCTCAGGGAAAAGAAGCAGCTCCAAAGCTTTCTCGGAGTTGTTAACTTTGCAGGAATGTTCATCAAAAATCTTGCTGAGTACAGGAAAATCTTTAGTCCATTACTAAAGAAAGATGTTCTATTTATATGGAAGGAGGAACATAGAGAGGGTATGAAGAAGTTGAAAGAGATTTGCAAAGATCTCCCAAAGCTTCCAATACCGCAAGACGAGGATGATTTGGTCCTCTACACGGATGCTAGTGATTTCTGGTGGGCAGCAGTGCTTACAAAGATCACCCCATATGGAGAAGAACCTTGCAGATACTGTAGCGGTCTTTTCTCCGACGACGAGGCTGTGCGATGGCACATCAACGAGAAAGAATTCTTTGCAGTGCGGAAGGCGTTTAAAAAATGGCCGCTTTTCTTACTTGCTAAAAAATTCGTTTTGAAAGTTGACAACACTAACGTTAAAGCTTTCTTAACAAAAAAGTTTGAATCTAAACCTGAAAAGGCTAGATTAATTAGATGGCAAGCAGAATGCCAATATTATGATTATGATATTGTCGTTTTGAAATCTGATCATAATGTTCTTGCAGATTTCCTTACAAGGGATGGAGCTCCCTGAAGCGGAGGCCATCGAGGCAATACAGGGGCAGCTCTTTGAAAGCTTAGAGCTGCTACAACAAGCATGGCAGAAGTGTGTACTACACACTAAACAAGCAGGCAAGATGCAAGCAGCTGATGAAGCTGAAGTATCTAGCCAAATTGATGGGTGTTTCATGAAGATGTTCAATCTTCAGGAGGCAACTGAAAAACCGCTCTTGCGCGCAGTCCGTGAAAATCGGGCTAAAGCAATGCTTTCCGTACAGGGCGGATTACCTGTAGCAGGGGATTCAAGTACCCCTAGCCCAAGTCCTGAGAGAATGGCTTCACAGCCGGACGCTCGAGGAAAAGATGTTGTTAAGGGATCACTCCCTGAATCAACATGTCAACCCTCCACCTCTGGGGTAAAAGAGGGAGAGATCAGCCTTAGGCCCATGACAGGCCAAGTTAAGGTTGATACTAATCTTTTTATTTCTTCTCCTTCTTGGCAAAATTATCAAGACAGGTGGGAGAAACTCCTTACGAGAAGGGGCATTAATCCGGGAAATTGCCGGGTTGATGTTGCAGGAAAATATCCAAGGGTTTGGTTCACGCCAGGAGCCAATCCAAACGATGTTAAAGAATGGTATGAATTTGGGGCATTAGCTTCAGTTTATACCACTTCCCCGGCATTCACCGAAATCAAGGGTCTACCCAAATGGATCCAGAAAACGGTGTTCGACGCATGGGAGAACAACGAGTCCCTCAAAAGGGGAGACGTTCTGGAATTGTACTTCTTCAGTGCAGCTCCAGAGCCAGTTGGCAAAGGAGTCTACGAAGCCTTCCATTTCATCAAGCTTCGGAGACCAGATACAGGAGCCTTGAACCGGATCAAAGTTCCTGAGTTTAATGCCGCAATCGTCTCAACATTTACGGAGGATCAAATCTCCACGAGACGAGCATGGGGTCTTTGGGTCTGTCTTACAGAGATGGACAAAATGAAGTCCAGATTCAAGTTCTTTCAGAGCTCAGATCTGGGAACGTTCCTGGTCAATACAATGACAGGAACCACAACCCAGTTTGCTGAAAATTCTTTCGAGAACAAGAGGCAAACTATTTGGGGAAACAAGATCGCGGGGAGCAAAGAGACTCGTCGCAAATTCTGCAATATGGCTCATGTTAGCCATTGGATAGAGAGAATCTGTGACCAATGTTCGTCGCAGAAGGAGCCAGAATTCGGCAAAGGTTTCCTCCCGAAACCTGATAGAAGAAGGTTCCGGTCTGATGAACATGACGAACGTCAGACACCAAAGGGAAGAACACCTCGGGCACCAAAAAAGTAAGGTGGCCGACAAAGCAGAGTGAATCATGTGATTCACAGCAAGGATCGCACCCACAAAAGAAACGACAAAAGTGGGTGGAAGAACAGGAGGACCACTCACCTAAAGCGTCAGGACAAAAGTGAGTGGAAGGAAAAGTAGCCGGCCCCTACCAGCATTATCACAAGACGATAAGGCGAGGGTCCAGCACCATGTGATGCCACTAACAAGTGTCGACAATCAAGGCCGACAAAAGAAGGTGGATGTCATATTCAAGCAAGCTGGCCACGAAGAAGGAATCCGAGGCCAACAACCAAGCAATAATAGAGGGGTTCAAACCTCTATATAAACACAAGTGCTGGAGAGAAGAGATCATCCGAAAATTCACAACATTTTCACACACCACTTCCTCTCTCTAGAATTATCTTTTGTAATTTTAAATTTTGTTTTCAAAGTTTTCCATTTTAAGTTTTAGTTTCTTTTTTATTTTTATGTACACAAGGATTAGCTACTATGAGTAGCTAAAACAAGTTAGTCTCCTCCCTTGGGGAGTTTTTATGAAATAAAGTTAATTATTATATAATTCCTCTATAAACACTTAGTTTTTGTCCAACTATTCCGGTTTAGTATAAATATTTTCTTTTCATTTTTCAACAAAAATATTTGAGTCGACACACAGCGAAGGAGGGAAACTGATTCCTGAAGGTGACCATCCGGCGAGTGCCGGAACACAGTGAAGGGAGAAGGTTGCAACCATCACTTGCGAGTGTGTGGTTGGACGAAGGCCGAGGAGGCAAGAAGTCCGTAAAACGCGATAAAAGCTCCGGAAGGTGACCAGTCGACGAAAGGTATACTGTTGATTTATGATTTGAATTATTTAGAAGTTGTACGGAAGCATGTTGGGCCTGATTATGTATTAATCGAATTTTGATAATTTGAACATAAAATGGTTTAATGATGGATTTGTTGAGAATTGGTTGAGGGGTAGTTTTGGCATTAATAATGAGTTGGATATGTTTGATATGTGTTTTGTGAAAGTGGGTATTTTTGATAGATAAGTTATGAAGGTGGGTATTTTAAATTTTGACCCTAATATTTATGAAGAATCCATCTGCCGTGGATAATTCATTAATCGGCATCACTAGTCGTCGATCAATTCGTCGGTGGCCAACACTACATAATAATAATAATAATAATAATAATAATAATAATAATAATAATAATAATAATAATAATAATAATAATAATAATAATAATAATAATAATAATAATAAATAGTGGAGACGCTTCTTGTTACTATATATATATATATATATATATATATTAAAATTATATAAGTACTTAGTGACAACTTTTGTGTTTGTCGTTGAGTTGATTTTGTATGCACAGACGTTAATAGTATTAATGATAAAGAATGTTAAATTATGATGAGTTCACTAGGTTGAATTTAAAATTAAAGAATATTAATGATAAAGAATGTTAAAAGTTGAAATTCACAGGCTTCCATGTTGGTAAAAAAATATACTATATAGACTGTCGTAAACCTATTTTCATAGTAGATTATGTAAAAAAAAATTAGGCAAAGTGTAAAGTAGGCAACCTTAATTATAATTTTGTCTATTTTACACTTCTTTTTGAAGATACAACCAATAATTAGATACATTATTCTCTCTCAAAAAAGTCGTTATATAATAACGGTGTATTTAATTAACAATGTACATATATGGAGTTGGTTCCCATAGAACCATTGCTTAACCTAATACGTAGGAACAAATATTAACCATACATTTGGGATATGTGGTGCATCAAGATTGTGACATGTGGCAAGGAGCTTTCAAGGCATTCCAAGGCAAAATCTGCAGAGAGGTAAAATTGAAATATATTTTTTGGAATTAAAAATAAAAATAAAAATATTTTTTTTAGATTTTCTCAAAACAGACATATTTTTCGGTTGATTTACATTGATTTTCATTGCTTTTACTGAAAATGTTGGGAACTTAATAAAATATCCTAGCCCTAGTTTTGATGATACCAAAATCCTTAAGTTTTCTTTGTAATATACTAGAACCTTTCGAACTCAAGTGTTGGAGTTCATCTTCTAGTTGTTTAGTGTTCTGAAGACTTAAGACTGAAGACCGAAGTAATGAAGAATGAAGAACTCGACTGATGTTCGCGATTAAAGGCAGAGTCAAATACTGATATTTGACTAGAACGAGTTTCTCAACTGAAGAATCAGTTATGACTGATTCATCTAATGCTGGCTAGGTGAAATCAGCGGACTGATACTAAAGTTAAGTATCAGTTGACATTCTTCCTCGGACTGAAACTTCAACGTTAAAAGGAAGCCACACAATCAAAGTATAGCCGCATTAAATGCAGAGATACAGAGGATCGTCCTTTCTCTGCAGAACATTCCTTTTTGGTGATTACCTTTTCAGAGGCGCCTTACCTCCTGTACCTGAGTAGCCGTTTCTCACCAAACAAGAAACCTCGAAGATTAAAGCCTCAGCAAAATTCGAATTACTCTCCAACGGATGAATTCTTGAAGACCATCTCCGCCAACGGATCTATTCAAGACCTCTCCTATAAATAGAGCTCGAGGATCACTTCAATCTTCACCGATTCAAATACACAAGCTGAAACGCTGCCGAAATTGCAACTCAGCCAATCAAAGCCTTCCAAAGTTTGAACGAATAAGAGAATCCCAAAGCCAAAATCAGTCCATTGCTGATTACATATATTCTCTTAGAACCTTAGGCAAATATTGTTTATCCAAAGCCTAAGTTACTGATTACAGAGAGCTTGTTCTCTATGATCTAGTTGGTAGTTTTCGAACTTCCTTTCAACTGAGCGAAAATAGTGTTTGAGTAGTGTGGAGTTCAGACCAGTGTTCTGACTCCAATGAGATCTTAGCACCCAGTGCGTGCTAAGTGATTGAGAAATCCAACTCAGTGTGTTGGTACTGAAAAGTGTATTTTCAGTTCAAGGTTTGTTGCACACGTAAGCATAAGCCCAGAGTGTTTGTCAGTGTGATCAACTGACCATGGACGTAGGAATTGGATTCCGAACCACGTAAAAATCCATTTGTCGTTTATCGCTTTCAGTTCTACCTTCTAATCTACTCAAACGTCTTTAACTGAAACTGATTAACTGCAAAATGAAACATAAACCTGACAACGTGTTTATCACAAAGGTTATTTCAAAAGAAAAAAAAATTCGCTGCCAATGTTATAAGTCTAACTGATAAATCTTCGGATAATCAATAAGATTCATAACACTCCTCTGTTTTATATCTAAGACTGAAGCCTTGCTCATATCAGTTAATGTCTTGGACTTAACTGATATCTCTTTACTGAATAAAGATTCAGTATCAGTCTTCAACATTTGGAATCAAAGTTTTCCGCAACTCTTTCAATAGTCAAAAGGTTGTGCTTCTTGTTTGAGAAATAGCCTATAGGTATATTCTTCTTTCCCTCCCCCCTACATCTATTTTAGACCTTCCGGAACCTAACAGAAAATTTGATATTGTGTAAGATATTTGTCATAGAAGTACAAAGGGAATGTTGATATCAAGATTAGTTTAGGTAATTTGGACATACAATCAAGGTTTTTTTTTATTATTATTATTATTTATAATAATGGGCATTTTTAATTTTAGGTACAGCTATGTGGCATTTTAAATTTGGACTCTCTTATATTTCTACACTTAAATGTTTATAAGGAAAATATTAAATTAATAAAGCTAACATTATGACCGATTATAATCTAATCAAATTGAAAAGAATTTAATTTATTTAAAATTCTTGGTTCAAAAGTAAAAAAGATTTTAGCTAGATACACATTGTACGTCCCTATTTTTTCATATTTTTTTATTTAAAAAAATTATGAAAAGATAACTAGTTAATTTTCTTTTTAATTTGATATATATTTTAAATATCTTTTTTGAATTTATTTATTTTATAATTGATGATAATATGGTCAAATAACACCACTCTATATTAAATAGAGATTCGGCCCATCACGTCAACCGCAGTAAAAATTCATTTCATTTTGTTATTTCAGACGCAATCTAATATTCGTAATAATATTTCTATCTACCTTTGTCGTTAGTACTATTAATTCTCTACCGTGTCCGAATCAGAAATTAACGAATTTCAAGTTTTTGAGGTAGTTAAGTTATTAAGGTTGGACTGCACCATGTCTCAAAAAAAAGGTTGGACTGAACCAGTGAATTATCGCCAATTATTGAATGCGATGCGGCCGGGTCGGCTCGCGCCCAAACCCGTGCCCCTGACCCGCACCTTAAATTATTACATTTATTTATAATAGTTGTTACTTTTAATTAGCGTAAGATATACATTTGTTAGCACAAATATATACTTATGTTAATATAAGTAGTTAACATCAATATTGTGAAGAAATGTATATTTCAACAATATTACCTTTCTTTATGATAATAATTAGTACTTTTTTATTATAACAATAATTACAATAAATATAATATTTTTGAAATATTACCTTTCTCCATATTAATTATTATTTTTTATTATAATAATTATTACTTTTAATAAATATAAATAACTATATTATTATTTGATCAAATAATTATTATCGTAAGGAAAAGTAATTATTGATATGTATATATAATGCTTTATATATATTGAATGAAGGTAAATATTTATATTAAGTATACATTTGTGCGACCAAATGTATATCTTATATTTATTAAAAGTAAATACGCCTATTATGATTTATTATTCAGGTTTTAGGGTTTAGGGTTTAGAAAATATAATACTTTATATTGAATGAAGGTAAATACTTATATTTACATAAGTATACATTTGAGCGAACAAATGTATATCTTATGCTTATTAAAAGTAACAATTACTATAAATAGATGTAATAATTTGCAGCACGGGTCAAAAGAGAGCGGGTCAGGAGGCGAGTTTGGACGCGGGGCGACCCTGCCGCACAATAATGGCTCGTAAATTATTGCGAGATTCTTATATGATGATCACTAAATTATAGCACGTATAATACTTACGTGGGTGATGTTATTTGGATCAATTTAATTCAGATCAAATATAATAAATATTTAATTTTCAATTTAAAATATATTTTTATTTTCATAATGTAATGTAATCATTATTATTATTATTATTATTATTATTATTATTATTATTATTATTATTATTATTATTATTATATATATTGAAAATAAAATTTGTATTTTCAATAAGAATTTTGACCCATTTTATGGCGTGAATTCCATTAAATGTTTATTTATATCTATATATATTTATTAATTAATGAATAATAATTCAACATTAAATTTGTTTAAAATCATCATTAAGTGAATATTTGCATTTAAAGAAATTGGTAATTTATTTTAATTAAAATATAGTATAATTTTTCATTTCATTTTTAGAAATATGTTATTGTGTTACTTAAATAAAATTATAATATATATATATATATATATAAATTTTGAATTATATATATATATATATATATATATATATATATATAGGGAGAGCTTCAAATAAGAACCACTAAATAAAATTAGAACGGAGAACCATTTTAAGCCATTCGATCATCAAGATCTACGGTGGATGCATCCTCTTGGTGGATGAATGCAGATCCTGAGTTCGAATCCTGAAGGGAGCAAAAATTTTATTATTTTCGGATGCATTAAATTTAATAGCGAATGCATTAATTTATATAGTAGATGCATTGATTTTAATGGTTCTTATGTTCTCACGATAAGTGTGGTTCTCATTATAACCACACCCTATATATATATATATATATATATATATATATATATATAAACATCAAATTGAAAAGGAGAAAAATAATTTATTTGAAATTTATTATTTTTAAAATTTTAATACTAATAAGCATATTTTCATTTTTAAAATTATGACCGTTTTGCCCTTATTGATCAAGATATCTGATCCAAATAGATTTATATATATATATATATACATAAATGTACAATTGAACAATTGATTAATATTATATACGAGTGGTTGCAGTAATAAGAAAGAATTTAGGTGTTAATATTTCAGTCAAAATATGCATAAATATTAGGGGATTTGGCATATAAAATCACAGATGATTTCAAAATTATAATTTTAACTTGATTTTTAAAGTGTGGCAGATTAAATCACCACCTTTTTAGTTTTTGCAATTTTATCCCCCCAATTATTTTCGATCACCGGATTGTTGAATTGGAGCTTATGTGGATTAGTTCCCACATAGTATTCATGTTACGACGTCGTTTGCATCAAATCACTGAATATTACGGGTGCAGATACATGATACAATTCCTTCATAATTTGAGGAAATTTTTAATTAAAATTGTACCAATCATCTTCGCTTAGGCCTCACTAAAACGACGTCATCTTTATTAATCTACATATATAATTAAGCTCAAATTGACTACAATTCAGTGACCATAAAAGAATTAAAGGGATGGAATTGTAAAAATTGAAAAGATAGTAATTTAATTCGTCACATTTTAAAAGTAAGATTGAAATTACAATTTCAAAATAATGAGTGATTTTATTTTGGTAAAACCCCTAAATATTAGTAAGACGCTTCAAATAAAATAAACCACCAACTTGCAGGCATCATAACACACAATGAATTTCGAATATATACGAATTCAACCACCATAAATATAAAAACTTTGTGAGAGTTCACTAACTTTTCATCAAACTGCTCCGAAGAAAACGAACTACGCATTCAAATTCCATAAGAAATAGGAGTATTTATGATAGGTCAAATTAAATCACGTGTTTAAAAGTACGTAGGACATTAAGGCAAAGATTATTAACTCTAGCATGGGATACCAACCATTAATATCGTGACTCGTTAATTCGTACAACTAGTTATTATTGACGTCAAATCTAAATCGCACAAGTAAATTTTAACTCAAAGGCTACGTTTATTTTGATGAATAAATTTATCATGGAAAGAGAAGGAATAACAAAAATTTATATCTTTAAATGTCTTTTTTCTTTTTTCACAGTTTATACAAAAGAGAAGTTCGCAATTTTTTCTTCCTTATTTTCACTTCAAGGATGGATAATATTATCCTAAAAAAATATTATGTACAGTACGTATTATGTTTGCGAAAAAAAAAGAAAGTATTCTCATTCCCAGTAAAATGATTCCGATTTGATTGGTTTTAGATTCCTGTAAAGTATAAACATTAAAACATTCGTATTTCCAGAATTACAAATGAGTTTAGGCCATATATATATAGTGTCCAATCCTCTCATTCCATTTCCATCCCATAAGAAGATTCATTCACGAATCACTTCAACCATAAAGTCACCGCCCGCAAAAGTCGAGTTGTGTTGCGTGAAATCTTAAAGAAGTAAACTAATATGGTTATTAAAAAAAAGGAACAGGGTTATTAATTAGAATGATGAATTTACAACTTGAGTATTTTGTGCTGTAGATTTTCCTTCTATGCTCGAGTCCAAAGCGAGTCACAAAAATCCGACCCATGCCACATCTGTTGGGGCAAATACCTTCACAAATGAGATTTTAGAGGGTCCATAACTCATAACCCGAATCCGAGCTACATCGGATCGTCAGCCAATTGAGATAGAGGAAGCAAACGGGTGAGTCCACGCATCCAGCCGCGACCCCATCCGACATGCATGCCTCAAAGTCTTAAGACAATGCACATCTCCCAGTACGGGGGCACGTGCCCCCACAACTAGTTTTTTAATTATTATTAATTATATATATATATATATATATATATATATTTATATAAGTTTTATTATATCACAATCCTAAATCCCAAATCAATATTTGTCCTTCAATTCTTGTTTTTATTAATTAAATATGTATATTTATATGATTATATCTCAAATTCCCCCAAATTTTATTACTCTCTTTGTCTCATAATAAGTATATAGTACATTTTTTTTGTCCATAACAAATGTATACTTTTTAAAAAAAGAAAGTGAGCACCATTTTTTTTTATCTTTTTATCCTTTAATCATATCAATTTCATCTCACAAAGCAAAAGAGGCCTCTACCATTTTTTTTATCTTTTTTCTTTAATTATCTCCATCTAAATTCTCGTGCCGAGAAAAAAGTAAACACTTGTTATGGGACGAATGTAGTATATCCTACCATTTCCAACTCAAATTCCAAACTAACGTAATTTTTTTGAACGTATTTTATATATATAATTTTGTGCCCCCTAACAAAAAAAAATCTGGATATGTCCATGCCTGAAACGGTTTTCGGGGCATATAGTCGAGAAAAATGGGTCGACCCGTTTTGCATGCTTGGAATTGGGAGAGACACCTCATTGGAATTTGGATCCCCAAATTAAATTGTCGGTTAACATGGTTTGATGTTTCTGTGCCCAGCGCGCATTCTTTCAATCCTAACCATATATGTACAGATTTGATATCTCATATCTCTGCAGTCATAATTAAGAGAGAAATTATATTTGTAGTGAAAACTAACCCTCTCAACTACCCCATCATTATCAAATATTAATTCTGCCGGCTTCAAAAAACAAAAACATAAAAATGAAATCTCCCAAGCTATAGTTATGCAACAAGCAGCCCTTAATTATGTCTTTTAACACAAAATACACGCACGCAGGGATAAAAATAATAATAAAAAGTTTGAATATTAGAAAAAATAAAAAAACTTTTTTTACAATTTTTTATTTATTATTATTTTTTAATCTAAAATTTATTTAATGCATATATTTGAACACAATAATGCATATCTATAAACACAAACATACATAATTTTACACAAAAAAATGCATTGCATTGTGGCGACATCATACATATTTTTGTATATAGAGTTGTGCATATTTATATTTTAAATATATGCATTTTTGTATTCAAAGTTATTTATTTATATATTTATATATATGCATATTAATTTGTGTTCAACTACATGCATCATTTAGAGGGGAAACGGTCGCTTAGTGCAATGCATTTTTTTGTGCAATATTATGTATATTTAAGTTTATTTATATGCATTTTTGTATTCAATTATATGCGTTAAATGAATTTCGGAGTAATTATCAAAAAGTTTATTCTCATTTTACTGTATTTTGCCTTCAAAAACCTCTACCACGTAACGTATTTTTGGTGGGCCACATGATTCTCATTGGAATAATGAATCATTCCCTATATGTATACACATTAATTGTTTCAGCAATATAATAGGAAGTGTATGAATAACGACAGATCCAATTATGACTGGGATATGGGTCGGGACTCGGGCCGCTGGGCGGGTCGGATTGGATCGTATGCTAATTAAGGGTGATATTGACATATTGTGATCGCAGCTATAAAAATTATATCCTTCACGTGTAACAGTAAACTATATTCGACTATTTACGCGACTGGTTAGGTTAAGACAGCAGGCCGAAATAATTAGTATATGTATAAAAAAATACTCCCAAAGAAATAACAACTGTTTCTTTTATTAATGTTTATCTATTCAGTTTTTAATGATAATGAAATTGTTAGATACAAGGGCATTAATTATTAAATCCTCATTGTGGTCCTGTATTTTCGTGCGAAGATTAATTAGAGTGTGTAAGAGTTGGTATGAGACTTTTTTATTTTTTGAAGCAAGAGTTGGTATGAGACTTAAATTACCAAATGCTTAATACTTTCTTTTCCATACTATTTGAAATAACACAAAAAATTGAAATAAAATATCGTGTGGAAATTCTTATGTATATGTTTTATTGCAAAATAAGTGAATTGCATTATCTTTTTGCCGGAAATAGTGAAGTATATCAGTTTTTGGAAGAAGAAAGTATCAGTTTTGAGTAAACTTATTTCATATTTCTTTGATTTCGTTTATAGATAATTAATGACGGAGCAAAATGTATTTCTTAAGGAAATTAGGACGAGGGAACTGGGATTTGTTTTTTAAAAATTTGTTACAACCAAAGAAAGGAAATAACTCACTCACACTCTAGCTCCTAGGGTGACTCGAACCTCCCGACCTATTGGTTGGAGAAGAAGCATCTTACCAACAGACTATGCTTCATCGTATACAAGGGAACTGGAATTGTTAATGCTCGGTTAGCTTTTTAATTAAATATTTTTTTTTTAGAATTCATGATCGACAACTTGCAATAACATATAAAATCAGTTCTCATTTGTTTTTTTATCCATCGGTAAGGTTGAAAAATCTAGAAATTGAAGTGTTCAAATAGATTAACTCTGATTCTTGATCTACTCTACGGTGTGTTTTATTTAAGCATAAATACATAAATTAGAATATAAATATTTTGATGCAAAAGAAGAAGAAAAAAAGTACTGTAGTAGTGCTTTTAATAAGAGACAAAAAATTTACCTATATATAATATGATTAATTCTAATCCTCAACTTTTACTAAAAATATGTAATCATAAACTAACATGTGCATGATATTTGATTGAGTAACTTTATCAGGACCAATCAGGTTGAATGTCGCATTCGATGTCGTGACAATTATTTGTCTTAAAACAGGAAAAACTAAATATATTCTATCACCAGAGTTGAGAAAAATCAATGCCCTCACCCAACTAATTAAATTGATCGATAAAATTCAGTTTTGTTCGTCAGTCCAGCATCACATGATGCATGCTAATTAATAAAATTAAGTGAACTATATTATATAAATAATTAATCAAAAACGTACTACGATGTGTTCGTCTGATTTTTATTTATTTATTTTGACAGCTTTTCAAATTGATTATTACCCATCTGTCCCACCAAGATTTGTTTCCGTTTGTGTTTGACCTGTCACCTCTCTAATGTAAGCATCTTTCCCTGTTTAAAAACTTTGTTATTAATTTGCACCTTTTCTTAATCAGTATAATGAAAAATCAAAATTATTTATTGGTATATTTCATGGAACTGGTCTAGGCCGACTATCTTTTTGTATATTTTCCCAGTCTTTTTTTTTTTTTCTTGTCCAATGTTCTCAGATGATATGGGATTAACGACACATAATGATACAAATCCACATATATAATGATATAATGTATTAAAATTAGACCAAAACCGACGGATCGGACCGAACTTCGGTCCGGGCTGGTTTTGGTTCATGTATTGGTCCGGTCCGGTCCTATTTTCTTGGACCGAAAATATTTCGGTTCGGTTTCGATCCCGGGGAGGCCAAAACCGACGAAAATCAGACCGAACCGAATATATATATATATATATATATATATATATATATATAATATTTTTATTAATATTATTACTATTTTTATTAATTTCTAATATTTTTGTTAATATTTCTAATAATATTTTTATTAATTTCTAATATTCTGAAAATAGTCGGTTTTGGATCGAGAACCGATGGCGGTTTCGGTCCGATTTCGGCTCTGTCCTAGGGCTTCAGTTGGTCAGGTTCGATCCAGAAAATATTGAAAATTTGGTTCTCGATTTCGTCGGTTCAATTCGGTTCGGTCCGACTGCTCACCCCTATCTCTGCATTTTCTAAATATCACAAAGATGAGACTTGCGCAAACTTAGACGGAAAAAAAAGGAAGCTATACCTTTTAAAATCAATGATTTAATAACTTTCAAAGGAAAACGAGAAATCATTATTGATCAATTTTTTTAAAAAATGAAGTAATAATTTTTTACCAATAATTTCTACCCATGGAAGCTTGTGTCATGATTGTTGTGTTTTAAAAGTTATATATGAAGTCAAAATTGGTGAATACTTGGAATTAAAAAACACAAGGCACGGCATGATAGAATCAAGAATATTAAACTGATTTGGCTTAGAAGACGTGATCTGATTTGGCTGCAAACGGAGATTTGCTCTTAATCTGATTTGCAACACAAACTCTATTCGGCAATTGCAGTCCAAAACCAAACTTTGTAAGAATTTGGACAACACCCCAACAAACAAAACCATCACAATATACAAACGCATTGTTAGAGCTGATCACAACATACCAAACCAATCCGGCATGGCATCATCACAATCACCCCAACATTCCTATTTCACATCCATATATATACAGCCACAAAAACCCTTATTTTGTATATCCTCACACACACACACACCCCCAAAAAGCAGCAGTAGCAGCATGGATTCACCCACAGCTCTTCTCTTTCTTCTTCTTCTTCCTCCTCTCCACTTTCTCCTCTGCAATCTCCCCACCGTCGGAGCAGCACCGCCGGAGAAACTCTTTCGAGAATACATCGGAGCCGAGGGCAACAATGTGACATTCACGGATGTCCCGATCAGCCCCGCCGTTGACTTCCACTTCCTCCTCTCTTTCGCCATCGACTACACGGACGGATCCCACCCGACTCCCACCAACGGTGATTTCCGAGTCTACTGGGATACGGCCAACCTCAGCCCGTCTCAGGTGTCTGCGATCAAGGCCAAGCATGCAAATGTCAGAGTAGGCATGAGCCTTGGAGGTGACACCACAAACAGTAAACAACAAGTCTTCTTTCATCCTACCTCAGTCAATAGCTGGGTTGCAAATGCCATCCACTCCATAACTGATATAGTCACAACTTACAATTTGGATGGAATCGACATCGATTACGAGCACTTCGATTCGGATACCGATACATTCGCCGAGTGCATCGGGAAACTTCTCTTCTACCTGAAACAGAATAAGATCATCTCCTTCGCCTCCATAGCACCGTATGAAGATAAGTCCGTCAAGCCGTACTATCTAGCTCTGTGGAGAAAGTATGGCAATCTCATAGACTACGTGAATTTCCAGTTCTACGCCTATCCAAAGGGTACCACTGTTTCTCAGTTTCTTAAGTACTTCGACGAGCAAAGCTCCAACTACAAGGGAGGCAAGGTTCTGGTCAGTTTTGGGACAGATGGAAGCGGCGGGCTATCCCCGAAAAACGGCTTCTTCGAGGCCTGCAGCACACTGAGCAAGCAGGGGAAGCTTCATGGGATTTTCATTTGGTCTGCAGATGACTCCAAGAAGGCTAATTTCAAGTACGAGAAACAGTCACAAGACTTCTTAGCCACTCAGAAGTGAGGCCTATTCGTATTCTACTACTCACTTTTTACAGCACCAAAAAAAAAAAAAAAACAGTCACTCCTCTTTCTGAGGGGTTATTTACTGTCACTGTAATCCTGCCCCTTGTTTTATTTTCTTATTTTTTACTTGGCCTTGTGCCTCTTTGTAAGCCCAAAACTAGGTAGAAAGATGTGAGAAGCCACTTGGATTCTCCATATATCCACTGCATCGAGAAGAAGGGCTACATTTTTCTCTATCTATGCATAGCTACCTATCAGTTAATTCCTCAATTTTCTATTCATACAGTAACATATGAGATATAGCATAAAACATCAGTACATCACTCAGTGACCAATCACCGAATACTAATGAATAAAAGCTAAACCAATCTTCATGCTGTTGGCCTAAAAATGTGGCATGACAGACGACGGGTTGATGAGAAGTTTAGAGCTGAATAAATGGACAACCATAACAAGTAGTTTGCTTATACAGGTAGAAAACGAGCGGACAGCAAATCAGGTTATCACGAAATACTTGTACGTTCAAGAAAATTACTCAATTCCTACAAGATCAACAAACCCTGTTGACAGAATTTCCACAGTCGGAAGAGCCTTGTTTGACAGAAGGGGTTAGTTTACCAGGGTCTTCTTAACATGTTACCAAAGACTAATTTCTTCATAATATGAAATTGATAATGGTATTGTGTGATTAGAAACTACAGAAAACGAGTTACAGAGACGTGGACGGAAATGAGGCATTTAAGAGATGAGAGGTGAAACTGTAGTAGCAAATAGATAAGAATGAACCATGACCTAATACTCTGATGAATTCCACATTGAAATTGAATATGTTTGTACGTGTATATCGCTTATTTAGAACTATTTGCATAAAGTAGCACTTTCAACTTCACAGAGGCTAAAACCAATTATATGGCAAGATTTTCAAAAAGGCAAAAATGCCACCCAGAAAAACACAACTTCAGCAAAAACAGCTGCTATAGATCAATATATTCACAATAAAGAAAGAATAACTCCTGTTTCATTGATCTAGAATATGATATCATTCTTATCAGAAATGTAGAAGAACAAGATATAAACAGATTGGATATGAGATGGAACGGATTTTTATTTACACCAGTAACTTGAAGCATGTGACATGTAATTCAAGCAAACGTACCCATCAGTCTGGAATATCACAGACAGCTAGCTGCAATTGTGACTCAATTGCATATTGTTTCACAAAAGCCCTTCTCCACCAGATTTCAAACGCTCTCTGAATATTGGGACAATCATCGCCCTTGTTAAGAAATCTATCAAACCATTTAAGCAAAACCGATTGTTGTTGAGGCAGTGGTAGCGTTAAAATTGTTTGACTAAGCCCTTCCTCAATCAATTTCCTATCAATAGATTTCCCCCCCATTCTCATCCATCCAAAATCATCGTAAAGAGCTTCCAACCAAGTCGACAGCAAGGCAAACCTAGTCTCCTTAGGCACTAGAATTTGCCCTTTCCCGATAGAAATGCACAGTTGGGCAGTGATTTTGCTTATCTCGTGGCGATACATGGTAGGTATCTTCGAGTGAAGAACTGCTAGCTCCTTCTGGTCAGCCCATAAGTCCACAAACTCGTCCCCCACTTTTCTGTCTATAAGGATGCCAAGAATCCACTGCATATTGTCAGCTTCTCGGGAAATCTCAGCCATTATAGCTCCTCGGTCTTGCCTGCTTTCGTCCAAGCAAGTGGTTCCGGATAAGCACAGAACGAGAGAACCTAGGCATCTGTGACAAAGCTGATATAATATATCTCTTGAGATATCAAGGGCATCATGGAGGCCATTGCCATTATCATCTTCCTTTAGCAGTCGAGATATTAACCCTTTCATTTCTCTACGGGCTTTATCATCTTTAGCCTGCAAAACACCCAATGACAATTTCAAGAAGACATTCTCGGCCCTTGAAGATGTTGAAGGGTCGGCTATCACTCTCCGTAGCACAGTATCTGCTCTTGAACAATCAATCTGGAGCTGATTTAGATGTGAAACAACACTCTCCTCTTCTCCCTCAGACCATGGCACTGCTTCCAGATACTCCAAGCATGCCCTGATCCCATCTTCAAACATAATTGCCGAACATATCTGCAAATGCCAAGGAACTCTAGCATAAGAAATTATCACATTTCACTTATTTTAACCCAAAGAAGAATTATTTCTTGAAGGTTAACATGCAAAATAGTAGACCACATTGCTACAACTTCTTCCTAGGTTCCGCATTATTAATAACAAATCGAATACTCCATTTTTTTTTCCAATTGACGAGACAAAATCGAATACTCCAGAAAATAACAAATCAAGCATCCGATACAATCACGAAATCTTATCTTCTTTCCCAATTTGAACTCAAATTACTCGTTTATCAGTCCATGATCCGGTTAGAAACAATCCACATTGAGTTCAGAAACCATCATTAATCATTAAACATTACAAAGAAACTAAAGAAAATTGAAGTGCTTATGAGAGAGAGAGAAACCTTCAAAAGGGCCAAGATCTTGGAAACATCCATGCCGAGGAGCTTGCTCTTCAATTCCGCAGAGTACATGAGCACGACAGCTTCCACATAGACAGCCACGTCATCGCACTCAAGAATCTCGACCGAGTGGGTCCCGCTCCGCCGCAGTTTATCGGCGAAGAACCGGCTTTTGGCGGCCAAGACCCGCCGGTGCACATCCACGGTGACCCGGAAGGCCGCGGCGTCGACCTCCCCGGCCTCAGCCCGGCCGGCCACCGTGAGCCTGACGTCACCCGCCCCCCATTGGTCGCAAATCTTGAAGGGGGCCTGGGAAAGGGCGGCGGAAACCCTCTCTTGGAGCTTCTTGCGGGCCTCGAGCGCGGGCTTGGGCTCGCGGGCCTGCTCGACCGACATGACCTCGAAGAGGGTAGGGCTCTGGTGGTGTGGGGTGGCGAGGGCCCGGTAGGTCGGGGGAGGAGAGAGAGTGCTAAGGCGGGAGGGAGAGAGAAAGGGATCGGAGATGAAGCCCTGCTTGATCATAGTGGACACCAGTTGTTGCTGGTGGCTTCTTGATGACATGGGTTTGTGGTGGGTGGTGGCGTTATTGCTGTTGCTATCAGACGCCATTGAATTGAGGGGACTGAAAGGAAACTGAACCACGCGAAGGAGTAAAAACACAGACACACACACAGACACGCACTGGGACGTGTCAGCGGGTGTGAATGTGGGGAATCCAAGAAGATAGAGAGAGAGAGAGACAGCGAGCTGAACAAGTGACCTTTATTTTGGGTATGATGGAAAAGGAGTGTGGATAATTTTAGACACTATTCGCATCAAATTATAAGAAAATAAAGCGGGAGACTTGCTTTAAGGGACGATAATAATTTTTAAAATTTTAAATAACCTTTATTAAAATTTGCATCAGTAAGATACAGTTATAAATGTATAAGTCACACCCGAAAATAATGGAGTAGTTTACATTTCATCCATCCAAAATTGTAAATTATTGGTAAAGCTTTTTTTTTTTTTTGAGAGATTATTGGTAAAGCTGATACATGAATTTTGCCATTTTTCAAGTTTTAGTAAAAATAGCTTTAGTTTGAGTATAATAAATGATAATGCACCAGGAATTTTTTAGGTTTAGTAAATACGAAATAAAAACAATAGTCCAGTCCTCGAACCACAACAATTTTCCCTATATCATGCTTATGTACATAATTCGACATTACTTACTTAGAATAATACTAGTAAATATTTGTATCAAGTGTATGACACGTGACCTATTAGTTATTGAACAAATCCCACCTCACCTAACCAGCTAACCTTCAAGATCTGTAGAAAACCTGTGTCACTTGTAATTTGTAGAGTAGCAGCAGCAGATTAAATTATAATTTGTGCTATTTCCATCTTGAAATTTAATGGTATTTTTAACTCTTTGATATCCTGATTGTAATTAAAATAAAAAATATGCATACTTACAAAAAAAAACACCAAATTATGACCATCCTATGTAATCATAATCAAGGACATGTTATAAAATCATGCAATTAGAATAAAATTTGAGCATTCTACTGCAAACAACGTTTCGCCCCGTAATTCATCTTCGCACACATGACACATCACTAAAAATATAAAATAAAACACGAAATCTAAACTAGTATTTCTTTCCACAAAATGATCCCCTTCAATTTTCATACTATTTAAATATAATTATTGTATTTTGCCATTTTTTAGTTTTGCAAACCAAAGGGAATGAGTCGATATCACTCTCACAAACATTGAATAGTATTTACTAGTAAAAAGGAATGTTTTAAAACAGTTGCAATCAAGAAATTGTATTGCAACCACTAATCGAGAGTCGAGAGAGAAAATGAAGAATATATCCCGTGTGATCAAGAACCTCAACAGAGCGCCGCAATAGCATAAGAGATCAGCAGTGACTGAAACATCACCTTTTGTTGCTATAGATTGTTTAGTCTGCTTATCCAGTCACTCGGAATAGCTATCGTTGCTCAGAATCTGTACACCAGTCGATGAAAAAGGCGGGAAGGTAAGATGGAAGAACGTTGCGTTCTGTGCCATCAGTCGAGCAGCCGTAATCCATCCCTCCTTGCTATCGAAATTCACTGGTTTTGATACACAAACAATGAACCACAACTAGTTAAACTGTGAATTTTCCTTACAGAGACTCTGAAGATCTGGAAAATCATGTTATTCCTGTTTACTTTATGTACGAACAAGATCACTGCAATTCATGGATTTGATATACAGCCAAACGAATCGCTTGAATTAGACAACACGATTTGTACAAATTTTTCCCGAGAAAGAAGATTGAAAAAACCCTTCCTTATTCGTGCGTTTCCGCAGCCTAGAGAAAACCTCACACGCACACCAGAAACTGCAGAAATCAACAGTCAGTTAACGTCGTTGAATCGTACCGGAGTAAGAAAACCACCAGAGGATGAAGAAGCAGAGGAGCACCACGAGAGGGATGAGATGAACCAGCTTCTCCGGCAATCGAGATTTCAAATTCTCCTTCTTCCCAACGGCAGAACTCCGCTTGTAGACCGGAAGATTAGCAGCCTCCTCGATCTTCCCCTTTGGAGAAGAAAACAGCACCGATCGGGGCTGCGAGGTCTGCGGCAGCTCCGCCGCGCGAGAGATGCCTGCTTGTCTCTGCATCGTAGGAGAGAATGAAACGAAACGAAACGAAACGACTTGTAGAGAGAGAAGCAAAAAAAAATTAAAAAAAAAGAAAAAGAAAAAAAAGAAGAAAAAAAAAACTCCGTCAATTCTGTTAAGAGTCAATGGTCGCATTCCATTTCTGTTATATCGTTCGTTCCAGTTGAGATGTTGAGAATTCCAAATGATTCGCGGGAAAACTGCCTCTTCAGTCACGCCTTTTGCACGTGACGTGGCTCTCTTTTCTTTTCTTTTCTTTTGCCTTTCTTTTTCTCATTTTGTTGCTCGATATAAAAATAATCATCACCATAAAAAAATTCAATAAACGTAGAAAAATAAGTTGCACATTCGCTTGTCCAAGTGAAAAAGCCAACAACATAAACAAAGCCCTAAAACAGCCTACCTCTATCTCTGTAAGCAGCAACAAATTTCTGAAAAATGAAATTACAAAAGCCGATGTTGATTGTTGACTACCTCAATATTATATAACTTGTATATATTTATTTCTCCAAAAGTGTGGATTTACATAAAGAGTTGAGTAGGAGTAAACTCCATGTACCATCTGTGATGTCAAAACTGATGAGAGTGTGAAGCAGCTAGATACTCAGCCGTCCTCGGAATTGGTTGTCGTTGTGGTGGTTGAGTTCGGCATCTCCTTTTGATCTGCTACGCCGAGTAGGGCTTCTAGCGACCCCGTGGATGCTCGGATCATAAGTCTGCGAGGCGAGATAGTTCAGGGCTGTGACAATGTCAGCAACAAGAGGCCTCATGTTCGGTTGCTCTTGGACACACATTGCAGCGATTGCTAGAGCTTGGTACAGCCCTCTCACTGGGTACTGCCCTTCCAATGACGGATCAGCCATTTGGTGGAATCTTTTCCGGTCCTTGAATAACGGCCTTGCCTATTTAAAACGTCAAAAAAATATCAGAAAAACCCTTCCAACCTCTCTATACAAATCAAACTAGGCACTTGGTTATATAGCATTCAACTGAAAGGGTTGCCATCATGCAAGTGTTGGTTTTGTTGTGTGATTTCATATTTCAGACACGATTGTCGTATTAGATCGTACTCAAGAATTAGCAGATGTTCATTCTTGGCTCATAGATGATGGAAGACTTTTGCCATGAGAAGACAGTGGTACCTATTGCTGCTTCTACATGTTCAGCATAGGATCAATGTATTAATAGCTCGATCCTATAGAAACGAAAAACTCAGTAAAGACCTGCTTGTTCCCCTAGATCAGGCGAGGCTGGTTATAAAGCGTTAACCTATTACAATTAGAAGACTCGATTATGCCCTATTTGATATCAGTAATGAAAAGGATTACACGATTTGAGAAATAAGAACACCTCATACATTTGACTTTCATTCAAAAAGGAGGATGGAAGGAAAATGAAAAAGGAAAGCAATTGGTCTGTATTGAACGAATATAGCAGCCAAAAGTTGTATACTTCACCTGGATGAAAAAGTTAATTAAACTATATAAGTAGAGAACGTTAGTAACTGATGTGACATTTCTCAAAAGGCTACAGGAAACGAGCTAGTTTACTTCATAATGGTTCGTTTGATGGCATATTATGAAATAATATGGTTTGAACTGAAAAGCAAACCATGTTTTGTGTGGCCATGGAGATTAAAAAACATGTTTCGTGTGTAGAAATTAGAGAAGCTTACCCATGAGACTAGATTTGCCTCTGGACCAGATCTTCTATTGTCAATGGCTCTCCTGCCCGTGATGATCTCGAGAAGAACAACACCAAAACTATAGATATCCGATTTGAAGGTGAGTTGGCCAGTCATTGCATAATCAGGGGCACAATATCCATATGTGCCCATAACTCTGGTAGAGACATGAGTC